>NW_012116166.1:2234041-2258946 GCF_000951035.1 Colobus angolensis palliatus | reverse complement strand
AGGGATGTCCCCAGGATCCATCCCCACCACACAGAGTTCCATGGACAAAGGGATGTCCCCAGGACCCGTCCCCACCACACAGAGTTCCATGGACACAGGGATGTCCCCAGGACCCGTCCCCACCACACAGAGTTCCATGGACAAAGGGATGTCCCCAGGACCCGTCCCCACCACACAGAGTTCCATGGACACAGGGATGTCCCCAGGATCCATCCCCACCACACAGAGCTGCATGGACACAGGGGTGTCCCCAGGACCCGTCCGCACCACACAGAGCTGCATGGACACAGGGATGTCCCCAGGACCCGTCCGCACCACACAGAGCTGCATGGACACAGAAGGGATGGAGGGAATCACTTACAGGCCC
Source organism: Colobus angolensis palliatus (assembly GCF_000951035.1). NCBI lineage: Eukaryota > Metazoa > Chordata > Mammalia > Primates > Cercopithecidae > Colobus > Colobus angolensis. Next base: position 2,258,579 of record NW_012116166.1, on the reverse strand, counting down.
GGGGGTAGGGAGGGAAGGCTCCTCGCAGAGGTGAAGAACTCAGTCAGGAAGGATGAGGGGGACCTGGGAGAAACAGAAGGCAAGAGGGATTCACTGGAACAAAGGCTGGGGGAGCCCAGCACAGAGGCCACCACCCTGCATGGTCTCCAGCCTTTGTTTCCGATACACAGACACCGTATCCTGAGAATCACTCTCCCTGTTCATGAAATACCTCGGGTGGACTTCTCAGCACTGCCTCCAGCACACCTACACTGTAAAGCAGTAAGGAGAATGGACTTGGTCCTGAGGAACTGGGGTCATTGAATATTTTAAACTGGGGCCGGGGGTACCTCGCCAGATTTGCAATTTAGAACCTCCCTTCTTCAGCTGTGCTGAAAATGTTTTTTCAAAGAAGTTGAGAAGTTGGAAACAGCAGTGCAGCCGGGGCTGTGGAGTGGGTGTGTGGAGGGGATGCAGGGTGGGAGAGAGCTGGAATCCACAGGCCTGAGGAAGGGGAAGCAAGGGGACCAGGTGTGTGGGTGGTGGTCAGGTGAGGGAAAGGGAGGGAACTGCCAGAATGACCCCCAGCACCCGGCTGGCCACCTGGGTACCTGGGGGCACCCTTCGCGAGGGTGGAAGGGGTTGCAAGAGACGTGGGTGAGCCACTGATGGATAGAATCCTATTACTTGCCCCCACCACATGATCGGGACCGCTGCAGCTGCCAATGATGAGTGGAGGTAGGAAGCTGGGGTTCCTTGATGTTCTCTTGGTTGAGTTTCATCTTTTGGTGGCAGACAGGTCAAACCAAGAAAGAGAGCATTTTGGAGCCTGGGACACTGTTCTGGGAACCTGGGAGAGGGGAGGAAAGCAGAGGGGCTGGTGTGGAGATGTCTGGCTCTCCAGAGGCAGCAGGAACACCAGGAAAGGTGGGAGGCTATTCGGGCTGGAAGTGGGTGGGATGGCAGCAACAAGCAGTTGGCAGCAGTTGGAAGGGACCTGGCCTGGGGGTGACCTTGACCCTCTAACCATTACCCACCTTATACTCAGTGTTTCCCTCTGTAAAACGTGCTGGGATTCTGGGCCTTTGTGAACTTTATCTTACACGCTTAGAGCATCAAATTCTTTTCTTCTTTTTTCTTTTTTTTTTTTTTTTGAGATGAAGTCTTGCCCTTTCTCCCAGGCTGGAGTGCAGTGGTGCGATTTGGACTCACTGCAACCTCTGCATCCTGGGTTCAAGCGATTCTCCAGCCACAGACTCCTGAGTAGCTAGAATTATAGATGTGAGCCCACCATGCCTGGCTAATTTTTGTATTTTTAGTAGAGACGAGGTTTCACCATGTTGGCCAGGCTGGTCTCAAACTCCTGATCTCAGGTGATCCACCGGCCTTGGCCTCCCAAAGTGCTGGGATCATAGGTATGAGTTACTGAGTAGGGTGTGGGAAGGCATCAAATTCTAACCACTGAATTGGAGATTGCAAAAGAGACCAGGGCCAAGGCCAGAAAAAAGAGCACGTGGCCCTCTGAGACAATTGTTGGTGGCCTCAGCCACAGCAAGACACTGTGGGGAGTGGTGGGGACTGCAGCCACCTGGACCATACATGCTCCATTGAGACGGGGCTCCCTTGAGATGGGGCAGCTGCTGTGCAGAATGTGGGAAATATGAGGGACTGTAAATCCGGTGTGGGTTTTTTCTTCCTCAAAACAACCTGGACATCTAAACTTAAAGACAAAGCAAACAACATCCCCCCAAAACATAAAAATCAAACAACTGCCAGCAGACCAAACAAAAGACCGTGGAGGGTGCGCAGAGCCCACAAGCTATGGGTTTGTCACTCGTGCTTTCAATCAAAAATTCCTATAAATCCTCGCTCTCCAGTGGAACCCGCAGATCCAGACCCTTGGAAGCCGGAGCCCAGTGGATTTGCCGTCTGTGAGGATGGGGAGAAGCTGGAGCCTGGGTGGAGCGTCTCTGGGAGCTAACAAAGAAAGATTTCTGAGGCCAGATCTCAAAATGTTAATCAGATTCAGAGACATAAAACATGACAATTTAATGGTGTTTGGTGGAAACTGAAAATTCTTTAAAGTTCTAACTATCCTACATTGAATTCTAATACTATTTTAATTATTAGATATAAAATGCTTATAATTTTAGGGGGAAATTAGACTTGGTAATTTATATTTCTTGTTTATACAGTACAATTTGCTGATGAAAAAATGTGCTAAACTTATTGATTCATGACCATAATTGTTTAATTATTTATCATTGCAGAATGGTATTAGCATTGCTAATAATGCAGATGTGCACAAAGGCTGAGGAGTCACAGGCAGCTTTTGTTTGGGGTGCGCAGGGCTCCAGGAAGGCTGTTTCAGGACAGAGGGCGGCCTGCCTGGGACGCGATGTCCCCAGGCCACACCTGCCTCTGCAAGAATGACTGCAGAAGAATTGATCACCTTGTTAGTGGTGGAACTGCAGGGCCACACATTGCCCAAAGTGTGGCCCCACAGATCCTACTTTCTGAGCTTAGAGCCTCCAAGTTCAGTCCCGTCTCTCTGAACTCAGAGCCTGAGCTGGGGGACAGATTCATGGCCATCGTGAGGGTCCCTCATTCCGTGAACAGCCTGAATGGCAAAGTCATCTGATATGGTTTGGGTGTTGGTCCCCTCCAAATTTCATGTTGAAATTTGATCCCGGTGTTGGAGGTGGGGCCTGGTGGAACGTTTTTGGGTCATAGGGCGGATCCCTCATGAATAGCTTGTTGCCCTCCATCCGGGGGTATTAAGTGAGTTCTCACTCTGTGTTGATATGCAATCTGATTGTTTAAAAGAGTATAGCCCCTCTCCACCTTCCCTCTCTTGCTCCATCTCTCATCATGTGACATGCCAGCTTCCCCTTTGCCTTCTGCTGTGAGTAAAAGTTCCCTGAGGTCTCACCAGAAGCCAAGTAGATACTGGCGCCATGCTTGTTTGGCCTGCAGAACCATAAGTCAAATCAACATCTTTTCTTTCTAAATCACCCAGTCTCAGCTATTCCTTTATAGCAACACAAATGAACTAAGACACCATCCTCATCCACTTACTCAGCACGGCCCAGCTAATCTTCTGCACAGGGAACCAGAGAGCTTGTGGAGCTCACAGACCTGGGAGGGGTCAACAGAAGATTCTTCCATCTCCCCAAATGGGTCATTGGCTAAATGTTCATGTTCTCAACCATCAGGTAAATCCCAAGGGGGCATAAAGCCAAAAGAAAGTCTGAAGTGACGCAGGCGATGCAGGACCCTAGGTCCCACACTTGCCCTCAGAACCAGTAGCTCATCTAATCAACCTGCTCACTTGACAAACAGGGAATCTGAGTCTTCAAGGGGAGATCAGATGCACGGAGTAATCCCCTGTAGCCTTCAGGAGAGTCAAGTGGAGAAGTCAAGGGAGGTATGGAGTGAGTCTGAAGCTCACAGCCTGGCCTAGAAATAGATCTGGGAGTCGCTGGCACCGATGTGCTGGGGAGACCAAATTATTTATCTCAGCCCCTCACTCTCCTGTAATGGAATCATCCATCCACATCCTTGTCCCAGCTCTCAGTGGCCCAAGCGAGCTTCCTCTCCCCTGACTCTGGGGTCAACCCAAAGCAGACCAGTGAGGCAGCAGCAGACACAGCAGAAGCAGAAGCTTGGATCATCTTGTTCTCTTGAGCTCCAGCATTTTCTCTGTGATGGTTAATTTTATGTGTCACCTTGCCTGAGCTAAGGGATGCCCACATAGCTGGTGGAACCTTCTTTCTGGATGTGTCTGCAGATGCTTCTAGGAGAGTTTAGAGTTTGAATCAGCAGTCCGAGTGAAGATGACCACCATCTCCAATGTGGATGGGCCTCGTCTGATGCAAATTTTCTCTCCCTCTCCTTGAGCTGACACACCATATTTTCCTGCCCTTGGACCTGAGCATTCTTGGTTCTCAAAATTTTCAGACTCAGACTGGGGGCTTCTCTGGTTCTCAGTCCTTCAGGCTTGGACTGGGACTACGCCAGCTTTTGGGCCTCCAGCACAGAGAGCAGATCATAGGATCTCTCAGCCTCCAGAATCATGTGAGCCAATCCGTCATAATAAATTTCTTTCTGTGTCTCTATACAGTCATGTGCACTTAACAACGGGGATCCAGCCTAAGAAATGCATCATCAGGCAATTTTGCCATTGTGCAACTGAAACAGGGCAGGCGAGCCCCAAATTTGGGCCTCAGGAGGGTTCTTGGCTTTGCCCAAGAAAGAATTCCAGGGCAAGTCAGTGATACGGTAGAAGAAAACAGCTTTATTGAAGAGGCAGTGTTGCAGCTCTGTGACTGCTTCTGAAGAGCAGGGTTACCCCACAGGCAGTGTGCTAAGAGCAGCAGCTCAGAGCAGGTCTGCAGTCAGATTTATATCCACTTTCAATCATGTGCCAATTTAAAGACAGTGTATGCAGAAATCCCTAGAAAAGGGGTGGTAACTTCCAGGTGTTGCCATGGCAATGGTAAACCAACATGGCACACGCACGGGCATGTCTTATGGAAAGGTGCTTCCACCCCGTCCCTGTTTTAACTAGTTCTGAATTAGGTCCAATATCTAAGCCCCAACTCCAGAGTTGAGTCCTACCTCCTATCTCACAACTATTAGAGTGAACTTACGCAAACCCAGATGGTACAGCCTACCACACACCGAGGCTGTATGGTGTAGCCTATTGCTCTGAGGCTACACGTCTGCACAACATGTTACTGTACTGAATACTGTAGGCAATTGTAACACAATGGGAAGTACTTGTGTATCAAAACCATATCTAAACATACATGTGATACAGTAAAAATATGGTACACAAGATAAAAAATGGCACATACCACGAACGGAGCCTGCAGGACTGGAAGCTGCTCTGAGTGAGTCAGTGAGTGAGCGATGAGTGAATGCAAAGGCCTAGGGCATGACCGCAGACTTTATAAACACTGCACATTTTGGCTTCACTAAATTACTTTAAAATATTTTTCTTTCTTCAGTAATAAATTAACCTTAGCATGCTGGAACCTTTCTACTTTATGAACTTTTTTATTTTTTTAACTTTTTGACTCCTTTGTAATAACACTTTGCTTAAAACACAAACACTTGTAGAGCTGTACAAAATTATTTCCTTTATATCTTTTTTATAAGCTTTTTTCTTTTAACTTTTTAAACTTTTTTTTTTAAATGGAGACACAAACACGTACATGAGGCTAGGCCTGCACAGGGGCAGGATCATACGTGTCCTCCACCTCCACATCTCGTCCCACTGGAAGGTCTTCAGGGGCAGTCACACACACGGAGCTGTCACCTCCTGTGATAACAATGCTGTCTTCTGGAATCCCTCCTGAAGAACCTGCCTGAGGCTGTTTCACAGCTCAGGTATAAAGAATGGTATACCTGTATAGAACACTTACCTTTTTTATATAAATAGGCCCACCTCCAGAGTTGAGTCCCAAGTTTACTCTGTGATAGTTGTGAGGTAGGAGGTCAGACTCAACTCTGGAGATGAGGCTCTAAAATAATGATTAAAAGTATGTTAACATGTAAACCAGTAACATAGTCATTTATTATCAGTATCAAGTACTATGTACTATATGTAATCGTATGTGTTAGATTTTTATACAATACGACTGGCTTGTTTATACCAGCATCACTATAACAGCGGAGTGATGCAATGCTCTATAATGTTACAATGCCTGCGACACTAGGCAAATGGAATTCTCCAGCTCCATTATAATCTTATAGAATCACTATCGTATATGCAGAGTGTCATTAACCGAAATGTCATTACGTGGCACATGACTGTATAGGTACTATTGCTTCTGTTTCCCTGGAGAACCCTGATTAATACATGCTATGAGAAGATCAAGCCCATATAACTGGCCCTAGAAGGAGGTGCATGGAGCAGAACTGCTGCAGCCGACCCACAGTGGCACAGATGAGAGATGCATGCTCACTGCTGTCTGACAATGAATGGCAGGGAAATTTGTCTCACAGTAATATTGCAGCAATTGCTAACTGATAAGGTGAGTTTTAAAGCTGTAGGATTAGGTAGGATCATGCAGGGAGAAGGAGGGGCAGGAAAGAAGCCCAAGGAATAAACATGATAAACTCTAGCATTTAGATTAAGGAGGAAGAGCTACCCAAGAATGACTTCACAGAAAGACAGAAGAAAGGACGTGGAGTGAGGGCCAAGAAAGGCACGTATTTCAAATAGGAAACATTCATGCTGCATGTGGCTAAGAGGTCAACTAAGATGAAGGCAGAAAAGCCTATTAGGTCCATGGACGTGAAGGTCACCAGTGCTCAGAGCAGGAGGCAGGGTGAAATCCAGGGACAAAAGTGGAATCCTGGGCTACAGGAGTCAATGAGCCACTGGTGACAAGACAATAGATCCTGGGACCTCAAACACCCAAGAACAGAGGATGGACAAGAAATCGGAAACACAAAGATGCCCATATCTGGTAGTTCAGCAGTCAGTGGACAGGGGAGACGTGATTGTCTCCTTTCTACAGATAGGTAATCTGAAGGACTAAGGAGGCAAGGCTACGCTGCAGGCCTGACACTAGGATGAGGCCAGACAGCCCTGGAGAGTAACATCTGGGCAGCCCAAGGAGATCCCTGGTTCGATCCCGCCTTCCCTGGGGCTGCTGGCCCCTCCTCTCGCACACCCACCTGCAGAGGGCAGGCTGCCCCTTGAGTGGGGAGGTTTTGCTCCTGCAGGTCTCTCATGCCTTCCCCTGAGACCATCTCACCTCCCACCTAGCCACAGGCCCCAAGAGAGCAGAACTGACCGCTTCTCCCCCAATGAGTTTGACCACACACTGACCACCCTGGTCACCATTTAGATGAAAACCTAAAATTCCTAAGCCATTTCAGAGCCCAGTTGTGGCGTCAGAATACACTGCCTTGGAGGATGGATTTGTCTGAGGCCCCCAACCTCTCCAACGTTAATGAAAACCCCTCATCTGGGCTGAAGCCCCTTCCAAGGTGTGTGAGAAGCTCTTGTGTCAAAATAAAGTGTTGAAAAGAACAAAAACAGAGTTGGTATGCTGAATTGTTGTGTCGGTTTTGGGGAAATGGGGAGTCATGTTGGGTCTGCTCAAAAAAGACCAAAGCATCTCTCGTTCCTGTTCGCAGATCAAAAAGGTGAGTCCCTCACTACCGCATCCTTCCAGCCTTGGTGTTTCAAACATACTGAAGGGGACAGGCAGAGACCTCCGAGGACCCGGCCTGGCCTAGGAGAGAGAGCCTGAGAAATAATGTCAAGCCAAGCAACCACAAAAGCAACATTAGTGCCGGGGATGCAAGCCTCACCCTGGTTTCCCAGTGTCTGCAGCTGTGAAAAGACAAAAGAGCTATCCCATTAACAGCCAACGTGATCTCCCTGTGTGCCGGAGCTCGGAGACAGATCTGGAGGAAGTAAAGGAAGGCGACTGCCTCTTCCCTCCAGAAGTCACTGTGTGAATCCGTGCCCAAATCCTTGTCCCACTCCACGGGGGTGGCGTGTCTCCCATGGTTCAGCTCCAAGCTGGTCTCGAACTCCTGACCTCTGTCACCCAGCAGGCCGGTGGGTGGATGGCAGTCAGCAGGCAGATGGGCAGTGGGCAGACTGGCAATGGGTGTGCCCAGCCCCCTGGGCATCTCACCCTCACTCCAGAAGCCTCTCTCTGCAGTCCCCACTGCTCCCTCTACCCTTTCTCAAGTGGGCTCCCCAGCTCGGGGGGCTGCGACCCCCCTATCTGTTGAGCCTGCTCTGAGCCCTGGCTTCCCTGGAAACTGTGTCCATTCCTGACCTGTGCATTTCTGGTTGGTTACAGCAGCTTGATTATAGCCGGAACATTTGTTCCACAGAACAAAACGTATTTGTCTCTGAAACTACCGAGCTTCCCGCAGCTCTCCTTTATCTGCTTGGATGTTCACGAAATCCGTGTGTGCTAGAGTGAAACGCCTGTGTGGGGGGCTCAAACTGCAGCTTTGCCACTCCCTAACACGTGTGGCCGTGGTCATTCTTCTGCCCTTCCTGGGCCTTGGTTTTCTCATCTGTGAAATGGGGATTGCGATTTCTATTGCACACCGTCTGGTGAGGATTTGACGGCACCCAGTGTGTGGGGTGCCTAGAACAGTGGGACGGTCCCATAAACTCAAGCTAAACAGGGAAACACCAAGGATGCCCTAGAGGAAACTCCCTGAGTGCAGTACCAGCCCTGCCACCAACGCGTGTCATGTGGCCTTGGGTAAGGCCTCCCCCCTGGACCTCAGTTTCTCTCTATTGATGAAAATATAGAAGTCAGATGTGACCATTTCTGGAGGCCCTTCCAATGTGAAATAATAATAATAGAAGCCAGTCTTTAGAAAGCACTGACTTCCGCCAGGCATTTTTTTTTTCTTTTTTCTTTTTTCTTTTGTTTTTGTTTTTGTTTTGGAGATGGAGTCTCCCTCTGTCACCCAGACTGGAGTGCAGTGGCGCCACCTGGGCTCCCTGCAAACTCTGCCTCCCAGATTGAAGCTATTCTCCTGCCTCAGCCTCTCAAGTAGCCTGAATTATAGGCGCATGCCACCCAGCTAATTTTTGTATTGTTAGTAGAGATGGGATATCACCATGTTGGCCAGACTGGTCTTGAACTCCTGACCTCATGTGATCCCCGTGCCTCGGCCTCCCAAAGTGCTGGGATTGCAGGCATGAGCCACCACGCCCAGCCTATATTTCTAGAATGTCGATGCACCACCCCTGTCCCCCATATTCCCAGTGCCCGCAGCCTTCTACCACCAGCACCTGCCACTGTGCTGAGGATGGTCACCGGCCCTGGACTATCCTTAGCAGGTGCATGGACAGGCCATGCATCCTGGGGTTTCACACCATAGGAGCAGCCCTTGCCATGAGAGAAACTGCTGGATAATCACCCAGAGTCCTTGCCCTCGGCGAAGATAACTCCCAGGCCTCTTGTGCTCTGCTGCTTCCTGGAGGACCCCAGCAGACCCAAGCCCCTGTTGCCAGCAGCCCTAAGCTGCCTCTGAACATGGTGCCTGGCTGCCTTCTCTTCCCCTGCTAATTCCCTGCACTTCCTCCCAAATGCACTCAGATTCCTCTCAGAGTTTGCTTCTGCGGAAACCCGAATGACCACATCTCCTCTAATGCTCACCCCGTTCCTGGGAAGCACGTGCCGGGACAGTCACCACTCTGCAGACAGGAACCAGGCTCGGAGAAGTAAGTCCCCTTCACCCCGGGGCCAGCAAGTGAGGGACGGCACAGGGCATGTAGCTGACGGCCTGCGCCCTATTGCAGGCTCCAGCTCACTTTGCTGATGCTGGGGAATTTGCCCCAAGGCCTCACCCCATCAGAGTGGATGACCCGGTCTCCCAACCCCTCAAGATTCAGGACAGGCTTCTGTAGGGTCATCGGCACTGCACCTCCAGGGCCAGGGCCAGCCCTCCCTCAGCCCAGCGTGCAGGGCCCGTTCCGTGACCTGTGTGGCCAGGGCAAGGCCAGTGGCTAGGCACAGAGAAGGGTCTGGCTGGGGCTGGGCCTGCATCAGGATCTGCTGAGCAAAGCCCATAGGACAAAGCCCCTCCCCCCACCAGCTCAAGCACCCAATTTTTCCTGCCATGACCTTTTGTTTTGGACCTGGGTGGCTGTACCACCCTTTGTGGGTCTCAGGAATAACCCAATTTGACATCAGAAGCCCAAGGCCCAGTGAACCATGTGACTTGGTGTCACTCACTTCTCTCTGAGCCTTAAATTCTTGTTCAGCCAAGTAGGGCTCCACCAGGCACCCTCCCTACCTTGTGGGAATCTGAGGAGGAGATGGGGTCACGCCTGAAGACACAAGCACTCGCCCTCCAAAGACCAGAAACTGCAGTGTGGGAGAGGCACACTGGCCACTGGTGGAAGATTCTTAGCAGGCAGAGCGGCCCAGGCAGGCTAGGGCAGCCTCTGCACTCCTGGCTCAGAGGGGCTGGACCCTACAACCATCTGCCTTGCTATACTGTGTCCAGTGGCCAGCCTCAGCTAGAGGGGCCTCTCTCAAGCTGGGCACTGGCTCCCAACTGTCCTAAGCCCAGCAGCCCAGAAGACTGGAGCCAGCTGACTCACTGACTTCACCCAAACTATCCCTTTACTTTCCCACCCTCCACCATGTCATGCTGGGGCGTGGACGGGGGCATGATGACCAGGTGTGTGATGACCGGGTGTCTGAGGACTGGTCCCACCCCTGAGACAGCCTTTCCACCTCCAAAAAGGGAATTGAGGGTCCAAGACCCTCAGGAGCCACAGAGGACAGGACTGTGTGGACCACAATGGGCTAAGCCAGGACAGGAGTTAAGGAGGTTGTGGGAGTGAGCCCCAGCCACATGGCTCCCAACTCAGGTGCATCCCCACCTAGGCAGGGGAGCAGGCCGCTGCTGGCACCATGCAGAAGAGGGCTGCAGGGTGAGCTCAATGCAGGGGCCCTGGGAGATTGAGGAGGGTGCAGAGGAGTCAACATGTCAGTCAGGATCCATGCAGGGGTGGAAGTTGGCCCAGCTAAGAGGAAGCGAGGGTGCTCCAGGCAGGGAGGATGGCAGGGCAAAGGCCTGAACATCGCTGAAGATATTTCGAGCAATGGCAGGAGGTCAGGGCAGGCTGGAGGGGTCAGGAGGCCATGTGCAGGCTGGGCTGGGAGCCAAGGCAGGAGGGTGACATGGGGAGATCAGAGAATAGAACTCGAGGGACAGGAGACGAAGCCATTAGGAGGCCGTGCTGGTGTGTGCCCCAGGAAGGGTGCGGGCCTGGGTCGATCACCCACAGAGACATGGGCAACCCCTCTAGACACAGACACTCGCACTGTGTGCGCACACACATCCCACAGGATGTGAACACACACACTGTGAGCACGCACATGCAGTCACACAGGCTCTGCCCACACAAATATACACTGCACGCTGATGGATGTACCATATAATAATACCCAATAACCTTTACCAAATGCTATTATACTCTCACAAGGTGCTATTCCAAATGTTCGCCACACCTTCACTCTTTTAATCCTCACAGCAAACACCACCGTGAGGTGAGGACCATCATTACCCCCATCTCGCTGCTGGGTAAACTGAGGCTGGCTGGGAGGCTCCTGATGATTGAGGAGGGGGTGAGAGCTCAGTCCTGCTCCGTGTGGCCCTAGCTCATGCCTGGGAGCAGCTGCTGGGTAGTTGGAGAGGAAAGACTTCAGAGCAACAGAAGGCAAAAGGCTCCTCTGATTAGAGATATCCCGGTTGATTGCCACTTTGGGGTGCAAAGGAAGACCCTGAAGAATGCGCACAGAAACTGGAAACAGAGGGATGTTCGATCTGTGTGGTGCAGCCTCTTGTAAGCAGTCCCATGACTATAAAACCCCCCTGCTTGCAAGGGCCTGGAGCTGCCTGTTCCCATGGTGGGAGGCCTGGAGAGTGGGTGTGTGTGGTGTGGGGAGCACAGGAGACAGCCGGGGTCTCCAGCTGCCTTGGAAACCAGAGGCTCAGGTGCTGGTCACCCTGGGCTTCCTGCCCCTAGTGTTGACCATAGAGAGCCCCCTGCCCCACCACCCAGCCCTGTGCATCCCAGCATGCTCGGCCCACTCTCCCAGGGATCAGGCTTGGCCAGGCCACCAGCTGTGTCATTCACACATGCCCTGAACAGTTGTTGAATGCCCACAATAGTATAGGCATAGAGCCATCTGATTGCTGGGCGGGGCTCTTCGCACCCTCCCTTGGGAAAGTTGGACTGGGAGGCCAATGCCTTCATTTTCCAGATGAGGACCCAAGAGAGGCCCAGGAAGAACAGCGTCTTGGCTCCCAGGGATTAGGCAGCCCTCCCTACACCCCAGGGCAGGAGTGGTGCATTCTCCATGGGTCTCACGTCCCTCCGTGGCCCAGGGAGGAGCAGGGCAGAGCCCACAAGCCACCAGCAGCTGGGCCCAGCCGGGCTGCAAGGTCTCCCCCAGTAGGCACTGGAATTCAATGGCCGATGTGCTCAGCCGATCCCAGGACTGCGTGAACACCCCTCCCCTCCGAGGTTAACAGGATAAAGCCTGGGTAAAGAAACTGCTTATTTCCCCCAGCTCGCGAAGAAGCAATTATGCGACTTTCTAATGTGGTTTCATATATATTTTGCAAACTAGGACTCAGACAAATATTAATGGCAGCAAATTACAGTACTTAGCAGAATTATCACCTAGCAAAGAGGCGCATTTAATCTATAAAAAATATCAACAAAAGATGTAAATATGAACCCCTCAATGGGTGGTGTATCTTGAAGAAAATATACATCTAATCTCACAGTGTGTTACCTCTAATACCTGGGGAGAAGGTTAACAATTCTGAGACGTTCCCTACAGCTAGAGAATATATTTTGATGTAGATTTGTGGATATCAGAGACTTTAAATCTATTGTATAATCATAGGGCAGGAGGGAGGAGCCCAGCCACCTAATTCTCCGTGATGGGAAGGCTGCCAGTGAGGGCTGTTCAAATGGCTGCAGTTACCTTCCTGAAGCTCAGAGGGTTTCACCAGGAGCCTGAGACCTCCCCCTGAGGAAGCAGCCTACTGAGCCCTGGGCCAGATCAGAGCTGGGGCTGAGCCTCAGAGGCCCGTAGGCCCACTACCCACTGTTGAAGATGGGAAGATGGGGGACCTGGCGGCAGGGAGTAGGGGTGGGGGCAGGAGACATTGATAACGAAGTAATGAGCCCTGTGAAAGGCAGAACTGCCCATTTCCCTGTGTCACTGGGGGCGGGCGGGGGGGGGGGTGGCCAAAACGAGCAAGCTTGGCAGTGCAGACCCCACTGTTGGAAGGACCTGCAGAGGCCCTAGACGACATTGTCACAGGACACTTGGGGCCCCCACACCCCACCCAATGACTTCCTGGGGCCACACTCCAGCAGCAAGGCCCTGACAGCCCTCTGGAGACTTCCCTCTCACTCCCTGTGTCTGGGATAGGCCTGGGGCAGATACCCAAAGGGCCTTATCCTTGGCAGCAGACGCAGCCAAGGTGGACAATGATCTCTGGGAGGCTACGAGGGATGGACGATATAATCATGCTGGCCGCACCTCTTCTGTGCCAATCCCCTGTGTCATTGTGTAATCCCTTGGACTCTGGGCCTCCAGCCAAGACTCAGGCTCCAGGGACCCTCACTCTGCAGCCCTCCGGTGGGGGCCCCGCAGCCCCATGTGCTGTAATCCAGGCACAGCTTAGGAACCAGGGACCAGCCAGAAGGGCCATGCCATTTGGGTTTAACCCTCTCCTAAACGTGCCCCCATTAAGCCTCTCCATGCTCTCCCTTGTACAGTCCCACAAGGAAAGTTTAGATGCACTTGAATATCCGTGATTTACATCACCCCAAAAAAGGTATATTGAATATAGGGTTCCTTTGCTTGCAGTGCCAAGACCCCTCCCCCTTTATGCATTCTCTGGTTCCGTCCCATTAGGGAGCCTGATTTACTATTCCCTGTATCTGGGACAGCCTCCTTCCTGTCCATTCTATGCACACACATGTACAACCACACATACACACACACATGCCGCTTCACAAGTGACACCCATCAGGTCCTCCTCAACCGCCCCTTCCTAGGGAGTCTCCTGCATCCCCAGCCCCTGCCGGTCCCCACCCCCAGCTCCATTATCCACACATCTCCCTGGCCCCACTCCTCCTGGGATTCACCACACATATAATACATGCATCCGTGTGGCTCTTAAAAATGGATGTCTGCTTCCCCCATGAGACAGCAAGCCCCAGGAGGGCAAGGACCTGGGGCTTTGTTTGGTTTTTGTTATTTCATTTTGGCTCCCTGGCACCTCTCCAGAGCCTGGCGCTGCTGTGTTGTGATGAGTGTGTAAATGTTGATGCACCTTACGGGGCTTGGCCCATCCCTCCTCCTGGTTGGATACATTTGCTAAGGAAGCTCCTGCTCTGGGACTCCGGCATGGAGGCCATCCCCAGAAGCATTCACAGATTCCCACATCTCCATCTTTCCAGTCATCACCCCACACATGGAGAGGACTTTCCAGCAAACCTGCTCTCCATACACATCCTGAATGGCAGCATGCCCTGGAGCTCTCACAGGCCACCAACAGGACCTCATCCTCTCCCACCTGTGTCCCAGCACACCCTGGACTCTCATAGGCCACCAGCAGGGCCTCATGCCCTCCTACCCATGTCCCAGCACACCCTGGACTCTCACAGGTCACCAGCAGGGCCTCATGCCCTCCTACCCATGTCCCAGCACACCCTGGACTCTCGCAGGCCACCAGCAGGGCCTCACCCTCTCCCACTGGTTTCCCCAGCATGACCTGGTGTGTCCATAGTCCATTTCTGTCATGGAACCTGTGGTCAAAGTCACTTGTGGGGTCCCACTGCCCATCTGCCCCGTGGGTTGGCGTGTCTCTAGTTCAGTGGAGGCTAGCCATAAAACCACACCAGCAAGAGAGCTACTTAAACAGTTATGACTGTTATTTCTCAAAAACTGTTATTCCTCATAGCTAATTTGTTCTGCAACCCATAAAATGTATCTGGCTTGGTTAGTTCTCTTGGTCACCACCGCCTGTTGTCTACAGGAACTTTTATTCAGGCTCTTCGGTACCTTCAGGGGTCTGCAGGAACTGAGAGGAGGGCGGGAGGCCCAGTAGTCAGCTAAGGTGGACAGGGTAGGGGCTACGCCACTGGGTTTTGGAGAAAACTGCAACCTGGGAGCTGGATGGGGAATTTCTGCCACTCATATGAAACTGGGCCTTCCTACCTGCCATGTGAGCTGCAGCTGTGGAGTAAATGCTTTTTGGATGCTAATCCACTGAGCACTGAACAGGTCTCAGTTTCTGACTCTGGGACCTTGGGCAAGTCACTTAACCTCTCACGGCTGTCGTTCTCCGGCCAGAAACAGTGCATGGTCTGTCCCCACCTCTCTCACCCAGCTATTTCCAGAATTAATTGGATAATGCTCACAGAGTGCTTTGAGCTTCCAAGAAAGAGGGGTGTCTGCAACACAGGACAATTATTCTAATTATGATTGCCTGGGAACCTGCACACAATTTTACCTTTTAACATTAGCCCTGCACATCATGGGAGAAGAGTCAAGGCTGCTTGTCCCAAAGGGGATGATTTTAAGAAGCTCAATTTACAAAAAAAGGCAGAGCTTAGAAAACAGAGGCACCTCCCCTCTGCTGGCACTCAGAAAAAGTGGCTTCAGCTGGTCCCCACGGAGAGCTACTGGGGTCGTGGCTGGGAGCAGCCAAGCAGGGAAATCGTGGCTCCTTTCCAGGGCTGCAGGCTGCGGAGACAGCTCCATGATGAAAGTGGCCACCTCCCTCCTTGGTCCCTAATACGTGTAGGTGTAAGGCTCCCCTGGTCACACCACGGGGTGGGCAAGCTCATCCTAGGACCCAGCTCAGTGTGTCCGCCCTGTCAAGCCAGCCATTGCCCCGTTCCAAATTCGTGACTAGGCCTGAGTGTGCCATGACATGTGGCTAATTCAGGGCTGGATGCAGGGCCCAGGAAACCAGATGACAGCCTATTGGAACTGAGCCGACCAAGCAGTGCAACAGTGGTGGGATCTGGCCCTGCACAGTCATGGGGCTTGGGCAAGTCACCGTGTTGGTGCAGACAGACAGGAGACAGAAGACATACAGAGAACTGGAAGTATGAAGCGGTGCAGCCCTGGGAGAGAGTGAGTGACACGCTGTCGAGGGAGGATGGTGCCCTGGAGGCTGGATGGCACCTCCAACCTCGGAGTCCTCCGGTTATCCAGACTCCTCCGATAAACCCGCTACGCCTTGCAACAGAACGCCATTCCCAAGCTGCTTTCAGGGTCAGAGACCCTGCAATAGTGAGAGAGACCAGGCTTCAGGGTCTGGTCCCAGAGGAGTCTGGAGAACGGGAGGAGTTGGAAGCTGGAGGTGCCTCCCAGCCTGGAGGGAACCCGGTCTCCAGCACCTCATTCGCCCTCTCCCAGGGTTCACCATTTCACCCTCCCAGGTAATTGATTGGACTCAGGGACTTCTCCAACATCTCGGGCCCAATGGTAGCAACAGTGGCCACCATTCACAGGGCGCTTCCTCTGTCTTGGGCACTGGTATGCATTACTTCATCCAAACCCTCACACCAGCCAGGTGAGGGGCGGGCCCCTTTCAAGCCCTGTGAGTTCTTGGCCAAGTTACTTCACTTGTCTGGGCTTCCTCTGTTGTACAATGGGGATAATACCACTCTTTAGCAGAGATTTTGTGAAAATTAAATAAAAGAGCATAAAGTATTTTGTCAACTGTGAAGTTCTACGTCCATGTGAGCTCTTGGTCTTGACATTTCCTGGCTTTGCTGGCACGTTAGTCTTTCTTTGGGAAGCCAAGAGACAGATGTTGCCTGCGTGGACCCTAGATTCTGAGTTCCCTGGAACTGAGGCGGGAATCCATCACCGGGAGTGTTGCCTCCCATGGCTCCTTGTCTACGCCCCCTCTTAGTCTCATCTAGTCAGATCTAGATCTCCAGGGATCTACACTTAGAACCAGGGCAGGGGAGAAGGGTCTCAGGACAGGAATCAACAGCACGGTCGGCCGTTACTGAAGTGGAGATTGCTGTGTTGTTCATGAAAACAGGTGCCATCACCTGGGGCTCCTCCCAGGAGGTGCCCAGACCAGCATGTCTGGCTGGGGTGACCAGCTCTGGCAGCCGTGCAGAGACAAGGGCACCCAAGGGCATTTCTGCACACCAGGACTCTCAGATTTGCTACGGCTGAAACCCATCCATTCCGAAATCTGAAAGAAAGGCATTTAGTTCAAGCCGGAGAGTTTGTTTGACGAACCAAGAAACATTTGTCAAGCTCCCAGCCAAGCTTTGTGGAGGACCAAGACTCAAGCTCTGTGCTGGGGGCACCAAGCAGGGAGAAAGAAGGGGAAAGTCGAAGCTCCAAACTTGGGGAACCCGGAATGTGCAGAGGAGGCTGAGAGGACATCCTCATCTCCCTCGAGGCCAGGGCAGGCTGAGATTGGTGTGGGCTGGGTGGGCAGAGAAAGCTTCTAGGGAAGCGTAGGATGAGCTGGAGGAAGGAAGTCTGGTTAGAAGCAAAGAAGCCCCCTCTGCCAGGCCAGGCAGCTCACAGGAGCACAGGCGACAGACCCCGCTGTCTGTCTTACCCCACTGTCATGCGGTGAGGTGGGCAGGCCAGCTTTGCTCTCCTGAGGCCATGGGCAAACCGCTGAACATTTCAGTGTACCATCACTTCCTAAGCAATAAAGCGGCGTCACAGGGCTGTGGGGAAAAAGCGTCTCATCGTTATGCTGTTTTATGACTGGCAACTAATACTTAATGAGTGCCAACCACACAGCGCTGAGTGCTTTACGCAAGTTACCTAAGGGGACCTTCCTCACTTGGAGACCGAGACCCGTCCTATTGCCACTTTAGAGAAGGGGAAATTGAAATGTAGGGAGATGGTATTTGACTAAGACAAGTTTATTCTGGGGTCTGCATTTAAACCTCAAGCCTTTGCCTTTAACCAGGCCTATCCCAGCGTCCTGCCCATGGCTGGAGTGACCGTGTCAATCAGCACTGAACACAAAAATAGAATGCAAACCACAGACATCATGTTTTATTTTCTAGTAATCACATCAAAGAACCAGGTGGAAATAATGTTAATAATGTATTAATTCTTAATTCAATAGATCCAAAATATTATTGAACTTAAAATCAATATAGAAAATATTAATGAGGCTGGGTGCCGTGGCTCATACCTGTAATCCCAGTACTTTGGGAGGCCGAGGCAGTTGGATCACTTGAGGTCAGGAGTTTGAGACCAGCCTGGCCAACATGGCAAAACCCCGTCTCTACTAAAGATACAAAAATTAGCTGGGCGTGGTGGTGGCACCTATAATCCCAGCTACTCAGGAGGGTGAGAGAGGAGAATCACTTGAACCCGGGAGGCGGAGGTTGCAGTGAGCTGAGATCATGTCACTGCACTCTAGCCTGGGTGACAGAGAGAGACTACGTCTCAAAAAAAAAAAAAAATATGTATATATATACACACACACACACACACACACACATACACAGAAACACATATACATATATATATGAGATGTTTTACTTTCTTGCTTTCATACTAAATCTTCAAAATCTGGTGTGAATTTGCACCAACCGCACATCTCAGTAGCCACACATGGGTCTTGGTTCCATATTGGACAGCACTGGTGTCAGTTACCTTCCAAAGCAGGACCTTTTGAGGGGATGGGAGATGCCATGAGTGATAGCCAGGACCACAGGCAGAATCCAGGGCTGCCCCAGACAAACCAGTCCTGTGAGATGCGTGGAGAAACCTGGTTCCCTTTTCCCCATGCCTACAGCCCAAAGCATCCTGTGTCCTGCACTCCCTCTTGACAGCACCATCTCGTGGCCCTCCCTCTGCCATTGTTAATCTTTCCAAAGAACCTGTCTGCACCTTTGCTAATCTCTATTTTATTTGTGCCCGCCCTTGTCCTTATTCCCGTCATCTTTCTCGTTCCTTTAGGTTTGCTCGGTGGCTCTTTTTCCAGTTTCTAGGAGCAAACACCTAGCCGGTTTGTTTTCAGCTTTTCTTGTTTCCTGATAAATGGATTTAAAGGCATAGATTTCCCTCTCTCTGTGTTCCACAAATTTGGGCATGTAGCATCCTCAAAATCATGTCATCCTTGATTTTTCTGATTTATTTTATTGTTTCTATTTTAAATATGCTATTTAGCTTCCAAACAGAATTTCTGAGCTATTCTTTTGCTTTTAATTTCTACTTGTATTTCACTGTGATCACAGACACGGTATAACCACACAGATTCTTCGCAGTGTAAGGAGACCTCCTCTACGGCCCACCGTGTGATTGATTTTGGTAAACATTCTGATGCTGGGTGAGTCCCTTCTCTGAAGAAGCCACTTGCTGCCAGGTTTAGCTTTCTGAAAGCACCCGTTAACTCATGGCGCCCTCTGTTCAAAACCACTGGAGGCGCCCAGCCAAGCCTGGCTCATCTCCAAAGTCAGAGCTTGGTCTCAAGCCCTCCCCATGGCCTAGCCCGTCAGCTCCCGGCGACTCCGGGATGAGGACTCCTGCACCTTTGTGAGTCACAGCCTGTCCTTCCCTGTCAAGCCCAGCTGTCACTCTCCTGGGCCTGTCTCAAAGAAACCCCGGGCCAGGAAGGAGCCCCAGAGGTGCTCAGTTCAGCAGAGAGAGCCATTTCCTGTGCATCTGCCAGTGGAAGAAAACAACGCACGGTAATAACATTGGCAACATGGGTGTCTGCAACCCACGTTATAGCTGAGAACACGTGGGGTGTTGGGTGTGGGGGCTCCCAGGCCGGGGTAACTTGCCCAAGGCTCTGTCTGGCTGCAAAGTTGGGGCCCTAAGCCACTTCATTCAGTGAACACGAGGGCAATAATTGATCCATTTCCTAGAAAGAAAAATCAAGATAGGAAGGTGATCAGGTTCCAAGAGGAGTCAGTGGAGCTTTGGGATCAGTTGGTTCTCTAGGGACTGCTCCTAACCTTAAAAAACAACTGGCACAGCTGGGCGTGGTGGCTCACGCCTGCTATCCCAGCACTTTGGGAGGCCAAGGCAGGTGGATCACCTGAGGTCAGGAGTTCAAGACCAGCCTGCTCAGCACGGCAAAACTCTATCTTTACTAAAAATACAAAAATTAGCTGGGCGTGGTGGTGCATGCCTGTAATCCCAGCTACTCAGGAGACTGAGGCTGGAGGATTGCTTGAACCCAGGAGGTGGAGGTTGCAGTGAGCCGAGATCATGCCACTGCACTCCAGCCTGGGCAACCAGAGTGAAACTCCACCTCAAAAAAACAAAAAGAAAGAAAAAAACAAAAAACTGGCACAACTTGGAAAGCCCTGACTGCTCAAGAAAGCCGGAACTTTATCCCCTAGCACAACACCAGAGAAGCCCACAGCCCTGGGAAGAAGTCAGGTCCGTTTCTACACATTGAGACAGGACTCAAACCACCTCTGCACATCTGAATGCAGAGCGGTGGGCACAGGGAGAAGAAATGGATGGTGAGGGATGTGTGCAGTTTTCTATTGGACTCTGCTTTCCTCCATCAGGTGCCAGAGGGAGCCCAGAGAATATGGAAAGTTTAACGACAGGCTGGCAGACCCTGACTGGCAGCTTCGTCAATGCAACCCAGATAACGACAAACGCAAACCTCGCCATGGTCCAGACACCTCACTCTGACTTCCTCTCCGTGCCAGCGCAGAGCCCGCCAAAGGTCATGGACAAGATAGAATTTGACACAATAAGACTCCACTCCCATGTTAATGCCCCTCCGATCTGGGCCTGCAAAAGTGAAATAATAAATTTAGGAAAACAAGCAGAATGACCCGTCTGGTTGGTTGGTTTTTCTAGATACCATCTACATATTTTAGAAACGTACAACCTTCTAATGGAAATGAATAAACTACTCAACCATAAAGTTGCTATAGAAGATATGCTTGTTCTGATTCGAAAGGGCATCTGCTATCTGCAATATTGATAATACTTTTCAAATTTCATCTGCTTTTGTTTGCATTCTGCGTTGTCTGTTTAAACACACTGGGAATAATAATGAATCCCCGCATTATCTCTACTTTTTCAAGGCCGAACATATAACTTTATCACAAAAATAATTAAAATTCTTTGGCACTCTTGTATCTTTTCCATTAAACGTTATCAACCAGTGACAATAAACTAACATGAGCCCAAGGCTGGCCATGGGCCGCCTTTACAAAGAATGCATTTGTCCCCGGGCGA
Source organism: Colobus angolensis palliatus (assembly GCF_000951035.1). Classification (NCBI taxonomy): domain Eukaryota; kingdom Metazoa; phylum Chordata; class Mammalia; order Primates; family Cercopithecidae; genus Colobus; species Colobus angolensis. The sequence goes on along the minus strand of NW_012116166.1, from coordinate 2,237,838 downwards.
GAGACATGAATTTTCAGTTTACAGGGTCAGGCGATCCTGAAGTTTTTTACAGTAGGAGACCACAAATCTATACCTCCTGTCCCCTAACGGGGGCTGGCGGCAGCCACAGGGTGCCCCATAAATTCTCAGGCAAGAATACACTTTAATAGGCAAAAAAACCTTGGCAGCTTAATAATTCTGCGTTGCAAATTTAAATATTTTACATATCATTAGACATTAAAAACAAAGATTTATGCTGCTCGTCTCCACGGAGTGAGGACTCCGTCGACTTCACACCCGGCCATGAATCTGCTTGAGGTTCATTAGCTGAACGTCTTCAGCTAAGAAAGCCCGTCGAGTGGGGGCGGCCTCTAAATCACCACTTTTATTTTTCTGCCATCAGGAACCACTTGAGGAGACCCCTCCCCTGGACAATGCCCCACGCCAGCTCCCTGACCCGCCAACATCCGGGAACCATGGGGTGGTACCCAGCCTTTCCCAGCCAGCAGGAGCATTAACAGGGGAGCACAAACCCATCTGTCTATAGTACCCCATCACCTATGACACCCTAAGGCCTGGGGAGGGACTCACCTGCCAGGTCACACTGGACAGGGGGAGAGGAGATTTGAGCAGGGGCTGCTGGGTACTTCTTAGAGGCCAATTGACACACAGAGCTGGGCCACAAGTTGACAGCCCCAGATGAGGAGAAGGAGAGGGCAGGGACAGGTTGGGCACAGAGAAGTGGAAGAGGAAGAACTTCCCACAGCCACAGGCCCCACCCCTCAGCGGCCAGGGCTGTCCTATGGCATAGCTTTTGGTGATCGTCTGCCCTCTCTTCAGGGGTGTCTACTTCATACAGCCGCACTCATCTCAAAGTCCTACTTCTCCTGCAAGCCGGCTCACAGCCCTCATCCAGAAACCCCTTACCGCCCAATGCAGCCTGTTTCCTCTTGAGTCCTTACTTAGGATTTTCTGAGCAGAACTTGCTCTTCCCCCACACAGCCCAGGACCCCCTCAGTCCAAGAGGAAGCCCCCAGCATACGGCCTCTGGCATGGCCAGGTCTGCACCTTCTCCAGTCCCCTGATGCATAGCAGAGGTGCCTCACCAGCAGCCAGGAGGGAGGAACGCATGAGTTATATCTCTTATTTTCTGTATTTCTGTTGCTTGGACATGTAGAGCCTTGCTGGCCCAGAAGGGACCACCCCTGCCAGAGCCAGCCACTGCTTAGAGAAGGTAAACAGTTCATCACCAGCAAGGCACTTTCAAATGCAACCCAACTGATCCAGAGCCCACACTCCAACAACCTCCTCTGCTGGCTCTTGTCCTCCAGGCCACTCTCCACTTGCTCTCATCACCCCAGGGCCAAGTACCAGAGAACCAGGGACAGTCCCCGTGCCCTACAGCAGCTGAAATGATACAGACTAGCCCTCCTAGACTTGCTTACCCTCCCTCTCCCATTCCTGACCATGGAAACCACAATGGAGACCCTGGCCTGGTGTTCCCCTCTCTCCCTCTGCCTCTAGACCCACCCTGGTGCTGCCCCACATGGCTCTGGGGGTTGTGGCATGCTCCCTCCTCGTGGGGACTGTGAGTAGGAAACCATCTTGTCTGCAGCAGTTGTATCTTGATCCATTGGCTGTATTGTACCTTAAATTTCCTGCTAATACACTATATTTTAAAACAGAGCATACAGCTGACAGACGTGGGTATTTACAAGACAGCTCAGTGTTACATAAGCTTTGAAATGCATGTCTTTTGAGAGAACATGAGCTGCCTGGAGCCACAGTCTCTACCACTCCCTCTTTTGTCATACCCACATCTCTGCTGGGCCTGAAGCTTCAAGAGTCTAGGGTCCTAGCTAGGAGACTCCTCCCCTGGGGCCTGGAATGTGACAAGAGGAATGTCCCAGCCTTTGGGGAGGGGGCCCATGGGCTCCTTGCATGGTCACTGCCGGGTGCTGGATCCTGGTGGAGTCAGCTGGGCCTGGGAGGAAGAGAGGGCCGTCTCAATCTGCAGATGCCCTAGACCAAGCTGTGGTGCTTCATTCTACAGAGTCTATGAAGGTTTCTGGAGACCTCAGCAGAGCTCAGAAACACCACCAGAGCCAGCCGTGCTTGAGAAGCCATCTCCCCAACACTTCCCTCTTCCTCACATGAGCAATCCGAGTTCAAGGGACAGGAAGGGACTGGCACAGAGCTATCCAGCAGTCGTATTCTTCTGGGTACAAGGGGAAGAGTCGCCATGCAAGTACCTCTCTGTTTTCATGTCAAATCCCACTAGCTGACAGTAAGAGAATAAAAAAGGCTCAAGTCCACAAAGCAGAGAGAATGGGAAGGGAGACAACATAAAAAAGAGATTTTGGGCCGGGCGCGGTGGCTCAAGCCTGTAATCCCAGCACTTTGGGAGGCCAAGACGGGTGGATCATGAGGTCAGGAGATCGAGACCATCCTGGCTAACACGGTGAAACCCCGTCTCTACTAAAAAATACAAAAAACTAGCCGGGCGAGGTGGCGGGCGCCTGTAGTCCCAGCTACTCGGGAGGCTGAGGCAGGAGAATGGCGTGAACCCGGGAGGCGGAGCTTGCAGTGAGCTGAGATCCGGCCACTGCACTCCAGCCTGGGCGCGAGACTCCGTCTCAAAAAAAAAAAAAAAAAAAAAGGGATTTTGACAAAAAGTTGGAGAGATGGTGCAATGGTTTGAATGTGTCTCCTCCAGAATTCCTGTGTTGAAGCTTAATTTCATTGTGGTGGTGTTGGGAGATGGGGCCTTTTGTGAAGTGATCAGGACATTAGAGTTCTGCCCTTGGGATGAGTCCGTGCCTTTTAGAAGGGCTGGAGGGCACTAGTTCAGGCCTTTTTGCTGTTTTCTCTTCTGCCATTAGAGGACAGAGTGTTCCTCCCTTCAGGCAGATGTAGCAACAAGGCACCATCCTGGGAGCAGAGACTGGGCCCTCCACAGCCAGTGCCTTGGTGTTGGACTTCCCGGCCTCTAGAACTGTGAGAAAATAGATCTCTGTTGTTTATAAATTACCCAGTCTTGGGGATTTTGTTAAAGCAGAACAAACAGACAGAGACAGACAGAAAGCAGATGAGCAGCAGCAACCGAGTGAGTGGGAGCAGCCTTGCAGCTGCAGCTGGGGACACTCAGGGACTGGAGGCACCAGGTACGTTTGAGCATGGAGTGTAGACAGAGCTAAAACCAGAGGGCTGGCTGAGAGTCAGAGTCACCCCAATAATCTCCCAGCCCTCTGTGGCCAAAAGAGAAGGCCATCAGCCTAGCAGAAAGTGGAGTTCATTCTCTGGAGCGGTTGAGCAGAGGCAATACCCCCTGATAAAAATGAGATATGTAGAAATGCTTCTTAGGGAACTGTGAGCCCAGCTTTCCCCCAGGACCCCAGAACTGACCTCTGTGCCCACAGGACATCAGTGGACTTCTCACGGACAAAAAATGACTGGCCCAAAATAAAGACCAGTGGATGCCATACATGACAGTTCCCAGGGAAAGGGGCATGCATTCCCTGTCACCCACCACAAGACCTCAGTCAGCCAGCCCTGCCTGCAAACCTTCTGGTTAATTCCTCCAGCCCTTCATTCCAAGATGGCCACCACATCTGAGGAAAGCCCCCAATGCAAGAGGCAGAGGCCAAAAGAGCAACTTGTCAGAGTTGCAGGCAATAATGCAGGGGCAAGAGGAAACACTCACAAAGTCATCATGAACACCCCGGAGAGGGAAGAAAGGACGTGACTCTATGCCACAGGAATGGGAGATTGACAAAAAGAACGTTTGCTAAAATAAAGAAGAAAGAAAGAAAAAGACT
>NW_012116166.1:2217058-2233668 GCF_000951035.1 Colobus angolensis palliatus | reverse complement strand
GGAAGGAAGGAAGGAAGGAAGGAAGGAAGGAAGGAAGGAAGGAAGGAAGGAAGGAAGGAAGGAAGGAAGAAAGGAAGAAAGAAAGAAAGAGGGTGGACAGAAGAAGTAGAAATAGGAGGACAGAATTTAAAAATAAATCAATTGAGTGGTTGGAAATTAAACTTAAGGAAATCCCCTGCAAAGTAGAACAGAAAGAAAAAAGATAAAAAAAAAATAATAAGAAAGGAAAGATAAGATCCAAGGAGAGAGTGGATAGCAGAGTTAGAATTTCAGATAGAGGACTCGTAAGAGTGCCGGAAAGATGTGACTGAGAAAAGTCTGGGTAGAGCACTTCAAAGGAAATCACTCAAGGAGGCATCCTAAGATTATAGGACATGAGTCTCCAGATAGAAAGAGCCCATCCTTGCAGGCTTTCAGAAAGACAGGAATAAGGAGAGAGTCTTAAAGCTTCAGAGGACAAAATAGGCCACAGTCAAAAGACTGGGACTAGAAAAGACACTGAGCTTCTCTAAAGCTACCCGGGAATTAAGACAGCCATGGGGTAATGCCTTCAACATTGACAAAATATAATCTCAACCCAGAATTCTAGATCCAACTGAATGGGTTGATCAAGAGGGATGGTGGGCAAATGGCATTTCAAACATGCAAGTCTTTAAAAGGCCATTTTCCAGGCTCCTTTTTTCCAAAAGCCACTGGAGGATGTGCACCACCAAAACAAAGGTGGCAACCAAGAAAGAGGAGGAGGTAGCTTATGGAACACAGAGGTGGCAAAGGTGATTTGCAGGCTGAGATTGAAGGAAGACACCGGGAGAGCAGCTGAACCCCGATTCTTGGGAGCAATTAGCAGACCCAAACACTGTCAGAAGGACATCCTCACAAGAAAAAAATAGAAACAGAACACAGCCTAATATGTAGACAATCACGATAAGAGTTCACCGTTCTGGTGAGAAACCTGTAATGGTACATTACAAAAATAAAAAACAAAAACAGTAGCAACAACAACAACAACAAAAATCCTAGGGCAACTAGAACAGCTCGAAGTGTAGAAAGTGGCCCCCAGGGGAGCCAGCATCAGGTCAAGAAGGGATAAAACAGAGACTGCTTTTTTTCACTCCATGTGTGACATGCTGTTTAAAATTCTGCACCTATATTAGTTGTATGCAAATTAAATATATATAATAAAAGGAAGTATTGCAATCGAGCTGTCTGTTAAAATAGCTCCAGAATAAATTCCCTCTGGTGAATGTGCTTTACTGTTGGTGGGGAGAGGGTCCCAGGCTTTAGCCTCTGCAGTGCCTGGCATCAGGTGAGGCAGACACATGTTGTCATGGGACACACACGAAGTGTCTACTTCAGCATGGGATGCCTTGTCCCAAGTGCAGCTGGGTCAGGGCCATGGGAGATGGCACCTGGCTGGGGAGGAGAGAGCTCCCAAATTCCTCAGGGATGGACACGTCCCCAGACCTGAACTTGGCCCCAGACATTCTTTTGAACCCTCTATGGGAAGGGCTCACTGGGTCCTGACCACCTTACCTTGGTGAGTCCTTGCCAGAGACGCTGGTTCCTGCAGCCTCAGGATCTCTGAAGGAGCCATAAAAGGTAGGGGCGCCTGCCCTTCCCTCCTGGGAAGGAGGACTTCTGGCCTAGCTGAAGCCAGAAATCTATACTTCTAATATGATGAGGTTGTCCTCCCCGAGAGATGGATTTCTTTCCAATATCCCAGCCAGAAAGCAGGCCGCCTTCTTGTATCAGCACATTCCCACCCTCCTCCTGGCCAAGGGAATGCTAGCCGGGCTCTCCTGGGAGCCAGGACCTCCCACTCTGTCCCAGCAGCTCCCTTCATGCAGAGCCCACAGCCAGTCTCCCCAGTGAGCCAGTTCTTACCCATTCACTCTTCTCCCAAGAGGTGGAAATCACCGTTTCCACCTTGTGGGTGAAAAAGGCCAGGTTCAAAGAAAGGAAGGTGTTACCGCAGGTGGGCATTGGGACAGGATCAGAATAAGCCCAGGCTGGGGCTGGGTGCCCACAGGCGTGGGCAATCAGAGAGCTATCTGCTGCTGTCCAGGAGCTCCTGAAACACAGTGTCTCAAGACAGACGGCCAGGCGTCCCGGCCCCACACTGGAGGCCTAGCCCCAACCCTCTTTACTCCCCTTCATGCCTCTCCTGAGTGGAAATTTAGCTTCTTGGTTTCTCTGCTTCTTTCCTCCCTCTTTATTTTTTTGCAATCCTTGGGATTTAAAGAAAAGATATTTTTCTAATTACAAACTACGTTCTCCTCTGGCCCTGGGTGGCAAAGGGGCCATGGGAGGGGCAGAGGCTGGAGAAGTGGAGCAAGGCTTTAAGCAGGAACCAGGGCTTCCCAGAGCTGGCGCAGCACACACCTTCAGCCCAAAGGTCCCATCCAGATGCTGGGGGAAGCCCTCCTTGTCCCCCTCGGCCCCTGGCCTGGCACCTGTGGCCAAGAGGCCTGTGAACATTGCCCACATGCCACATGCGGTGGCCCAGGCTCCTCTGGCCTGGAGGCTCTAGGGGGACTGTCAGGGAGGGATGGCCCAGCCTCAGGGGAGCCCCTTTCCAATGGGGAGAGCGCAGGCCAGGCTGCACACAGGTGGGCAGGCTGGTCCTCAGGGCCTCCAGAGGTTGTGAGAGGGTGGCGATCATGGATGAGTGTGTGTGCTTGTGGGTGGGTAGGAGTGTGCATGTGTGAGAGTGTGAGTTGTGAGTGTATGTCAGAGTGTGTATGAGCATGTGTAAATGTGTATGAGCGTGTGGCAGCAGCCCCATCCCTGCCTGTGATGTCCCATGGCTGACACAACAGAGATGTTACCTTCTGGTTGAGAGCTCTGGTACAGAGCCAGAGCTGCTGCACTACACAATTCCTGGGGGAGCCCTTCTCATGTTCATCCGTGTGAAAGACACTCCTACTGTGGTTCAGTGCACAGCCTGTGCAACTAGACACCACAGCCACACTGAGATCCGCATGCTCACCACTGCCCTCTGCATACATAAAGGAGAGGCTCTCAGGCACCCTGAGGAGCCTGCCCCAACAACGAGGCCACTGGGATCTTCTCAACAGGCTGAGCCTGCAGGTGAGAGCCTCCCACCCTGCTTCATGAGTCCCAGGGTCTGGCAGGCCAACGGCTACTTCCTTGTTCTGTGGGGACCCAGGGTAGGCTGGATGTGGATTAGCGCGGTACAGGAGAGAGCTTTCAGATTAGAGAATAGGAGCAGAGTCATGGTAGCCAGTGTAGACGGATTGGCCACAGACCCCTGGGGCTCAGTTTCCTCATCTGATTTTGAGAAGCTGGTCTGCAGTGGTCTATCCCTAGGGCCCCCTTCTCTAGGGCTCATCTAGAGTCAGCACCCCTTGTTCCCACTGCACTGAGGAGAGGCAGGGGACTGCCTAGGGTGGGGATAGTGAGGCGTGGGAGGCGCAGGCCTGGGCCGGTGAGTTGGAGGTCCTGCCTGGTGCCCTGTGTCAGTGACTGACGTGGGCATCTCAGCCACTTCCTCCATTGTTGACATAACCTCTGTCAGCCCCACACATCCCCTTTCAATAAGCTTGAGATGCACTTGCCCCCAGCATACGAGACCTGCTCCTGGCCTGGAGGGGGCCCCACTGTGGGCTGGGACAGGGAGCAAGGTCCTAGTGGGTCCTGAGACCTGAGCTCCCACATTCCTCCAACTCCAGAGCCCCCATCGTGGGCGTGGGCCAAGGGAGACTCATATTCCTCATCTCCTGGGTCCCCAAACAGCCCAGCAGCCCCAGGTGGGGACGAGAGGGGCCAGGGAGGAGTTGGCAGAGGAACAGCCGAGCCAGGAGCGGCTCAGGAGCCCACCAGCCCCACTCACCCCTCCCAGTCCCCTAGATCACAAAGGCCCTGCTTCCCATTTCCTTCCTATTCAACCATGTCTCTCCATTGTCAATAAAAGCCATTTTTAAGGTCAACTATCTTCTTGCATCAACCGCCAACCCCACGCAGTTCCAACGGCACCAGCCCCAGCGCCACATCATGAAATAAAAATTAAATTGTAGTTGGGCTTTTAAATCAACTCAATTAAAATAAAGAGATTCTTGGCTTGATATAGGGAAATATTTGTATTTCCAATTCTATTTGTTAATACATTGACATATGTGCTATTTTTTAAATGTAGCACTAAGTGCACTTTCTGTCAATGCCATAGATTTTTTAATAGACTGAGAAAATGCATTTCATTTCTTCTTATTTTCCTTCAATACATCATTTGGTTCTGCTTTTTTGCCTGCATGAAATTCATTTTCTAATGGAAATATTTGTTTTGTAAATCAAATATGTATTATGCACAAAATGCAAAGCACAAATTAAATTATGTTAATGAAATGAAAGAGATATGAAATGCATATTTCATGGACAAAACATAACCTCAGCAAACAACCATTTCTTGATAAAATCTTTAAACACAATCTCATTCTGTGACAGACATATTGTTAAAGTAGATAGCACCTCATTTAAATGGTTTCTTTTAATATTAGTGCTTAGTATATAATTGTAAATAACTTTTGGGATGAAAAACCAATAATGAAATACTGTCTTTAATAGTTTGCTATTGATGTCAGCATAAAATTTGTCGTAGTTGAATATTGGAAATTGGGAGTGCACAGAAATATTCTCAAAAGCTGTAAATGATTGCATATTTAAATAGAGCTGACTAAGGCAAAGATGTTATAGATATTAGTAATAGGCAGAAAATTATGCTGACCTAACATTATTTGACAAAACCCACTGTTTTAAATTATATATTGGTTACACTTAATGAATAATAGATTTTGTAGGTGTTGTTTCTCTGATCATAATGCTGATGATACGATATGTCGGGGATTTCTTAGTCATCTTTCTGACAATAAACTCAGCCTTAGCTCACAAAGGTCAGGCGAGGGGCCACTGGCTCGCCATTCAGTGCTCTCCTGCTGGAGAAGGACTCCAGGGAGGAATGGCCCTGGGATGGATGGAGCCACAGTGACTGTTCCCAGAGCAGGGCAGGACCTGCTCCCAGCCCGTTAGCGAGCCGGTGGGCTTGGATCCAGGCGGAGTCGGGGCCAGCTCTCTTGGGTAGAACCTGTTGGAAGTTCCTGCTGAGAGCCCAGTTTTCCAGGAATGCCAGAGGCTAGGAGCGGAGGAGGCCTGGCTTGCAGTTTGTAGGAGTTGCAGAGGGACATCTGTCTTCCCCCCATCACCTTGATCATGAGCCATGCAGGGGATGGGAAGGAACGGGAGGGGATGGCATGTCCCCAGGCCAGGCGTCCACATGACCGGGAGAGACTGGAAGAGGAAGGAGACCACGGCGCTTGGCTTTCCCAGCCTCCGAGCCTTAGTCCTCAGGCTCTGCTTGAAACGTGGGTTTGTGGGTCTGGCTCATGTCTTGATTTTGAGAAGCTGGTCTGTAGTGGTCTATTCCTAGGGACCCCTTCCCTAGAACTCATCTAGTGTCAGCATCCCTTGTTCCCACCGTGCTGAGGAGAGGCAGGGGACTGCCTGGGGTGGGAACAGTGAGGGGTGAAAGTGGGGGCTGTGTGTGTGTGTGCGCGTGCGTGCACATATGTGTGTGAGTGCCGGCTTGCGCATGTTCATGCTGTGCCTGAGGTGCGTGTGTATGTGGTGTGTCCTGTGTGTGGCTCTGTGGATGCACAAGCATAGCACATGGATGCACTTTGTGTATAGCCTGATTGTGTGTGGGCTCCCCAAGACTCACTGCGTGTGGCTGCGAGGGCTTGAACGGGTTAGCGTGAGGACCAGGGTGGCCAGACAGAGGAGGGAGTGAGAAGGAGCAGCATGAGGAAGCAGAAGAGCCGCTAGCTCCTGGGGTCCCATCAAACACTGAAGACTCAGGTTTTCATGGAGGGGAAACAAGGGGAAAAGAAAGGAAAAATCTTGAGTTCCCTATCAATGCCAGTGCTTCCTCAATCCCTGCTTCCTAGAAAAGCGTCTGACCCCCTAAGTCCAGGGCCGGGACAGGGCCCTCCCCATGCTCTGAACCTGGGCTGCTGTGTGGCCTCGGAGAAGTCGCTCCCCCTCTCTGTTTCCTCATTTGACAACTTGGCCGCGGGATGAGCTCCAGGATCACTGAAGTCCTCCCCAGTTCTGGCAGCTGGTGATCTAAGGGCACCAAGTCTATTCCACCATGAAGCCCCCTCCTGCAAGGAGTGCCAAGTGCCCCTGTGTTTCAGGAGAGATGGGAACCATCCTTCGTGATACCCTGCGGTGTCTCCCGAGCAGCTGCGACTCCATGCCCTGATCAGCCAGATGGTGCAAGAATCCTTTGTGATGATGAGGACAGCCAGTCAGTGCTGCTAGGGGCCACAAGGCCCTGCCTGCCCCCAGCAGCAACCCCAGCTTTCCATTGCCCCCAGGTCTTCTATGACCACCCCTCTTGCTAAGCTGAGGGTTACCTTCAGGGTTCGATCCTGAATTTCCCAACTCCTGGCAAAGCCCCCACCTCACCCAATTCCTAGCACACACGGTCTGCAGGAAATAAAAATAATATTCCATCAAGACGTGCTGAGGCAGGTTCTTTGGGTGTGCCCCACATACACGGCCAGCCCTTGGCACAGTCCTGGGCAAACAAGAGGGATCCAGTGAGTGCTTACAGATGTATTTCTGGCTGGAGCCAGCAAGGTACTCAGCCATGGATCCAGCAGCCACTCTTTGGGCATCTAGGATACACCAGGCACCGTGCCTGGGGCTGGGATATGGCAGAGTGCACAGGCAACTGTAGACATTGTTCCTTCCCTCGTGGAGGTTACAAAACTCATTCAGCTCAGTGCATAATTGCTGTGGTGTCAAGCGCTATGAAGGAGACGTATGTGTATTGACCTGCTTGGGCACTTGGGTACCAAAGTATCACAGACTGGAAGGTTTAAACAATAAAACTGTGCTGTCTCCCGTCCTGGAATGCAGGGGCACAATCATAGCTCACTTCAAGCCTCCAACTTCTGGGCTCAAGCAATCCTCCCATCTCAGCCTCCCGAATAACTGGGACTGCAGGTTTGTGCCACCATGCCCAGCTAATTTTGTTTACTTTTGTAGAGATGGGGTCTCCCTGTGTTGCCCATGCTGGTCTTAAACTCCTGAGCTTAAGTGATCCTCCTTCCTCGGCCTCCAAAATGATGGGATTACAGGTGTGAGTCACCATGCTCAGCTCAAATTTCCCCTTTTTATAAGGACACCATCTTACTCGACGAGGAGCCCACCCTGCTGCAGGGTGACCTCATCTTAACGAATTCCCTCTGCAATGATCCTATTTCCAAATGAGGTCACGATCGGAGGTACTGGGCATTAAGATTTCACTATCTAAATTTGGGGGACATGATTCAACCTGTGGCAGTATGGCAGCTTACAATAGATGCCTGGCCCAGAAGCCGGATGAGGCAGAGGAGGCAAAAAAAAGAGCAGACAAGACCATGGAAAGTTAGGAAAAAAAAAAAAAGTGTAAGAAGTCCTTGGTTGAGTTCTGAACAAAACAAGGGGCAGAAGCCTTTCCAGAGGCAGCTCCTAAAGGTGCCAGCCGTGAGGGTGGCAGGGATGGAGGGCTCCAACCTCAGTCCCCTCTAGGGCACCTGGGCCCATGCCACAAGTCGCAGACCTTCCGATGGGGGTCACCTCCCAGACCTCCACCCTGTCCTCCGGGAATCCCGCTCGCCCAGAGCTTTTGGCGCTGCTCACCTCTCAGCGGGCAAACATTTTTATCCATTCCCTGAAATTAAACTTTCCCGTTTTTCATTATCAAATTCCGAGCTGGTGTCATCTCCCCCATGCCGGCGTGCGGCACTCGTTTACAGCGCCTGAGATTAATATTAGGTGTTTGTAAAAGGCGAATATTAGCTTCTCCCTTATATCTGTCAGAATTAATAACTTCCCCATCACAGATAACTCCGGGTCAATATTAGATTCGCAGATGAGGTTGGAAATAAAATGTATGGAAATATAACGTCTCATTTGTACATATTCAAAAAAGGCCCTTTTATTATTGAAATTCGGCGGCAACTGTTCAAAGGTCAGAGGACTTTGTGGCCTGGAAATACCCACCATCTGGCCCGAGCAGGCGCAGGCGAGGACAAATTGGTGCCCCTCCACGGGGAGCCCGGGAGGATGCGGAGGCGGCGCGGGCACGGACCGGAGGCTCTGCCAGGGATTTTTATAGGGCAGAGAGGGATAGAGAGCTTACCCACCGCCGGCCCAAGCTCATGCTGGGCCCGAAGCCAGGGCCTGGTGTGGGCACCTCGCCAATGGCTGCCGTCCATATGCCCTCCCCACCCCGGTGCCAGATCGGGGGCACGAGATCCCCTCCCTCCTCTCTAGCAGCCGGGCACTGACCTTGCAGACAACAAGGGGTTAACAGTCAGAGCTGCAGGAGGACCCACCTTGTCCCAGCACAGCCTCGCCACCCCCAGCCTCACCCACCAAACGGGGGGGAGGAGGCAGAGAGTGGCCTCCAAGGCGGGCAGGCCCCATTCCCCGCTTGGCAATCACTCATAAATCATAATTGACAAGCATAATTTTTCCCTTGAGCGGCAAGGGTGCTTTATTTAGTTGTTTCTATTTTATCTGGTTGCAGGAGATGATGGACCCCCCGCCAACCCACTTCTGCTGTTTCCCATAATAATAAAACCCTCCGCTAGGCCAGGATGGGATCCGATTATGTGAACTGTACCCGCGCTGGTGAAAGGGCATCTTGGGACTCAGCCCCTTGTGCGGTGCGATGGAGAAGCTACCAACATGGCCGCTGACAAAGACCAAGAAGGTGGACCGCGGGGCACGCCGAAGACGCCTCTCCTCCCTCGGTGAGGAGTGGCAGCACCCCAGGACCCCACACAGAGGAGGTTCAGCAAGAGAAACGGACCCACCCTCAGTCACAGAGGGAGTGGCAGGGGCGGGGGTGTGGCGCGGCATCTCCAGGGCCCTGAACAGCAGGCCCCAGGCCGGGCCGTAGGTCATTTTCCTGTCCCCTGGACAGGACTCCATAGGAGCAAAGACCCAGGGGTGTCTCTGCAGCCCCCTGGGCCTTGAGGCCGCGTTCCTGAGGTTCATTTGGGGTGGGGGGTGGATGTTGAGCATGCGGTAGAACCCCGAGCTGTGTCCAGGTTTCAGAGAGCAGAGGGCAAGCCCGCCCCTCGAGGAGCCAGTGAAAGAAACCCCCAGGAGATCTGCCGCCCAGCCGCTCGGTCCTCTGGCTCTGGGAGGCCTTTCTTTCCTGCGGCTGAGAAACCTTTCCGGTTCCCAAAGTGACTTAAGCTCTCCCCATTAACGCTCCTTTCAGCTGGGCTGGCACTGAGGTCCCCGCTCCGGCCGGGCCTTTGTGAGGAAGGGGCCCCTGCTCCGGGGAGGATGAAGGGAAAAGCCCTTTCTTTCTTTCCTCCTAAGCCCTTCAAACTCGCGGTGACCCACAGTTAAATCTCTTTTAACAAGGCTCACTTCCTCGCCCAACCAGTTAAAACTCTCCAAAAATAAACAAGGCCCGGGCAGGCTTTTCCTGCAGCTCTGAGGCCAAGCTCGGAGGAGGGGGTGGTGTAGGCCCCTTAGTTGAGGAGAGGCCTGTGCTGGCCTCAAAGTTGGGGTGCCGGGCCTAACTAACCCTGTCCTCAAAGATAGGGTGCTGGGCCCATCCCTGCCCTCAAAGACAAGGTGGTCCACCCCCTGCCCTGAAATTTGGGGTGCTGGGCCCATCCCTGCCCTCAAAGTTGGGGTGCCGGGTCCATTCCCTGTCCTTAAAGGTGGGGTGCTGGGCCTGCCCCTGCTCTCAGAGATGAGGTGCATGTGTCTCAGATGCCATGAGCAGGCCCGGTGCAGGGCAGAACTAGAGATGGGTGGTTGTTGACTGCTGTTTATCTCCCGCTCTGAGCTACAAGCTCCCAGGGACAGGGCCAGTCTCATTTGCCTACCACTGTATTACCAGGGTCTGGCACAGTGGAGTTATCTAATAACTCTCAAAGGGAGGGAGAGGAGAAGTGATCCTCTGTCCTCCGACTGTCCATAGTCTCAGGACACTCACCCCATCTGGGCACAGCCATGAGAATATGTCGTCTCCTGTGGTCAGTGTGAACTGACAGGGAACACAGACCTCCCACCCTGCTCACCCAGCCTGGTCAGGATTAGGGTCCTGTTTCCAGCTTTTCCTCTCGCATCATGCAGCTGAGGTATGAGTGCCACCCTCGCCTGGCAGCTGGTGAGGGGAGGGGTTTGTCTGTCACACAGCACAGCCCTTGGCTTTCCACATGCCCAGTCTCCTGGCTGGAGGGTAGTAACAAAAGTGAAAACCATGCTCAGAGGCCAAAGTCTGCTGTCCTTAGGCCCCCAGCCCCCATTGACTAAGACCTTCAAAAGGTCATATCCCAGTGAGTGAACTCTTGGGATGGGTGGATGGATTGAGGAATGAGTGGGCAGATCAATGGTGGAAGGGTGGATGGATAAATGGAGGAAAGGAAGCAAGAATGAAGGAATGGATGAATAGATCAATGGATGGGTGGATGGATGAATGGACAAATGGATGGATGGATGGATGGATGGAAGCAGGGATGAAAGGATAAATGGGTAGGTAGATGAATGAATGGGTGAGTGGATGGATGAATGTGTGGATGGGTGATAAATGGATGGAGAGATTAATAGATAGATAGATGGGTAGATGGATAAATGGATAGATGGATAAATGGGTGGATAGATAAATGGATGGAATAATAGATGAGTGGATGGATGGATGGATGGAGAGAGGGAGGGATGGGTAGATGGATGAATAGATAGGTAAATAAAGGGAGAGAGGTGAGGGAGAGAATAGGGAAAGGATGAAATGGATAGATGGATGATGGATGGAGGAAGAAATGCAGAGATGAAGGGATGGGTGGATAGATGGGTGAATGGAGGGATAGATGGGTGGATGGAAGGATGGATAGGTAGATGGATGGGTGAATGGAGGGATGGATGGATGGATGGATAGATCGATGGGTTAATGGAGAGACAGATAAGTGAATGGATGGCAGGGGTCAGTGAACTTGGCCAGATGCCTTTTCTGGAGACTTGCTTCATCTTTTCATTCTCCTGCTGTGCGAGCTACAGAATGAAGTTGGTAGCTTCGTCTGGCATTCCAGGCCTTCCCAGTCAGGCCCTGCCTCTGTGGCTTGCCTTTCCCTGACTGTCCTCCAGGATCCCTCTGCCCAGCCTGGCTGAGTCTGTTGCTACAGCCCACAACACACTTCCGTAACGTATTCCCCACCCTCCCACACATTGGAATCACTAATACTCTATGTGTCTCCCTTCTCAGAAAGCTTCCTGGGCCTCTCCCTGCCCACAGCTCCGCATGCTGTCAGATGGTGGTAGGCTTGTTGCCATCTTCTCTCCTTGCCAAAGGTGAGGCCAGGGGCAGGAACCGCTGCTCCATGGGATCCCTGTGCCTTGAGCCAGGGGTGCCCGAGAAATGGGAAGCCTAAGAGTGCCGATTTGAAATTTCATTGCCAGGAATCGACTCTCTGGCAGAGCGCAGGGGTTGTGGTGACAAGGCACAGTCTCCAGAGACCTTTCTCCCTTCCCCAGCTCCAGGCTCCACACCCTTCAAGGCTAGACCAGGTGTGATTCCCATCCCCCTTTGCTTCACACAGCTCCTGATCTCATGCATGTGACTGGAAGCTCCCTGGTGGCTGGGGTGGTAAGGGAGATGGATGGTGGCCAGGGTTGGGGGAGGTTTCCTAGGAGGTCTGTCTTCTCCCAGGGCCTGGCAAGAGGTAGTTACTCAGTCTCATCAAGCCTGTTTAAGCCACCTGAGGTCCCTTAGCTGCTGTGTCGCAGGAAGTGGGGTTTTGGTCACCATACAAATATCACAAGGCAGTACCATGAGCTTCTCCAAGCAGCAGGTGGGCAAGGCAAAGTATGGCCTCATGGCTCGTCCTGTGGCATGAGCTCTGAGGGTGCCATGCAGGGCCCACCACCCCATGGGTACACAGAGCCCTGTGAGCAGCACCCACAATTGTTCCTGGAGGGACAGCTGGCCAGGACCCCACTCCAAACTCCAGGGCCTCTGCACTTGCTTCTCGCTGTCTCAAGTCAGCCCCGTGGCTGCACCTGGGCTCCAGGTGAAGGCCTGAGCCCAACCACTTTCCAGGTTGTGCAAGAGACTCTAATGGTGAAAGTTGAAAATGGGACTCTCTGTCATATTCTGTCCACCTCTCATGTTCTGTCCCCAGCCCCAACTCCTCCAGGAAGCCTATCCTGATCACTCTAGCCATTAACCAGAGTGGCTGCATAGCCTCATCTCAGTTTCCTCTTTGTCCGGAGCTCACCAACTCCTGCACAGGGGTGAGGAGCTGATGCCCAGGCTCCACCTGCCCCTTCATCCAGATTCTCCAGGCTCAGCCTGGCTTGGGGGCAGGTATGTGATGCTTATGGCTTCACTGGGATTGGCTGCGTGGAGCTGGAAGATCCTAGAAGGAGCAAGGTGTCTAGGACAAGTGTGGAAGCTCAAGGGCACAACGAATGTGTGACCTGCTTTGGGGAAGCCACAGTGAATTCTATTGTCTCTGTCCCCTCTCCCCATCCCCCAGTCCCACATCATGCCTCTTCTTCAGGCAACAACTCACACTCTGTGGGATGGTTACATGACCCAGGACTAACCAATCAGAGCACCACATCGCCCTGGCCAGTGATTGGCTCAGAGAAATGCACATGCCCGGAGCCCAGCCAACAAAGCCTTACCTGTGACTTTTATAGGAGCAATTGTCCTTGGGTTGCTAAGGTGATAGGAGCTGCTGCTAGTAGTTGCTGGTGAGAATAAAGCCAACACAGAGGAAGGCAGAGCTAAGACTGCTCAAGAGAAGCAGAACTTTAATTGCACTCTTTAGGAGCCTGGATCCAGCCATGCCTGAAAGCAACATGTTACATGAACCAATACATTCTGCTTTTTGGTGGAGGCCAAAACCTGGATCTATGTCACTTGCAGTCAGACTCCTGGAACTATACAGGCCCCAGAGCCAGTCTCACTCATGTCCTGTGGGCATTCCTGAATGGCCACAGGTTTTTTTCAATCCAAATTGTTACAGCCATTCCCATAGCAATGCTGGGCTTGCCTCCTCAGCCTCTGCATGGCCCTCCTCCCTCCAAACACCTTCTGCTACCCCATGCTTTTCTGGGGACGGCCATGCACTTCCCTACAGAGGCATGGTTTGTCTTCCACTGCCCCGTGGTACCTGGTTGCAAAGCTAAGATGTGACCACGTCACCTAACTTTACAATGTGGTCCTTCCCTCCCTTCCCGAGGCTTGTCCCAACCTTCCTGGAGAGGCTGCATTTCCATAGCACACATTCTATGATCTCCGTGACCTTTCAGGCACATTTACTCCTGGCACGCTGGCCAAATGACAGGTCCTCCCTCTGAGACACCCGGGTCAATGGTCAATATCCACAAAGCCCCTGATCCAACAGAGCCTGCCTGCCTCCTCTCCCCGCACCTGGGCTGCCCTCTCACCCATTTCCTGCTCCACATCCACCTCCCTCCCTAGACGAGAGGCCCCAGAGCCCAGAAACCAGGCCTTGGTGCCCCAGGGTCCACACAGCACTGGCACACAGAAGGCTTCCATGCAAGCTTGTGGGATGCCACAGCTCCTGACTGGTTTTGCAGGAGCTTCTGTGGACACAGACACCCTTATGGAATGTGAGTGAGGAGAAGCTGCCCACAGCCCCCTTTGGGCATGAACCCAAAGCCCAGGGGCCCCCACGTTGGGATCTCTGTCAGCTGCCCCTGGGGCAGGCCACCCTCTGCCGCTGCCAGGGCCCACACGTCCTGCCATCCAGCCTCCTGGGGGGGCACTTCAGCACAATGGACTTGGCGGCCCCATGGCTTCCCAGGCGGATGTGATGGCAAATAGCAGGCACTTGGCATGTCTTCGGGATTTCTGAGCATAACAGAAATGTCAGGCAGATCTTAATGAAAGGCTGTGGGCTTCTGGGGATTGACAGGCAATGCGGAATCCTAATTTTCAGATGGCTTATTCTCAGGGCTTTCGACACCCGGGGCCAGAGCTGGGGAGCCCCCCAAGTCCCCGTGGAGGGCTGGACCCTATCCTCCATTGCAGGAATGGCTGCCCCGCCGCCGACAGATGCCCCTTCCGGGGTCTGGCCACCGGTGCTGAGTCCTGATTTAGAAACTAAATTATTTCTCTTCCTCATCCGCAGCAATTGGACGCCTGCCTTTTGCCTACACTTTGTGAGCAACGTGTGGCAGAGAAGGCAGCGTCCCCACGGCTGCTGCTGACGTCAGGAGGGCTGCCAGGAGCACAGTGGGCCGCCCGGGCAGGTGCCGCGTGGGCAGGTGCCACGGGGCGGGGGCGGGGCCAGGCGGGCCACAGTAGCTGCTGCAGGCGCCACCCTTAAAGGGAAAGCCTGCTTTCCCAGCCAGCTCCCGGGGAACTAGCGAAGGGCGACTACCCTCAGCAGGGCAGGCCTTACCCTCGGGGGTGAAGTAGGAAGAACCCCCACCTGGGGTGGCTTGATGTGTGCCCCAAAATGTGCCTGGAGCTTCAGTGAGTGCTGCTCTGTGCTTGGTGGCTGACCCTGGGCCGGTGTGTCTCTAGGTGCTGCGAGACAGTGCCGAGTTGGACAGACAGGATCGGAGGTGGGAAGTGAAGCGGGTTGGAGGGACCCCCTCCTCTGCAGCACACAGCTGGTGCTCTTTGGATTTCCAGGTAGGTGCCACTGCAAGTCCCCTCTCTCCTGATGAGATTGTCCATTGTGCCTGTGTCCTTCCAGGAGGACATCCCTGCTCCTGCTGCTCCAAGGAGCTCAAGGTCTGATTGGAGGAGACAGACCTCCGATGAGTGAACCACCAAGCTGGACAGTGATAACTCCCAGAAAAAGCGGCCCCAGCCTCGTGGAGCGTCATGAAAAGGCAGGCAAGTGGGTGACTTGCACAGGCACTGCGCAGGGATTCACAGCTGGCTGGCCGGTGACTCCACAGCCTGCTGCACTCTGGAGGGACCCTGGGTCTGCGGAGACACCAGGTTCTACCCTGCCCTTGCTGGCCCCTCGCTTGGACCCCCAGACCTGAGTCAGGGTCTGTTTCCCTCACTAAACTGGGGATATGAACAGGCAGCTCCCAGACATCATTAGTGTGGCAAGCCCAGTCCCTAAAAACAGAGAAGGAGGGAGGGAGGGAGGGAGGTGGATCTGATGGCCTCAGGCAGGTTGGGGACCCACACCACTGGCCACAGGCCCTCTCTCCTTCCCTAGGGTCTTCGCTTTCCTGGCCCTGCCCTGAAGGCAGCACAGTCCAGGAAGGCTGCCTGGAGGAGGGTGGTTCTGTTGGGCCTCCGTAGAAAGTAGGATTTGGATGATGGCTGTAAGCAAGAAGCAACCCCAGGGCAGGGATAGTGTGATGGGGGTACGGTCCCCTGTGCTTCCCGCCTGTGGGCAGGTGAAGGTGGGCAGGCTCCCCTGCGAGGCCCTGGGGGGAGGGTGGGGAGCAGACGTGTGTCCTGGAGGATGTGCAGGCCTGGTCTCCCACCTGGAGGGTGGCGGAGAGGGCAGCCCAGGTCTGGGTCTGGGCAGGGATGGTCTGAAGGGATCCTGGAGAGGACAGGCCCATGGTGGCAGCTAGGTGGGGACAGCGGAGGGATGGAGCCCTGTCACATTGGCTCCTGCTGCCCAGAAAAACTCAGGGCCCCAGCCCCTTTAGAAACCGTCCCAGCCTCACCCCCCACCTTCTTGACCGCAGTCTGCTCCCTGTTCCTCGCCCACCCTGACCCACTCCAGCCACAGAGGCCCCCCTCGCAGCTCCTCGAAGGCACTGGGCTTGTTCCAGGTGCTGTGCCTACCAGGAGAGCTCCAGGCTCCTGTGAGCCTGGTACAGACACCACATCTAGGAGTCTTTCCACCCCCGACCAGGGCAGATCCCCCGCTGTCTACTAAGAGCACCCTGGGGCATTCCTTAGATGCCTCACCGCTCTGGGGAGCAACAGGCTTTTTTGGGTGATTACGTTTTTAACGTCGCCTGCTTTTAACGTCGCCTGCCCTCCACCCCCTGCTCTGACAGCAGGGACCGTGGTCACAGACAGACCCCAGCCCAAGTCTGGTGTGCAGGAGGCACTCGGTCAATGGTGGGGGTGAGAACCTGAGCAGCCCCCTTCAGAAGGGGCCACAGGTCTGTGCCTCTTCCAGATGGGAGCACCCTGAGAGCTGGCCAGGGCTGAGCCCCAGGCCCCCAGGACACAGCGTCCATCAGAAGGGGCCACTGTCCACAGGTCTGTGCCTCCTCCAGATGGAAGCACTCTGCGAGATGGCCAGGGCTGACCCCCATACCCCCGGGACAGAATGCCCATCAGGAGAACCTATTGTCTGCAGGTCTGTGCCTCCTCCAGATGGGAGCACCCTGAAAGCTGGCCAGGGCTGACCCCCAGGCCCCCAGGACACAGCTGCTGATGTGCCAGGCAATGGACTGACTGCTTTGGTTGATGAGGGAGGGAAGGAAAGGAGGAGGAAGGGAGAGGTGAGGAAAGAGGGAAGGAAGGAAGGAAGGAGGGAAGGAAGGAAGGAAGGAGGGAAGGAAGGAAGGAGGGAAGGAAGGAAGGAAGGAGGGAAGGAAGGAAGGAGGGAGGGAGG
>NW_012116166.1:2205463-2217008 GCF_000951035.1 Colobus angolensis palliatus | reverse complement strand
GGAAGGAAGGAAGGAGGGAGGGAGGGAGGGAGGGAAGGAAGGAAGGAAGGAAGGAAGGAAGGAAGGAAGGAAGGAAGGAAGGAAGGAAGGAAGGGCGAGCGCACTCTCTCCCAGCTCCCTGTCTTCTTCCCTTTGCCCTACAAGGCTGAGATTTCTCTGGCTGTGCCATCTTCAGGGAGGCGGTGCCCAGGGGAGTGTGGCAGGAAACACCAGGCCCGGGGCTGCACCTCCTGAGCACTGTAGCTCCTAAACCCACCCGCTGAAGCTCCACAAATAACCCCAAAGATGAACGGAGATCAATGCACTGCCCTATTGACAAAACCTCAGCCGTAATGCAGATAGCTCTCACGTTTTTATTGTGTTCATGTATGTTGATTCATAGCGGTTTTGTCAATAAAAAAACACCACACAAAGTCTCACAGTAAAAACGTCACCAAAAATTATTTATTGCTATGATAACAGCAAATTATATATTGAAGGAGATTTGTGGTGTTGGGTGGGACAGAGGCTGGTGGCATCGTTGGCGGAGAAAGGGCCCCTGTAAGCCTGCACTGTGGCCCCACCATCACCTGAGTACACCCTCTGCCCAGCCCCGATGAAGGGCCGGCTTGGGCTCAGGGCACTGGCCCCCAGGTGACAGGGAAGTCATGGGTAGAGTCCACACCCACAGACATGAGGGAGAATGTGATCAGCAAAGTAACACAGGGGCCCACAGGCAGGACGGAACAGTTTTTCACCAGGGAAGCCAGGAAGAAGTCCTCACGCAGTAATAACTGGGCCATCTTGGGAAGACCAGGTAGGTTTCAAATATTCACTTCCACGAGGAAGAAACGCAGGAGCAAAAGCTGGAGGGTAAGGAAATGCTTAGCATGTTTGGAAGACACAGAAATAACATGTTTAGTGCCTGGGCGCATGGTCCTGAGTGAGGGACGCTTGGGCAGGCCTGGATCAACCCGCACCTGCAGGAGCCTTCGCTTCCTTGCAGATGGCGACCATCTCCGCAGATCTCTTCCATCAATAAAAGTGTTTTTATAAAATTTCTTCCTTGGAAAATTGACTCCCTGGTTTTGGTATTTCATGGGTAAAGTATAAATTGTGGAGGTGGCACCAACTATAAAAATGAGCTTTTCTTTTGAACTATAAATGTGCTGGGAGGTGGTGCGGAGTGCCCGGGTGGGCCGGGGGAGAACCTTAGTGGCTGCTGCCTGGTGTTACTGACAATATCAGTGGGCGGGGGCTGGGCATGGGCTGGAGTGGTGGGCGGGTCTGCTGAAGGTGTAGACACCAGGGCCAGGGCCAGCCCGGGGGTGGAGAAACTGGGGTGGGGGACGTGATGGGGAGGGTACGACTTCTTTAGAGTTGTGCATGCTATTCTGGGCAATTGACAAGGGGGTGGGGATAATTTTTCTTTTCCTGGAATGTCTGCCTGGGGGTCAAAAATTTATACTTACACCAAGTGGTTGGATAAATAGGAAAGAACGCATTTTTTTTTTTTCAAAAAGAAAATCAGTGGAAGATTTCTGCTTCATACTGGCAGCCCTTTTCCTGCACATCTTTCTCTTTATGCGGTTTTGTCTCAGTGATTTGAGCATGTTCTAATTTTGTCATTCAAGCCATCTGACTTTCACTGCTCTATACAAACAAAACCTAATTTAGTCTGAGATGTTTTAAGTCATAACAATGACGGATGGCCAGGGTTCAGGTGTGGTGGAATATTTAAATACCTAGTCTATATTTTTCTGATATAAAGACAGGCAGCTTTTTGTACTCTGATTAATTATGATTTTGCATTTCAGAAAAAAAAATAGCTTTTTCTATTCTACATTATTAATTGGTTATTTAATTAGGAATTCTCCAAGCTTCAGATGTTGGGAAGCTAAATCTGTGAGTGGGTTTAAAAAAAAGCCAAGCTCTATCCTGTTGCCTTTTTGTATCTTATGAAGGTCACAATAAGACGTGATTGTTTGGCATAGCGGCAGTGAATTATGCCACCAGACAAGCTTTTAACCTATGCGCCTTCACTCTGAGTGAGACGCACGGGGCCTGTGCTCTCTTTAAACCGTTCTCTATTGAAGAGGATTCAATCACCATAATGAATCTGAGGCCAGGCAGCAATCTTCCGCACTGAAAGAATTTCTAAAAGATTGTAGAATTTGTAAAACGAACAGCTCGCAGACTAAATGGCTGTGTGGGTGAATCAATTATTGCAAGGCCCCGAGTAGTCATAATATTTAGTACATATCATAGAGTGTTTCAGGTACAATAAGATATGCTCGTTTTTCCCCGTTCCTGCTGGAAGTGGTACCGAAAGCCTTCACGCAACCCCAGCTCATCTGCCGCATCCCGGGAGAGGTAGGTCAGGTCGAGCGCACCCACTGCACATCCACGCGTGGACGTGGGCACGTGCACAGGCAAGGAGGGGCTGCCTTCTGGAGAGGTGGGTGGTGGGGGAGCTAGAATACTTTCCCCAGCCTCCCCGCTATTCCATCAAGTCTGCCTCAGAAACCCATGGAGATGCTAAGTTGCCAGTTCTCTTTTTTTAGAGCCTGGTTTTGAACCGTTTCCTTATTAATACAATAATTATTTTTCTCTGACAGCACCATTTATAACCATCTACTCTGTGTCCAACTAGCCCTGTTTTCATTAATCAATGGTCATAGAGACGACTGTCATCACCTCTCTGGATGATGACTTATCGGCCTAATGCAGGCTCCTTTCTGGGGACCACAAATCAGGTGAGGATGGAGCCTTTTTGGCTGCTTGGTGTAAAAGCTTCTAACACAAGACTAGGTACCATCTAAAGACCTTTACCTCAGAGAAGGGCACCAGGGAGTTTCCGGAAACTTGTGGAAGGTTGTTTTCACTGTGTTTTAAAGGTTGCAAGATGGGCAGCCCCTCTCAAGCATCATAGGGAAGTCTTGATGAAATCCAAGGGGAACTTTAAAAATACCCTGATGTCATCATGGCAAAGGTCCCAGTTGGAGTATTGGAGGAAACCTACCATGAGGCCAAGAAGGGTTAGAGATGAATGTTATATAGATTGGGACTAAGGCAGGGTTTTACGTTGGCTGTCGCCAGAATGAAGCTGGGAGATCCTTGAAGTCCCTTTAATGCAGTTCCCAGTTGCCTCTATTCACGTTGCAATGACAGCTCCTCTCCTTAGCATTCTGCCATAGAAGGGAACAAGTAGTGCCCAGTTTCTCAAAGTCGCAGAAGTGGCATTGCTCAGTGTCCCCTTAGTTTATACTCCCTGGATGAACCTTTCCATTTTGAGGCCTATGAAACTACAACTCTGTCTTCAGGGGACAGGAACATCTGTTCTGTTTTGTGACAAACTTTAGCCAGGCTTTGCCTCTGTGGCTGTTCATTTGTCATGAGCATTCTGACAATGTGAATGGCTCACCAATCTCAGCTGGTGAGGAGATAAAAAGAAAATCCCTCATATTTTTCTAACTCTGTGCAGAAATCTCCTCCTGTGAACCTCATCTTTGAGCTCCTTTGCTAATAGAGGACAAAGAGGTTAAGTCTTTTTTTGAAGTCTTCAGTTGGTAGACTGCAGGGCCAGTACTCAAGTATGAATCTTGGGAGCCCCTAACTCCTCCCGACAAAGTGTCTCCTAGCTGGGTGTTTCTCCCTTAAGCAGTTCCTCCCTGCTCCACCCAGGGCACCCATGACACTTCCCCAGAGAAAAGGAGATGCTGTCCTCCCAAATGAGCCCAGGGCAGAGATCCTCACCAGCTTTCTCAGGCAACAGCAAATGGGCCAGACCATCCATTCCCAAAACATTCCTTTATCCCAGCTCTCAATGGCCTGATTACAATACTCTGCTAAGAGAAAAGGGGAATAAACAGAAGCAGCTAGAAGAGCTACCTGGCAATGAGATCCACATCAACAGATAATATCAAGTACTTAAAAAAGAATCTAAAAAACCTCACACCAGCACTTTGGGAGGCTGAGGTGGGCAGATCACGAGGTCAGGAGTTCGAGGCCAGCCTGGCCAATGTGGTGAAACTCTGTCTCCACTAAAAATACAAAAATTAGCCAGGTGTGGTAGTGCATGCCTGTAGTCCCAGCTACTTGGGAGGCTGAGGCAGAAGAATTGCTTGAACATGGGAGGCGGAGGTTGCAGTGAGCTGAGATCATACCACTGATTCCAGCCTGGGTGACAGAGCAAGACTCCGTCTCAAAAAACAAACAAACAAACAAACAACAACAACAACAACAAAAAGAATCCAACAAACTGTGTTCATAATCTCTACAGAGAAAATTGTATAATTTTATCTAAGAGTTCTTAGAGAAATCCTAAATGGAAAAATATACCATATTCATGGATAGGAAAGTTGAACATTATATAGATATCAATTCTCCCCAGATGGATCTATTGATTCAATATTATTTCAAAGTCCCAACAGAGACTTTTAAAGAAACTTGTTAAATGATATGGAGCAAGCAGGAAAGAATAAGCAGGATGTTTCCGAAGATGAAAAGAAGGGAGGAAAGACTTCCTTCACCTTATTTAGGACTTAGCATGAACCTATAGTAACTAAGATGTGTCATATTAGTGCAGGGAAAAGGAAATCAATCAGAGAAATAGTCTAGAAAGGGAACCTCACATTAAGGTTTATGGCATTTGGTATATGACAGTTACATGTCAGATCAGTAGGGGAAAAACAAAAAAAAATTACTATTGAATAAGTGAAGTTGAAAAATGATTAGCCATCTGGGAAATGAAGAAATTATATCTTCTCTTCATACCATGTTGACAAATCTAGTCCAGATGGATTAAAGACTTAAATGTTAAAAACACAACTTTAAACTTCTTAGCAGAAAATATAACTAAATATCATTTAGACCTTGGGGTAAGAATAGATTTCCTTAAACAAACATCAGTGACTATAAAGAAAAAGATTAACACATTTGACTATATTAAAATTAAGAACTTTATATTTATCAAAAGACAACTCTGAAAGTGGAGACAAGTCACAAGATATTTGCAACACATGCAACTGACAAGGATTAATATCAAAAATACACTGGGGCTGGGTGTGGTGGTGCATGCCTACAATCCCAGTCTGTAATCCCAGCACTTTGGGAGGCCGAGGCAGGTGGATCACCTGAGGTCAGGAGTTCAAGAACAGCCTGGCCAATATGGTAAAACCCCATTTCTACTAAAAATACAAAAATTAGCCAGGTGTGGTGGCACACGCCTGTAGTCCCAGCAACTTGGGAGGCTGAGGCAGGAGAATCACTTGAACCGAGAGGCAGAGGTTGCAGTGAGCCAAGATTGTGCCATTGCACACCAGCCTGGGCGACAGAGTAAGACTCCATCTAAAAAAAAAGGACTGCATATCAGTAAGAACATAAGCAATACAATGAAAAAATAGGCAAGGGACATCAATAGGCATTTCACAGAAGAGTAAATAAATATGACCATATTAAGAGAAGATTAACATCAATGGTGATCAAGGAAATACAATCAAAACCACAATGAGAGACCACTTTGTACCTATTTGATTAATAAATACTAATAGTCTAATAACACCAAGCGTTGGAGAGGATATGGAGCCACAGCGTTGCTTATGTGTTGTGGGAGAGGCTCACCACATTAGAAAAGCAGCTTGAAATTATCTCCTAAAGTTGAATATTCACAGCAACTCCACTCCTATGTATATATACCCAAGACGAAATCTTGCACATGTTCAAAAGGAGAGACATGCAGGAGTGCTGTGCCAGCACCGTTCATGATATCAAGATGCTAAAAACACCCAAACCCTCTTGAACAGGAGCTACAAGATACAAAATACCAGATAGCTAGCTTGTATTTTCACCCAGTGGAACACTACAGTGGAACACTACATTGAGTGAACAATGTTGAGATGTAACAATATGAAAGAATCTCAGCATTATCCTAAAAGTAAGTCACAAAATTTGTATACAAGATGGTACCTTTTAAAGTTAAAAACAACCAAACGAAAATACAGGCCTTGGGAAATACAATGTAGAAACAAGAGAAATATGTAAAAAGAAAAGCAAAAGAATGAACAGAGAATTGAGAAGATGGTTACCTTGGGTAAGAGAGGTGGGGACATAGAGAAGTGGGGGAGCCATACATTGTCGTCAAGTTCTTAGTTTGTGTTTTGGTGGTGGGCTCATGTTATTAAAAGTATTGTTTAGGACCAGGCACGGTGGTTCATGCCTGTAATCCCAGCACTCTGCGAGGCCTAGGCAGGCAGATCACCTGAGGTCAGGAGTTTGAGATCAACCTGGCCAACATGGTGTAATCCCGTCTCTACTAAAAATACAAAAATTAGACGGGTGTGGTGGTGCTGGGGTGGAGGCTGTGGCAGGTGAATCCAGGAGGCAGAGGCTGCAGTGAGCCGAGATCACACCATTGCACTCCAGCCTGGGCAATAGAGCAAGACTCTTTCTCAAAAAAAAAAAAAAGTATCATTTAGGCCAGGCATGGTGGCTAAATGCTGAGGCAGGCAGACTGCTTGAGTGCAGGACTTTGAGACCATTTCTACCAAAACAAAACAAAAAAAACCACAAAGAATCTCAAAAAACAAAAATTAGCCAGGTGTAGTGGCACACACCTGTAGTCCCAGCTACTTGGGAGGCTGAGGTGGGAAGATCTATTGAACCCAGGGGTTCGAGGCTACAGTGAGCTGTGATTACACCAATGTACTCCAGCCGGGGGGACAGAGCAACACTCCATCTCAGAAACAAAAAAAAAAGTATCATTTAAATAATTACACCGTGTATAGGCCATGCATAGAGCAAGGAAGATTGTATGTGAACTAAGTATTGTGCTAAAGCCATTCTATGTACTCAGGTCCAATTTTTCAAAAGTACAATTGGCCCAGCAATTATTCTTCTAGGAATGCATCCTGAGGAAAATAACCAGAGATGTGTGCAAAGGGCTGTGTACAAAGCTGTTTAGGGCCAAATTGTTTCTAATAACAGAAAACTGGAAAGAACATTAGTGTCCAACAATAGGAGATTGGCTGAGTAAACATATGGTACCCTCATGCGATGGAATATTAAAGAAGTTTCCAAAAGCAGGGTGGTGTTTTGTACACATACACACTGTGAAAAAGAATCTAAAAGGAAAAGGCAATAAAACTACAATGCCGATCATTTGGTGAGAGTACAGGTGATTTTTGCTTTTTTCATCCTTCCTGTCAGATGATATATTATTCTGTAATTTTAAAAGGTAAATTTAAGAGATAATAAAAGAAACAATACCATGCCTAGCGTATGGAGAGGAGCAATTGACATAAACAGGGACAGCCATTTTGCAGATATTGAAAGGACAGGTTCCTCAGATGGGCAAGGAGAACACTTTTATTATTGTAATATTTTACATTTTATATACTAAAATTCTTTAAAGTATGTTTATCAGATAGTTGGGAAGATAGACAGAAATGTAAATAAGTGTCCTGAGAATCCCATCAATGAATACTGATGGTCTTCTTTCTAGTCCTCTCCTCCAAAGTAAAAAGTAGAAGCTGGGGTTGATCAGTGATGGTTAATCGTATGTGTCAACTAGGGTAGGCCATGGTAGCAGTTATTGGTCAAACATCGGTATACATGTTGTCTCGAAGGTATTTGTTAGAAGTGACAAACACTGAAGTCACTAGACTTTGAATAAAGCAGATTGCTCTCCATAATATGACGGCCCTCATCCAGTCATCGGAGATCTTAACAGAATTGAGGAAGAGGGAATTCAACCTCCAGCCAATCTTTGGACTTGAAATGTAATGTCAACTCCTATGTGAGTCTCCAGGATGCCGGCCTGCCCTGTAAGTTTCAACTTGCCAGCTGCTCCAATTGCATGAGCTAATTCTTTAAAATCAACCTTGAGATGGATGAATAAATTAGATAGATAGATAGATAGAAAGATTAGATATAGATTATATAGATAGATGATAGATAGATACATAGATACATAGATAGATAGATACAGAGATAGATAATTAGATAGATAAATAGAGAAAGAGATCTCTATCCTATTGGTTCCGCTTCTCAGGAGAATCTACTCTAAAACATACAGGTACAATTACATATTTTTGTGTTTAGGTCTTTTTCATAAAATAGGATAGTCATATCCTGTTTTCACAAAACATTAAGTAAATTATGAGCATTAGCCAGTGTTATTTTTAAAGTCCTTAAAAACCCCTAATGGTCACATATTTTTATAATCATTCATTCTTAACCAGTTCCTCACTGTCAGACACTTGGGTTGTCCCTAATTTTTCACTGTTGTAAGTCACATTGCAACTAACAGACCGGGAACATCATCTCTCCATCTCTGATACAACTTAGTTTTGAAAAATGTAGCGATCAGAGGCCTGGATTCTAGAGTAGGGCTGACTGCTGTCTGTGGCGCTTCACCTCCCGTGGCCTCAGTGGGCGGACCTGTGTGACTTCCATGAGCGGTTCTTGCCACTGCATTCCCTGTTCCTCGGAAGCAGTCAGCTGGGCTGCTCTGCACCTGTCCCCGGGCCTCACTCATGTGACAGTGCTGCGCGCTTCCTGGCCCGCCACTCCGCCCTCGGCAGCCCGCCCACCACCTCCTCCCTTTCAGCAAGGTCCTTTCTGACCACTTCAGCCCAAAGGGACCTGCTTCCCTCTCCCCATCCTCTGCCCACCCCTGGCCTCCATGACTCCAATGACCACCTACTCTGCGGACACACACGGCCTCCCAAACAAAGTAGAGGGGCCACGGTACCATGTTTCATCGATGTCCTCTGTGTGTTGAGTATCACCACGCAGCACACCCACTCCACGGGCTGAAACGTCTCACATGGGCTCCACTTCATCCAGGAAGCAGATCCAAGCAGGCCAGGGAGCTCCAAAGGGGCAGGGGCAAAAACAGGGCTGTAAAAATTTTTTTAAAGTAGGCCAAGCAGGGTGGTTCACGCCTGTAATCCCAGCACTTTGGGAGGCCAAGGCAGGTGGATCATCTGAGGACAGGAGTTCAAGACCAGCCTGGCCAACATGGTGAAACTCTGTCTCCACTAATAATACAAAAGTTAGCTGGGCATTGTGGCTGGTGCCTGTAATCCCAGCTACTCGGGAGGCTGAAGCAAGAGAATCACTTGAACCCGGGAGGCAGAGGTTGCAGTGAGCCGAGATCACACCATTGCACTCCCGCCTGGGTGAAAGAGTGAGACTCCATCTCAAAAAAAAAAAAAAAAAAAAAAATTTAAAACGTGACAAAACAAAATGAAACAGGGTTGAGCTTGGGTCTTTTGTTTTACACACACACACTCATAGATACAAATTTTTTTATTTTTTTGTAGAAATGGGATCTTGCTGTGTTGCTCAGGCTGGTCTCAAACTCCTGGGCTCAAGCGATCCTCCTACCTCAGCCTCCCGAAGCACTGGGATGACAGGTGCATGCCACCGTCCAGACCTGGGTGTGAGTCGTGAGGTAGTAGCAGGAGTGTGAGTCTCCTGTGGATCTCTCCTCAGATAGGGATGAGGCTGCAGAATGTCTCATGGGGCTTTCTTTTCTGAGTGTCCAGGTGTCACCAAGTCCCTGCAGCCTCTCTCCAGGATCCTCCATCTCACAGCTTAGCGATGGTCCTCGCCTGCCCCGCTCTCCCGTGCCCATCAGTCCTGAATCCGTGCAGTATTTGAAATGTGTGCTTTCCCTCTGTCTCCACTGTCCCCACTATCCTCTCACCAAGTGATTGCAATAAATGGTCTCCCTGCTTCCATGCCAGGCCTCCTGCAATCAATTCTGAAGAAAGCAGACCTAGTCATTTTATTTTAATGCGAGCCAGTTCGTCTTGCCCAGGACCCACCAGGGGCTTCCCACTGCACGAGAATAAACTCTATCCTTGGCCAGCAAGGCCCCAGAGGCTCTCCCACGGTCCCGCCATCTCTCTGCCTTGTGCTCTAAACCCCAGCCTCACCAAGCTCTCCTCAGGGTCTCCTGCCTTAAGCCTTGGTCCCCACTGTCTCCCCCTCACAGCTCTCCTGTCCTCCTTCAGGTCAGGGTAACTGTTGCCTCCTCCAGAGAACTTCCAAACACCCCCTGCCCGCCGCACCCCATTAACTTCTGGGCCCATTTCGTATTACGCTATTTTTCTCAGTAGACTCTTAGGTTCCACGCAGGTAGTGACCAAACCTGTCTTATTTATTATTCTGTCCCCAGCGTCTACTGCATAATCAGGGCTCAGTAAACCTTTAGAATAAATAAGTGTTCCTCCCTTAAATGAATTGTTAGGAATCCAAGGCTGAAGAAGCAGCGGTCCCTTTTGGGGCAGGAAAGCCACAAATGAAGACGCTGCCTCTCACCAACCCCACCCTTCTCTGCTAAACATTTGGACATCTGCCTGCAGGAGCCTTCTCCGAGGCAGGGAAGACCATCTAGGGGCATCTGAGCACTGCCCAGCAACTCAAAGATGACCAAGGCAAAACGTCTGTCCTGGCTGCAGACAATAAATGGCACACAGCTCTCTCCAAAAACACCTTGTTTCCCCTGGGTCTGCCCCCTTTCCTCTGTCTTCCAGGACCCGATGAGCTGCGCACACAGCAAGTGTGCTGGGCCTTCCTCACCATGCAGGACAGAGAGGGTGGAAGAGTTGCACCAGCCAGCTTTGGAGTCCCTGGGACCTTGGACAGAGGCTGCCCCGCCCCAGTTGACTCCAGTGATCAATCAGCAGCCGAAAGAAGACAAGGAAAAAGAAGCAGTGAGAAGGAGGAAGAGAAGTAGAAAAAGAGGAGGAAGAGGAAACAGAAGAGGAGGAGGCGGAAGGAAAGAAGGAGGAGGAGGAGGAGGAGGAGGCTGACAGGCACTCGACAGGCCTTCTGAAGTTGAGATGAGCTGGGAGGAAAGGAGGGCTATGGACAGCGCAGACACAGGATCCTCAGTTCTGAACCTCTCCATCCCTCGAATCCATCCACCTAAGCAGGCAGTCCTCAGCTTCCCTCTCCGCCCCACTCACACTGCCATGGAGTGAAGACCCTGGGGTCTTGGGGTAGCTTTTGGATCCAAGCCTCCATCCACTTGCAAGTCTTCTGGGTCTTCAGCCCACCATCTATAAAGGAAATAGTTACAGGATAGGAAAACGCAAGATCTCTCCATCAAGAACACAGGACCAAAGCCAATCTTCCTTAGGGACAAGGGAAACTCATTCTCACCCCGAAGTGAAGGCGGGCACGTCTCATCTTCCATTTACTCACTTCCAGATGTAGCATTGCACCACAGCCACACTGCCTTCTGTGTGGTTCTGTGCTGATTTCTGCAAACAAGGAAACAGCTCAGCAAAGTAGGAGATGGCTATGGATGAACACTCAGATCAGGATTCTGAGGAAAAACTTTCAAGTTCAGTGCAATGGCTGGTTCATGGCTCCAAAACTCCCCAAAACTGTTCTTTAGCTTTCTCTTGGACAACACCAAAAGCACAGAAAGTTAAAGAAATTTCCCCCATGATCCCAGCACTTTGGGAGGCTGAGGCAGAAGCATTGGTTAAGCCCAGGAGTTTGAGACCAGCAACATAGTGTGATCGCATCTCTACCAAAAGATTAAAAA
>NW_012116166.1:2195476-2200476 GCF_000951035.1 Colobus angolensis palliatus | reverse complement strand
TGGATTTGATTTAAAAGACACAGCAGGAGTTGGCAAAATTCACATATCACGGGGTTAATGTGGGTTAGAATGTAGCTATTTGTAATACAAAAATATTGCATACCAAATACACACATCTGATTTCTTTTAATCTTGGTTCATCTTTTTGCAGAAGTCATTAGTTTGCTAAAATGAACAACAAAAACAACTGTATTTGCCACTATTAGGACACAGAAATCTGCCATTTTTTTAATTTCCAAAGCAAGAGAATGACACACGGGTAATGAACCACGCCCAGGTTACTGGAAAGGTGTCGACTGACTGATGGCTTCCATGGCTCCCATCGTAAGGAAGCCTATGTCCACTGAAGTCTACCAGTTGTATTCATCAGCCGCCATATATTCAGGCTCCACAACTTACTAGTGTGGCCTGGTCAGTACATTTCAAAGTTGAGAGAGCCTTTCCAGTTCAAGAGGAAACAGGTGAAAATGGACAAATAGCCCCCAAAGGGTGCTGAAGCCAGGTTAACGATCACCAAGATGAAGAGTATGAAGAATAATTACAGGGAAACCCTCAGCTCTTCCATGGGCAGTCCACACTTAACCCTATGGAGCCCTCACATCTTCCCGTGTTTCTGAGATTGACTGGCATGGAAGAATGTCCCTAGTCAATCTGATATTAACCATCAGGGACTCCTCTGTCCCAAGCCCTCATCAGTTGATTCCATTGCAACATAAAATGTGATTTTCCAAAAATATTTCCATTTTAAACACCTACTATGGTAGTAATCATAGATTTATTGGCTGGGTTTTCTTCCCTTTCATCGTTATTGGAAACTGACCTCCTTACTTTTCAAAAAAAATCAACAGATTTCCAGAAAATGTTCCAATTCTCAGAGATTTTTGCATAGTTCCAACCTGGATAGAGCTTTTCCTACAGTGACTTTCTTGTTAAGGAACCCACAGAGACCAGATTTGGAGTGTGCAACAACCACACAGAAGACACACAGGTCTGAGCCCTGGCCGTGTGGAAAGCCTGTACAGGTCACATTCGGCTCCGTGCTCTTAAGCACATTCAAGTTTCAAGCAAGTATTTGCAAACTTCACTTTTCTGAAGAGGTTCTGAGTGCTGCTCTTTGGTTGCACCTCAATTAGCTCCTAACAAGTGCTCCTTGAAAGATTTCCAGTAACTGTAAAAAAATTAAACTTACACCTTTGTGACTACAGGTGGATCTAGCCTAGACACCGCTCTATATCTTAGAATAGGAAAGTCTGCCCTAAGGCACAACATTTTTGTCTTCATTGTAATTCTTATCAGACTGAACCATTCCCTCTTTGCAAATACGATTCACCAACAAATCATCACTGACAATCCATTCTTACCCTCAGTTTAGCTTCCAAAATCCCAAATGGACATTACCAAGAAAATCTTGGAACCCAAGAAAATATCTGTAGTCTCCAAAAATACATTTTACTGATCATAGACTCTGAGTTCTTATTACTCAAACACAGCATAAATAAAACCCCTGTGTAGGTTTTAATTTCATCATCTCTGTCCCCAATACTCAAATTTTTTCCATCCTAGAAATCCACTTGATCTTTAATCCTGCCTACAGTACCTCCTCTGACGTGAAGCAGTTGCCAGTTTTCTTACCTCAAAGAAGACACGATGACTCCCAAGTTTGAACTCTCACTGCACAGCTCCTGGAACACTTCCAGTATTCTCCTTCGACCTGTACACTTAACCTACCTTCCCAGTGAAGGCCAGTTACTCGAAGGCAATGTATTACCTTCTTAGCACAGTACCTTACACAGTTTTCAACTGTAACTTGAGGCCAGGCACAGTGGCTCATGCTTGTAATCCCAGCACTTTGGGAGGCCAAGGCGGGTGGATCACATGAGGTCAGGAGTTCAAGACTAGCCTGACCAACATGGTGAAACCCCGTCTCTACTAAAAATATAAAAATTAGCCAGGCATGATGGCACACGCCTGTAATCCCAGCTACTCAGGAGGCTGAGGCAGGTGAATCACTTGAACCTGGGAGGTAGAGGTTGGCAGTGAGCCGAGATCGCACCATTGCACTCTAGCATGGGCGACAGAGTCAGACTTCATCTCCAAAAAAATAAAAATAAAAATAAATTGTAACTTAAAATTACAGCTTTTTTTTTTTTTATATGGAAGTTTCAATGGGACAAACTGAAGCTGGCCTTAAGTGTTCTGTTTTAAGCCATTATAAAGCAGAACAGCAAACCAAGGAATTGCTTGGTAACACTACAGACAGTGTATTCCACGAGCTCTCCTGCTACACATGCTGGATAAAATGTAATAAATATCTTCTCAAATACAGAGCCTCACTTGCATGAAAGTAACAGAAATCACCAGTGGCTTAAAAAGAAGGAAAAGAAAAAGCTAAAACCACTGGCATCAAGTTAGAGCTGTCCTGGGACCTAGGCAAGAAATTTATATTTTAAAAGCATCAGGAAACAGGAGGCAAGTTCTTGAGTTTGACCAAGACAGTAAAACTAAGATCATACATGAAGACCGGACCCAGGAAAGGCTGCCAGAGTGCCAGAGTGAAAGGCTAGACTAGAAGAAATGTTCCCACTGTCAAAAACACAAACCACAGCAAGGAAACTTGTTCTTATCTGCCTGAGCTCTAGGTAAGGGTAGAGTCTTGTATTAGTCTGTTCTCACGCTGCTGACAAAGACATATCTGAGAATAGGAAGAAAGAGATTTAATTGGGCTTACAGTTCCACATGGCTGGGATGGCCTCAGAATCATGGTAGGATTCTTACATGGCAGTAGCAAGAGAAAACAAGGAAGAAGAAAACGTGGAAACCCCTGATAAAACCATCGGATCCCATGAGACTTATTCACTACCACAAGAACAGTATGGGGGAAACCGCCCCCATGATTCAAATTATCTCCCACCAGTTCCCTCCCACAACACGTGGGAATTATGGGAGTACAATTCAAGATGAGATTTTGGTGGGGACACAGAGCCAAACCGTATCATTCTGCTCCTGGCCCCGCCAAATGTCATGTCCTCACATTTCAAAACCAACCATGCCTTCCCAACAGTCCACCAAAGTCTTAACTCATTTCAGCATTAACCCAAAAGTCTGCAGCCCAAAGTCTCATCTGAGACAAAGCAAGTCCCTTCTACCTATGAGCCTATAAAATCAAAAGCAAGCTAGGTACTTCCTAGATACAATGGGGGTACAAGTATTGGGTAAATACAGCTGTTTCAAATGGGAGAAATTGGCCAAAACAAAGGGGTTACAGGACCCATGAAAGTCCAAAATCCAACAGGGCAGTCAAATTTTAAAGCTTCAAAATGATCTCCTTTGACTCCATGTCTCACATCCAGGCCACACTGATGCAAGAGGTGGGATCCCATGGTCTTGAGCAGCTCCGCCCCTGTGGCTTTGCAGGGTACAGCCTCCCTCATAGCTGCTTTTACAGGCTAGTGTTAAGTGCCTGCAGCTTTTCCAGGCTCACAGTGCAAGCTGTAGGTGGATCTACCATTCTGGAGTCTGGAGGACGGTGGCCCTCTTCTCACAGCTCCACCAGGCAGTACCCCAATAGGGACTCTGTGTGGGGGCTCCCATCCTACATTTCCCTTCTGCACTGCATGAGAGCCCCACCCCTGCAGCAAACTTCTGCCTGGGCATCCAGGCATTTCCATACATCTTCTGAAATCTAGGCAGAGGTTCCAAAACCCCAGTTCTTGACTTCTGTGTACCCGCAAGCTCAACATTACATAGAAGCTGCCAAGGCTTGGAGCTTGAACCCTCTGAAGCCACAGCCTAAGCACTATGCTGGCACCTTTCAGCCACAGCTGGAGCAGCTAGGACACAGGACACCAAGTCCTTAGACTGCACACAGCACAGGGACCCTGGGCCCTCTCCACAAAACCATTTTGCCTCCTAGACCTCCGGATCTGTGATGGAAGAGGCTGCCACAAATGTCTCTAACATGCCCTGGAGACATTTTCCCCATTGTCTTGGGGATTAACATTCAACTCCTTGTTACTTATACAAGTATCTGCAGCCGGCTCAAATTTCTCCTCAGAAAACAGGATTTTCTTTTCTATCGCATTGTCAGGCTGCAAATTTTACAAAGTTTTATGCTGTGCTTGCTTCCCTTTTAAAACTGAATGCCTCTAGGCTGGGCACGGTGGCTCACGCCTGTAATCCCAGCACTTTGGGAGGCCGAGACGGGCGGATCATGAGGTCAGGAGAGCGAGACCATCCTGGCTAACACAGTAAAACCCCGTCTCTACTGAAAATACAAAAAAAAAAAAAAAAAACAGCAGGGCATAGTGGCGGCGCCTGTAGTCCCACCTACTTGGGAGGCTGAGGCAGGAGAATGGCATGAACCTGGGAGGCGGAGCTTGCAGTGAGCTGAGATGGCACCACTGCACTCCAGCCTGAGCGACAGAGCGAGACTCCGTCTCAAAACAACAACAACAACAAAAACTGAATGCCTTTAACAGCAGCCAAGTCCCCTCTTGAATGCTTTGCTGCTTAGAAATTACTTCTGCCAGATATGCTAAATCATCTCTCTCAAGTTCAAAGTTCCACAAATCTCTAGGGCAGGGGCAAAATGCCACCAGACTCTTTACTAAAACATAACAGTCACCTTTGCTCCAGTTCCCAATAAGTTCTTCATCTCCATCTGAGACCACGTCAGCCTGAATTTCATCGTCCACATCTTTATCAGTATTTTTGTCAAAGCCATTCGACAATTCTCTAGGAAGTTCCAAACCTTCCCACATTTTCCTGTCTTCTTCTGAGCCCTTCAAACTCTGCCTGTTACTCAGTTCCAAAGTTGCTTCCACATTTTCTGGTATCTTTTCAGCAACGCTCCACTGTACTGGTACAAATTTACTGTATTAGTCCATTCTCACTCTGCTAATAAAGACATACCTGAGACTGGGAAGAAAAAAGAGGTTTAATTTGACTTACAGTTCCACATGGCAGGGGAGACCTCAGAATCATGGCAGGAGGTGAAAGGC
>NW_012116166.1:2192656-2195426 GCF_000951035.1 Colobus angolensis palliatus | reverse complement strand
TAAACAAAGACATGGAAACTAGACAGCCACGGATGCATTTGGGTAATATAAAGTAAGATTTTTTTTTTTTTTTTGATACAGAGTCTCGCTCTGTAGCACAGGCTGGAATGCAGTGGTGTGATCTCAGCTCACTGCAACCTCCACCTCCTGGGTCCCGGTTCAAGCAGTTCTCCTGCCTCAGCCTCCTGAGTAGATGGTCTTGAACTCCTGACCTTGTGATCTTCCCACCTCAGCCTCCCAGAGTACTGAGATTACAGGTGTGAGCCACTGCGCCTGGCCGAAATGCACTTCTTACATGGTGGCGGCAAGAGAAAATAAGGAAGAAGCAAAAGTGGAAACGCCTGATAAAACCATCAGATCTCATGAGACTTACTACCACAAGAACAGTTTGGGGAAAACAGGCCCCATGATTCAAATTATCTCCCTCAACACATGGGAATTATGGGAGTACAATTCAAGGTGGGATTTGGGTGGGGACACGGAGCCAAACCATATCAAGTCTCCCCTGGGAATGCTAGCTGTGAGTTGACCTTCATGTGGGCCAAGATCAGAGGAACTGCAAGCTATGAAATTAACTGAGAAACTCCACGCAAAGAATTCAACATGAAGAGGTCCTGCCAAGGACTTCTGGCTCTAGTCTTGAAGGAGTCAGGGGTATAGAAGTTGCTCTTCTACCATAAACTTGTTCTTCTGCCATAAACAGCTAGAAAACTGAAAACAAGTGTTTTCAGACACTAGGACCAAAAAATATAAGACTAAGATTCCTAAGTAAATGAGGTGAGTCCTATTCACCCTTCCTCTTGAGAGGTTTGTTGGACCACAGCACAGACAGAAGGAATCCAAGCAAAATAAGACTGGTCTTATAGTGGAGAAACCAAACAGGTACCAACTCAACAAAGTAATCAAGATTAACACAGTGATATGATATGCACACCTCACATCTATAGTATTCTCTTGAAAACTCACAACCTCAGGCTAATTATAAGAAAACACTGGGCAAACTCAAATTGAGAAATATTCTGTAAAATACCCACAGGCCAATACTCTTCAAAAGTAAAAGGTCATGAAAAAGAAGAAACTGAGAAATTGTCACAGATAGGATGAGACTAAGAAGACATGACCATTAAATACAACAGGTATCTTGGAATGAATCCTGGAAAAGAAAAAGAACACTAGTAGAAAAACTAGTAACATTTCAATAAAGTCTATACGTTAGTAAATAGTATTGCCTTGTGCTAATTTCTTAGTTCTGACACATGTACCTTGGTAATGTAGTATGTTCACATTAGAGGACACTAAAATTGGGTGAGGAATGTATGAGGACTCTCTGCACTATCTTTCAACTTTTCTGTAAATCTAGGTTTATTCCAAAGTAAAACGATTAACAAAAATTCTGGCATCAAATTAAAAATTACTAAACATGAAAATAAGATCCAAATTGTCACCCACAGCCAGGTAGGAATAGACACAAAAATGACAGAAATGATAGAATGAGCAGATGAGGACTTTAAAACAGCTATTATAAATATGCTTAGAAATTTAAAGAAAATTATTAACATAATAGAGAAATTAAAATTTTTATTTAAAAAAATGAAAATCCTAGAGGTATATGGATATATTCCTCTAGGCATGTTCAAATATAATACCTGAAACAAAAAATTTACTGGATGTGTGCAAGAGGAAATCAGACATTGCAAAAAAATTTTAAAAATTTAGTGAACTTGAAGATATATCAATAAAAATTAACCATAATTAAACACAGAAAGAAAAAGGACTAAACAAAATGAACAAAGCCTCAGTGACCTTATGGGACAATAAAAGGTATATAATAGGCTGGGGATGGTGGCTCACAGCTGTAATCCCAGCACTTTGGGAGGCAGAGGCAGGCAGATCACCTGAGGTCAGGAGTTTGAGACCAACCTGGCCAACATGGCAAAACCCCGTCTCTACTAAAAATACAAAAAAATTAACTGGGCATGGTGGCAGGCACCTGTAATCCCAGCTACTCGGGAGACTGAGGCAGGAGAATCGCTAGAATCCTGGGGGCAGAGGTTGTAGTAAGCCAAGATCTCACCACTGTACTCCAGTCTGGGTGACAGAGCGAGACTCAGTCTCAAGAAAAGAAACAAAAAAAAAAAAAGCTATATAATATAAATGTAATTGGTGTTCCCGAAACAGGAGAAAAGGAGATTGGGGCAACATTGGAAAAAATACGGCCAAAATATTTCCACATTTGATGAAAACTCTAAATCTACAGATCCAAGATACTCAACAGGCCCTGACAAGACTAAACACAAAGAACATACCTATGCATATCATAATTAGATTGCTGGAGGAAAACACATACTACCCACAGTGGAACTGAAATAAGACTAATAAAAAATAACACAGCACCACGAAATGCAAAAGACAATGGAAAACATCTTCAAAGTGCTAGAGAAGAAAACCAGGTCAGGCATGGTGGGGCTCATGCAATACCAGCATTTTGGGAGGCCAAGGCAGGAGGATGGAACACTTGAGCCCAGGTGTTCAAGACCAGCCTAGGCAACATTGTGAGACCCCCGTTTCTACACAAAATTTAAAAATTAGCTGGACCTGGTGACATGTGTCTGTAGTCCCAGGTACTCAGGAGACTGAGGCAGGAAGATTGCTTGAGCCCAAGGGTTGCAATGAGCTATGATCAGTGCTGTTGCATTCCAGCTCGAGTGACAGAGCGAGACCATGTCTCAAAAGAAAGGAAACGAGGAGAGGAGAGGAGAGGAGAGGGGAG
>NW_012116166.1:2159754-2192606 GCF_000951035.1 Colobus angolensis palliatus | reverse complement strand
GGAGGGGAGGGGAGAGGAGGGGAGAGGAGAAAAATAACCTGTCAACTTGGGATTCTATACCCAGCAAAAATATCTTTCAAATATAAAGGCAAAATAATACTTTTTCAGAGAAAAGTTGAAAGAACTTGATCTAGCACACCAACATTTAAAACATTACTTTTTTTTCAAATTAATGAATGACAACTTGATTTTTCTTACACTTTTAAGGCTGACGAAAAACCTTCATTTCAATTGAAAAGTATGGTAATTGTATTTACTCATTAAATATTATTAAAGTTTTCTAAAATGCAACTTGAAAACATCCAGCATGCATGTTTAATATCAGTACGATGATTCAAGACCAAGTATACATGTTACATGCAGCAAGGCTAACTTACAAATTATCATAGTCATCATCGACATCTTCACGTTTTTTCAATGCATTTGATGATTCATTGGCAGTATTTTGTGGTAACACCATATTAGTGGTAATAAGAATGTTTTTGGACCCAATTAATGATGGATTAATCAGAACATTCTGAACTGCTGATGTTGCAGGAATTGAAGCTTTCACAGCTGGAGACTGTTAAGTAGGCATCTGTACTGTAAACCTTTGCCTTGTGAGGTACACGGGAGTCCCTACTTTAGTTGAAACAGATATGGTCTGTGGGGTTGGTGTGCCTAGTGTGGGACAGTACTTGGTCTGCTAGTAACTGAACCAACACTTAACCACAGGACGGTTATTCTTCCCGTGGAAGTTGATGCCTTTTTCTGTAAAGATTTCAGATTATAGTTTGGAGCTGTTAAGCAATATCTATCAGGTGGCAACCTAGGACCTGAATATGGCTTAATGGAGAGGGGTTTGATTTCTTTCCCTTGTGATATCTAATAAAGAAATCTCTTGGGGGAGGAGAGGTAAGACTGGTCAGCATGGAACTGGATTGCCAATCGCACATCATCTGCATCAACGGTAGCTTTCATAGCATGGCTGGAATAAATTTTTGCATCATCTAGAATTGTGGTCACATATCGGAAGGCAAACTCCAACATCTGATTTATAACTCTTGGTTCATATTCTGTAATTCCCAGATCCTTCAGGATTTGTGCCATCATCCATGCATCTTTCGGCATGCTCTTGGGAGAAGCCATCTTGCCAGGCTCCATGATATCCGATAATCAGACTTCTCGAGCTAAATCACCCACATTAATGCATTTTGGTCCTGATTTTGACACAGGTTCTTTGTCTAGTGTGGTTTTTCCAACCCCTGGTGTACTGGTGAGCAGGTTTTACCTCCAGGAGCTCTACCATGTTCGGAAGCAACATGGTCCTCCCTACGACGGCTCCGAGCACCTCGCTCACGAGCCCTTCACATTAGGGGAAGGACCATTTAAAACATGATTAAAGCAACTTCTATAGGCTGGAGGAAAAGAAAACCAGGTGGAAACGTCAATGTACAGAAAGTAATGAAGAGCATTCAACATGGTAAATTCATAGGTAGACAGTGAAGATTTTTAAACATTTAAAGAAAAAGTTTCAAAGGTAATTGACAGGAATGACAAAGTGAGGACCTTTTGTAAATACTTTACCTAAAAAGCGAAGATAAAGTTGGACTATTAGTTTTTGGCCTGGCATGCAAGCAGCTTAGACATTGCCACTACATCCTAAGAAGTAAACCGCTAAACCAACTGAAAAATCAATTCTTAGATGTGTAAGAACAGTGAGGTCACAGGGCAAACTATCATGGCCCCTGAAACTGGAGTGACCGGCAGGCAAAGGCAGACAAACACAAGTAACTGGAGCCAAAACCCTCAGATGGAGGCCTCCAGGGAAAACAGTGACAGGTTAGGGAAATCTGAACTGTAAGTAACTAACTGCACAGTGTGGACAAGTCTGCATTGAAAACTCCAGGGGGACTCAATCATTCCCCAGCACACATACTTTTGTTGAGTTTTACCTCCAGGAGCTCTACCAGGTTCTCAAAGCAAATATCAGAGAAATATCCCCTTGTGTTTCCAGCAGGGGGATAGGAAAAGGAACCATTTAAAAACATGCCAAAACACTCTGTTCTTAATAAGGTTTGCTCGTAGGAGAAACTATTTAACCGTAAGATAACCTGCTGGGGTTTTATCAGGGCCAAACTGACCTAGGGTAGGGGAAATAACCTCAGGCAGCTCCTGCCTTCCACGTGGGAGCAGGGAAATATCAAACACCAGCTCCCTCTAGTCATCGTGTCTTCTTTAAGGCTGGTGAGGGAAAAGCAGCACACTGACGTTCACAGTCTAGAGGCACAGGCTCACTCAAAGACTAAGACCTGATCACAGGACTACAGAACTCGAAAGAAACCACATTACGAATGGCCCATTTACAGCCATTCTTCTTACTCAGGACACTGTGCTCCACTGTTAAGGAAAAATCACCAAGCGTACTGAAAGGCAAAAAGGTCGTTTGAGAGATAGAGCAAGCATCAGAACAAGACAGAGATACAGCAAGGATGTTGACATGATCAGACCAGTAATTTAAAACAGCTATGATTAATATACTAAAGGCTCTGATGGATAAACTAGATGGATGCAAACACAACTGGGCAATGTAAGCAGAGAGATGGAAATTCTAAAAAGTACCAAAAAGAAATGCTAGAGATCAAAAACACTGCAGGAGAAATGAAGAATGCTTTGATGGGCTCATTAGTAGACTGAATAAAGCTAGAAATCTCTGAGCTTGAGGATATCTCA
This sequence comes from Colobus angolensis palliatus, assembly GCF_000951035.1. Lineage (NCBI taxonomy): Eukaryota > Metazoa > Chordata > Mammalia > Primates > Cercopithecidae > Colobus > Colobus angolensis. Next base: position 2,189,894 of record NW_012116166.1, on the reverse strand, counting down.
ACAGAAACCTCCAGACTGAAAAGGAAACACACACAAAAAGGCTGCAAACTCCAGAACAGAATATCCAGGTACTGCAAGACATCTACAAAGGGGGTAGCATATGCAAAATGGGAAAATTAGTAGAAGAGAAAAAAAAGGAACCGAAGAAATATCAGAAGCAATAACAACTAAGAATTTCCCCCAAATTATTACGAGACACCAAGTACAGATCCAGGACGCTCAAAGAACACCAAGCAGGATAAACATTCCATCTAGGAATCACCATTTTCAAACTATAAGAAAGAAAAATCCTGAAAGAAACCAGAGGGAAAAAACATATTACCCATAGAGAAGCAAAAGTAAGAATTATACCCAACTTCTTAGAAAGCATGCAAGTAAGAAGAGTGGAGTAAAATATTTAAAGCACCAACAGAAAAGAACTATCAACCTAGAAGTCTATACCCTGAGAAATATCCTTCGAAAGTAAAGGAGAGAGGCCAGGTGCAGTGGCTTATACCTGAAATCCCAGTACTTTGGGAGGCCAAGGTGGGAGGATCGCTGAAGTCCAGGAATTCAGACTGTCATGAGCCATGATCACGGCACTGCACTCCAGAAGTGTTAAAGGAGTTCTTTAGATAGAAGGAAAATTATATAGTTCAGAAATTCAGATCTTCATAAAGAGCATAAGAGAAGGAAGAGGTAAACGTAAAACAGAAACTTAGTTTCTTATTCTTACCTACTGAACAGATAACAATTTGTTCCAAATAATAGTACCAACAATGCATTTGATTTTGTATACCTATGTACATGTACATACTTATGTATACTGATGTGTTAGTCAAATAAATGACAGCAATAATATAAGGAACAGCAGAAAGCAATAAGGATTGTTGTAAGGCATTTGCATCACCCACGAAATGGTATAGTATCATTTCAAAGTGGACTTGGATTAGTTGTAGATGTTCCAAACTCTAGGGCAACTACTAAAAAGATGCTTTTAAAAAGTATAACTGATATGCTAAGTAGAGAAAACGGAATCATAAAAAATGCTCAATTAAAATCAAAAGGGGTATTTAACAGGCAAGGGATTGATAAGAGAAAAGAAACAAACAAAAAAAACCCAAACAGCAGAAAAAGAGTGGAAGACAAAAATAGGAAAAAAGAACAAGGGCAACAAATAGAAAAACAGTAAAAATATGGTAGATATTAAGCCAACTATATCAATAACCATTTTAAATGCCAATGGTTTAAAAGTACCAATTAAAAGAGAAAGTGTCAGAACGAACCAAAAAATAAGACCCAACTATACACTGTCTACAAAAACCTTAAAGACACATATAAACTGAAAGCAAATGGATGGAGAAATACCATGCTAACATTAATCAAAAGAAAGTGAGAGTCATTATATTCACTTCAGATAGAGCAGACTTCAGATTAAGGAAAATTATCAGGAAAAAGAGAGGGGCATTCTATAATTACATAGGGATCAATTTTCCAAGAAGACACAACAATCCTTAATGTGTATGCACCTAACAACAGAGCATCAAACTACATGAGGAAAAACTGACAGAACTGGAAGGAGAAACATATGAATTCACTATTATACCTAGAAACTTCAATACCCATCTATCAGAAATGGGCAGATCCAGCAGTCAAAAAATCAGTTAAGGACACAGCTGAACTCAGTAACACCATCTACCAACTTGATATAATGGTTGTCTACAGACTACTTCATTCAATAACAAAAGAATACAATTTTTTCCAAGCTAATATGGAACATTAACCAAGAAAAATCACATTTGGGGTCATAAAACACACCTTAACAAATTTAAAATAGCAATTATACAGTGTCTGCTCTCATACCACAATTGAATTAAACTAGAAATCAATAACAAAGATAGCTGGAAAATTTCCCACATACTTGGAGATTACACAACACACTTCTAAGTAACACATGGATCAAAGAAAAAAAAGTCTCAAAAGAAATTTTAAAATATTTTGAATAAAAATAAAAAATACAACTTATCAAACTTTGTGGTTTGCAGTGAAAATAGTGCTTAAAGGAAAATTTTTAACATTGAATGCACACATTAGAAAAGAGAGATCTAAAATCAGTCATCTAAGTCTTCACCTTATAAAGACAGAAAAAGGAGAGCAAATTAATTCCAAAGTAAGGAGAAGAAAAGAATAAAATTTTAAAGCAGAAATCAATGAAATTAAAAACATAAAATCAGTAGATAAAATAAACCAAACCAAAAGCTGGTTCTTAGATAAATAAAATCAGTAAGAAAAGCTAACTAAGAAAAAAAGCGACAGGACACAAATTACCAATTTCAGAAATGAAAAAAGAGAACGTCATTACAGATCCCAGGGAGATTACAAGGATAACCAAGAAATACTATGAACACGTCTATGCACACAAATTTGGTAATCTAGATAAAATGGACCAATTCCTTGAAGAATACAATCTACCAAAACTCACACAAGAAGAAACAGGCAATCAGAATAAGACTATCTCTGTTAAATAAATAATTAATAACTTTCCAAAACAGAAAGCACAGGCCCAGATAGATACTTATGAATTCTATGAAACATTTAAGGGAAAAAAAATACCAATTCTCTCCAATGTCTTTCAGATGATAGAAGCACAGGAAGTACTCCCTACTTCTATGAATTCAGCATTGCCATATGAAAATCAGGAAAAGACATTACAAGAAACTACAAATATTGCTAATAAACGTAGATGCAAAACTCCTCAGTAAAATATTATCAAACTGAATCCAACAACATATGAAAACGACTATACACCATGACCAAGTGGGATTTATCCTAGGTATGCAAGGTTGGTTCAACATTTAAAAATCAATGTAATCTATCACATCAGTAAGCTAAAGAAGAAAAAATCACATGATCACATCAATAGATGAAGAAAAAGCATTTGGCAAAATCCAACACCTGCTTATAATAAAAACTCACAGCAGGCCGGGCACGGTGGCTCAAGCCTGTAATCCCAGCACTTTGGGAGGCCGAGACGGGCGGCTCACGAGGTCAGGAGATCGAGACCATCCTGGCTAACAAGGTGAAACCCCGTCTCTACTAAAAATACAAAAACTAGCCGGGCAAGGTGGCGGGCGCCTGTAGTCCCAGCTACTCGGGAGGCTGACGCAGGAGAATGGCGTAAACCCGGGAGGCGGAGCTTGCAGTGAGCTGAGATCAGGCCACTGCACTCCAGTCGGGTCGACAGAGCGAGACTCCGCCTCAAAAAAAAAAAAAAAAAAAACTCACAGCAAACTAGGAATAGAACGAAGTTCCTCAATTTAATTTTTTAAAATCTACAAAATACCCATGCTAACATCATACTTAATGATGAGAAACTTGAAGCCTACCTGCTAAGATCAGGAACAAGGCAAGGATATCCCCTCTCACCACTCCTTTTCAACTTCATATTGCAAGTCCTTGATAATGCAGAAAAGGAGATAAAAGGTATACACATTTGGAAGGAGGAAGTCAAACTGTCTTTATACACAGATGACAATCGTATTTGTAGAAAATTGGAAGGAATCAACCAAAAAAGAAAACCTCCTGGAACTAATAAGTGATTATAGCAAGGTTACAATGGTCAATCACTTCCCTATATACCAGCAGTGAACAAGTGGAATTTGAAATTATAAACACAATACTATCTACATTAGCACCCCCAAAATGAAATACTTAGGTATAAATCTAATAAGTTATGTACATGACTTATATACCAAACTCTGACAAAAGAAATCAAAGAACTAAATCAATGGAGAGGTATTCCATGCTCATGGATAGGAAGATTCAGCTGTCAAGATGTCAGTTATTTCCAGCTTGATCTATAGATTCAGTGCGATCCCATTCATAATCCCAGCAAATTGTTTTGTACATACCAATAAACTGATCCTAAAGTTTATATGGAGAGGTAAAAGACCCAGAATACCCAACACAATATTGGAGGAGAACAAAGTTAACTGACATTTTCAGACTTCAAGACTTACTACAAAGCTACAGCAATCAAGACAGTATGGTATTGGTAAGACAGAGCTAGGTGAATGAAATAAAACAGACAGCTCAGAAACAGAACTACGTAAATACAGTCAACTGATCTTTGACAAAGGAAGAATGGCAATAGAATGGAGTAGAGAGTCTGCAACAAATAGTGCTGGACCAACCCGACATCATATGCAAAACAAATCGAGACACAGACCATACACCCTTCAGAAAAACGAACTCAAAAGCGGTCACAGACCTAAATATAAAATGCAAAACTACAAAACTCTAGAATATAGGAGAAAAATCTAGATGACTTTGTATTTAGCAATCGCCTTTTAGATATGACAGCAAAGGCATGATTCATGAAAGAATAAACTGATAAGCTGGACTTCATTAAAATTTCTGCTGTGTGAAAGACACTGTCTGGCCGGGCGCGGTGGCTCAAGCCTGTAATCCCAGCACTTTGGGAGGCCGAGACGGGCGGATCACGAGGTCAGGAGATCGAGACCATCCTGGCTAACATGGCGAAACCCCATCTCTACTTAAAAAAAATACAAAAAAAACTAGCCGGGCATGGTGGCGCGTGCCTGTAGTCCCAGCTACTCGGGAGGCTGAGGCAGGAGAATGGCGTAAAACCCGGGAGGCGGAGCTTGCAGTGAGCTGAGTTCCGGCCACCGCACTCCAGCCTGGGCGACAGAGGGAGCCTCTGTCTCAAAAAAAAAAAAAAGAAAGACACTGTCAAGAGAATATAAACACAAACCACATACTGGGAGAAAATATTTGCAAAACGCATTTCTGATCAAGGATTGTTATTTGAAATATACAAAGAACTCTTAAACTGAACACAATGAGAAAACAACCTGACTAAAATAGGGGCCAAAGTCCTTAACAGACACCTCAACAGAAGATATACAGATGGCAAATAAGCATCTGAAAAGATGTTCCATGTCATGTGTTATCAGGTAAATGCTAATTAAGATGACAATGAATTACCACTACACACCTATTAGAATAGCCGAAATCCAGAACAGTGACACCACCAAATACTGGCTAGAATGTGGAGCAACAGGAACTTTCATTCATTGCTGGTAGGAATGCAAAATAGTACAGCTATATTGAAAGACAGTTTGGCAGTTTCTTACAAAACATAGTCTTACCATATGATCTGTCAATCATGCCACTTGGTATTTACCCAAAGGAGCTGAAAACGTATGTCCACACAAAAACCCGCACACTGCTGTTTATAGCAGCTTTACTCATACTTGCCAAAACTTGAAAGCAACCAAGATGTCCTTCAGTAGGTGAATGAACTATGGTGCATCCAGACAATGGAATATTATTTTCAGATCTATCAGACCATGAAAAGACATTATGGAAACTCGAATGGGAAAGAAGCCAATCTTAAAAAGCTAAACACTATATGATTCCGACTACATGACATCCCAGAAAAGCAAAACCATGGAGATGATTTCAAAAATCGGTGATTACCAGGTATTGGGGCATAGGGAGGGATGAATAGGCATAGCATAGAGGATTTTTAGGGCAGTGAGAGTACTCAGTATGATACTATAATGGTGGATATGTGTTCTTATGTATTTATCCAAAGCAACAGAATGTCCACCAAGAGTGAACCCTAATACAGACTATAAACTTCGGGCAATGATGTGGCAATGGATGTTCAACTTCTGTAACAAATGCATCACTCTGGTGGGGATGTTGATGATAGGGGAGGCTATGCAGGCATGGGAGCATGGGATATATAGAAAATCTCTGTACCTTCTGCTCAATATTGCTGTGAATCTAAAATTGCTCTTAAAAAACAGAGTGTTTAAAAAAAATTAGACAAAATTATCAAAAACTACTACTTCTGATCTGAGTACTGACCAAAACATAGGACAAATGGAGAAGTGTTTATTCAAGAAAACTACTGAAAGTTGGGTAAAAATGATGACAGTATGTGGCATTGTGACCACTCTCCCTCACCCCAGCTCCTTCAGAGCAATAGTTCAACAGGGTGGGACAACTTGTAAAACCAGAAGCATTTATACTGTAGGGAACTGACTCAATCTGAAACAATGTGGAAAAACCCAACGCCCAGGGGCTTTGTCAAATACAGCAATTTTAGTGCCAAACATAGGAGACGTCCACATACATCACAGATGACCTGAAGCTGAAATACTAGTGGGCCAACCAAGAGATCAGCAGAAAAAAAATTCTGCCTGGAGATTTAACAGAAACAATCACGAAGTGAGACAACCATGGTCCTTGATAAGCTTACATTTTGAAAGGTAATGGGTATATTAGGGTATGAACATGCTGAGAGACCAGAGAAGGCTCTAACTGTACACATATCCCCAAGGAAGACTTGTAAACTGCATAAATTTTCAGTGTGTTCCCCAAACGAAACAGACTTTGACAATGGATGAAAGTCTTCCCAAAACAAGATGCCTAAGTACGATGTCTGTCTGACCAATCACTAGCTGATCACTAAGATATATTGATCCAAGGTGACCCACAAGTAGCCAAACATAACTGAGGAGAGACATCAGAGGCCACACTCTGGAGAGAAAAACTCATAATTAATCTAGGCTGAGTCATAAAACAAACAAAAAAAGGGACAATAAACCCAGGCAGGAGAGTATCAGAATCAAATGCTGTTACAATGTATTATTTAAAATGTCCAGTTTTAAACAGGAAAGTATAGCTTATCTAGTATAAAAAAAAAAAACTCAGTATAAACAGAAGCTATTTCCAAGGGTTCCCAAATGTTGGATTTAACAGACTTCAAAGCAGCCAATAAAAATATCTTCAAAGAACAAAAGAAAACCATGTTTAATCAGAGCATGAAAACAATGACTAATCAGAGAATACTTAATAAAGAGATCAACATTTTTTTAAAAAATGGAAATTCTGGAGTTGAAAACTAACTAAAGTGAAAGCTTCATTAGAGGGACTCAACAGCAAACTTGAATGCAGAAGGCAGAATCAGTGAACTCAAAGATAAATCAATACAAATTACACCATCTGAAGAACAGAAGAAAGAATGAAAAATGAATCGAGTACGAAACCTGCGGATTACAATCAATATCAACATATGCATAATGGGAATCCCAGAAGAAAAGAATAGTGAGGGCCATACAAGTTTTGACATCTTTTGAAGAGTCATCAAAGTTTTTAATGTCTGAAAACGTTCCAAATTTAGTAAGAAGTATAAATCTGTATATCCAAGTATCTCAATGAAATCCAAGTAGAATAAACATTAAAATATCCACACCGATACACATCAAAATCTTGAAAGCAGCAAGAGAACAATGGACTTATCATGCACAGGGGAACCCCAGGAAAATCAGCAGCTGACTTCTCAAAAGAAATAATGAAGGCCAGAATTAAGTGGTATAACACAGTCTACTGTCAAACAAGAATTCTAAATCCAGTAAAACTATCCTTCAAAAAAGAAGACAAAAATAAAGATCTTCCCAGATAGACAAAGAGAATTTGTTGCCACCAAAATTTTTTTTTACAAGATATGCTAAAGCAAGTACTTCAGGCTGAAAGGAAACACCACCAGATGGTAACTTGAATCCACATAAAAAAATTAAAGCACCAGTAAAAGTAACTATGTAGGCAAATGTAAAAAATAGAAAAATATACTTTTTTTTTTAAAGCTTTCTTCTCTTAAAAGATAATTGCATGGAAAAATAATGAACCCATATAGTTATAAATAATAAACCTGTACTGTTATAAAATACATTACAATAGCAGGACAAAGGAAAAAGAAGAGACTAGAGCTATGCTGAATTAAGTTAGTATTATTCTGAAGTAGGTTATGATGTTAAAATGCATCCTATAAACTCTAGAGCAACCACTACAAAATAACACAAAAACAGAATAAAGGTCTCTTCTACTACGTGAGGACACAGGAGGCCATGTGCAGCCCAGGAAGAGAGCCCTTGGCAGGAATCAAATCAGCTGCTAACCCTGACTTCCCAGTTTCCACAAACGTAAGAAATAAATCTGTGGGTTTTAAAAAAAAAAGTACAGTTTCTTTTTGTAAAGGAATTCAAAGTTTATACTAAAAGATTTATTTAACACACAAAAAAAGGTAACCAAGGAGGAACAGAGGAACAAAAAAGACATGACATATAAAAAATGACTAACAAAATGGCATGAACCATTGATATGTAAATGAGCCATATCAACAATTATATTAATTAACACACATTTCAATTAAAAGGCTGGCAAAATAGACTTTTTAAAAACAGAATTCCACCACATGCTGCCCACAAGATACAAATGCTAAAATTCAAAATCATAAATGGGTTGCAACAAAAAGGATGAAAAAAGAGATAACACATAAGCCTAACTGTAACCAAGGTGGTCATAATCATATCAGACAAAACTGACATACGCTTTAAAATTAAAATGTTACTAAAGATACAAAAGGCTGGCTAACACGGTGAAACCCCGTCTCTACTAAAAAATACAAAAAACTAGCTGGGCGAGGTGGCGGGCGCCTGTAGTCCCAGCTACTCGGGAGGCTGAGGCAGGAGAATGGCGTGAACCCGGGAGGCGGAGCTTGCAGTGAGCTGAGATCCGGCCACTGCACTCCAGCCCGGGCGACAGAGCAAGACTCCGTCTCAAAAAAAAAAAAAAAAAGATACAAAAGGGACATTTTGTAATAATAAAAGCCTCAATTAATCAGAAGATAAAACAATGACATATATGTACCTAACAACAGAGAAAAAAATACATGAAACAAAAACTAACAAAACTTGAAAGGTAGGACTATTTAGCAATAATAGTGTAAGGCCTCAATATCCCACTCTCAATAATGGATAGCACAAGTAGACAAAAAATCAGCAAGAATACAGACGACAATAATATCAATGACCTTGACATGACATCAACAGAACACTGCATAAAACAACAGAATACGTAATTCTTTTGAAGCACATACAGAACATATGCTAGCCATTTTTAGAAAGTCCTAATGAATTTTTAAAAACTAAAGACATAATGAATGTTTTCTCCAGATACAACAAAATTAAAGTAGGAACCAACAGAAAGAAACTTGAGAAAACCACTAATATTTGGAAATCAAGCAGTACATAATATAATAACCCACGAGTCAAAAAAGACATCTCAAGAGAAATTAGAAAATATTTGTAACTAAAGAAAAATTAAAACAAATCAAATGTCACTGGATGCAGCTAAGGGTTAGTGCCTAGAGGTCAATTTATATCTTTAAACACCTACATTAGGAGACAGTGGTCTCAAATCAATAGCTTAACACCTTTAAAAACTACAAAAGGAAGACCAAACTAAGCCCAAGCAAGGAAGAAGAAAGGAAATAATAGAGATTAAAGTAGAAGTCACTGGAATAGAAAACTAGAGGAAAATCAACAAAACCAAAAAGTTTCTCTGAAAAGGTCAATAAAACTGACAGACCTAAAGTTACAATTACAAAAAAAAAAAATAGGACAAAAATTCGCAAAATCAGAAGGAAATCACAGGCCAGGCACGGTGATTCACACGTGCAGTCCCAGCACTTTGGGAGGCCAAGGCAGGAGGATCACTTGAACCTAGGAGTTTAAGAACAACCTGGGCAAAATAGTGAGACCCTGTCTCTACAAAAAAAGTAAAATAAAAAGGAAATTGCTACCAACTTAAGAAATTAGGTGGATTATAAAGGAATACTTTGGACAACTTTATGATGACAAATACAATAATTTACATGAAATGGACAAATTCCTACAAAGAGCCAAATTACCAAATGGGTTCAAGAAGAAATACAAAATTTAAATAGACTTAAAATAAGAACTTTAATAGCAATTACAAATCTTCACACAAAGAAAAGTGCAGGCCTGATGGTTTCACTGATGAATTCTATCAAACATTTAAAGAAGAAATAGTACCAATCCTTCACAAATCCATCCAGAGAGTACACTTCCCATCTGTGAGGTCAATATTATCCTTATACAAAAACCAAACAAAGACATCACAAAAATAGAATATGACAGATCAATATCCCTCATGAATATACACACAAATATTCTCAACAAAACATCAGCAAACCAAATTCAGTAACATACAAAAAGGATCACACACATTAAAAATGGGCTTCATCCCAGGAATGCAGGATTGGTTTAATCAGAAAATTAATCAGAAAATCAATTAATGTAATACACTAAATAAGGAACAATAGATGCATAAAAAGCATCTGAAAAATTCAACTCTATTCATGAAAGAAAACTCCAACAAACCTAGGAATAAAAGGAATTTTTCTCAATCTAATAAAAGGCAGCTACAGAAAACCTATAGCCAACATCATACCTAATGATGAAAGGCTGAATATCTTCTCCCTAAGATTGGGAACAAGGAAGGATATGTGTTCTCACCCACTTCCATTCAAGGTTTACTAGAGATTCTAGCCAACATAATCAGGCAAGAAAAAGACAAGGAATCAAGATTGGAAAGAAGTAAGACTCTCTGTATTCACAAATGACACAATCCTGTAGGTAACAAATATTAAAGAATGTACACTCACACACATACACTCCCTCTCTCTCACTCTCTCTCTCACACATACCCCCCAAAAAAGAATGAACAAATGAGCTCAGGAAGGCTGCGGGATACAAAGCCAATATACAAAAAATTAATTATACATATACTATCAATGAACAATTCAAAAATGACATTAAGAAAAAAACTCCATTCACAATTGCACCTAAAAGAATTAAAAATGTAGGAATAAATTTAACAGAAGACTTGTAAACTGAAAACAATGTTTTGAAAGAAATGTTTTATACATGCTGAGAGAAACTAATCCAGATACAAACAAACAAACATTCCATGTTCACAGATTCGCAGACTCAATGTAAGCATGGCAATTCTCCCCAAATTCATCTACAGATTTAACACAATCCCTATAAAAATCCCAAAAGGCATTTTTGCAGAAGTGGATAAGCTGACCTTAAAATTTATGTGGATATGGAAAGGACTCAGAATACCCAAAAAATTTTTGAAAAAGAACAAAATTGAAGAGCTTAACAGTTTCATATTTGAAAGTCTGTTATAAGTAAAGCCACCGTAATTAAGACCACTGGCAGTGATACAAGGGCAAACACTCAGTATACAAACAACCTTATGTTTATAGTCAACTATTTTCCAAAAAAGATGCTAAAGCATTCATTGGAAAAAGGACAGTCTTCAACAGTTCTAGAACTATTAAATGGTATTAAAATTATCCATGCAAAAAGTCAGATTGAGACCCTGGACTCACACCACACACAAAACAGATCATAGCGCTAACTCTTAAGAGTTAAAGTACAAAACTTCTAGAAGAAAACATAGGAGAAAAATTTTATTACTTTGGATTAAAGAATTCTTAGATAAGATGCCAAAAACACTAACCACAAATATGTGTATATATATGCATATATATGTATATACGCGTATATGTATATATATGCATATATATGTATATACGCGTACATATGAATATATGTGTGTATATATATGTGTGTGTGTATATATATCAATTGGATTTCATTAAAACTAAAGATCTTGTGCCTCAAAAGACATTTTAAAAATTAAAGACAAGCCACAGACTTAGAGAAAACATTTGCAATTCATATATTTGATAAAGGGTTTGTATTTAGACTATATAAAGAACTCTTACAATCAGGTACAGTAGCTCACATCTGTAATCCCAGCACTTTGGGAGGTCAATGCAGGAGCACTGCTTGAAGCTAGGACTTCTAGATCAGTCTGGGCAACAGAGCGAGACCCTGTCTCCGCAAAAAATTTAAAAATTAGCTGGGCATGGTGGCATGTGCCTGTAATCCCAGCTTCTCAGGAGGCTGAGGTGGGAGGTTCACTTTAGGCCAGGAGGTCAAAGCTGCAGTGAGCCATGATTGTGGCGCTGCACTCCACTGGGTGACAGAGCCAAGACCCTGTCTCTAATTAAAATAAATAAAATTTTTAAAAAGAACTTCTTACAACTCAATAAGATAACCAATTAAAGACTGAGCCAAAGATTTGAATAGATACTTCCAAGAAGATGTAAATAGAACTAAAAGCACATGAAAAGACCTTCAACATCATTAGTCACTAGAGAAATGTAAATTAAAACAATTATTATATTCCACAGCCACTAGAAAGGCTATGATAAAAAAGACAAAATAGTAACAATGCTGCCAAAGATGTAGAGAAACTGAACATCTCAAACACTGCTGATGGGAATATAAAATTATACAGCCTCTTTGAAAAACTGTGCAATTTCTTAAAAAGTTAAACCTAAATTCACCATCCAACCCAACAATTCCACTCTTAGGTATTTACCCTAAATAAATAAAAACACATATTCACACAAAGACTGATAAATGAATGTTCATAGCAACATTATTCACTATAGCCTGAACTACTCAGGGTCCATCAATTTGTGAATGAATAAGCAAAATGTGGTATATCCATACAATGGAATACTATGCAGCAATAAGAAAAAAACAAGTTACTGATGCATAATTGTTAAGAAATGGATGAACCTCAAAAACCTTGTATCAAAAGGTAAATGCAAAACACTACATATTTTATGATTCTATTAATTGTTCAGAAAAGAGAACTCTATAGAGAAACCATATTAGTTAAGGTGTCCCGGGGTTGGGGATAGGAACAGGAATTTACTATAAATAGGCATAAGGGATATTTTTTAAATAATGGAAATGTTCTACAACTGAGTTGTGGTCAACGTGGCACAACTCAAAATCTCCTAAAAAACCCCAACGTGCATACTGTAAAGTGGATGTTACAACATGTAAATTATACCTCAATAAAGCTGTTAATACAAATGAAACCAAAGTATTATAAACACTACAATAAAGTGATAATAGTACACACTTTTTAAGTGCCAAAACATTAAAATATAGCAAATATGTAACTTCCCCATCAGAAGAGGAACAGAAGAGGGAAGTACTTAGTCTGAGCAATAGTAACAAAAAAAAAAAAAAAAAGGAAATGCAATCAACAAGCAAGGTAAATAAAATGCCCAAAGCAAGATAGTAAAGTCCTCCCAGTAAGAGTAATTACAATGAAATACAGACTAAACTTAACAGTTTTAAGACACTCTCAGAGTAGGTTAAAAACTGTTTTCAGGAAGTCCTAGCCAGAGCAATCGGACAAGAGAAGGAAAGAAAGGGTATCCAAATTGGAAAAGAAGTCAAATTATCTGTTTGCCATTGATACAATCTTACACCTAGAAGACCCTAAAGACTCCTCCGAAAGACTCCTAAATTAGATAAATAAATTCAGTAAAGTCTCAGGTTACATAATAAATCTATGCAGATCAGTAGCAATGCTATACACCAACAACATCCAAGCTGTGAATCAAATCAAGAACCCAATCCCTTTTACAACTGCTGGAAACAAGAATAAAATACTTAGGAATAGACTTAACCAAGGAGGTGAAAGATCACTACAAGGTGGGCTACTAAACACTGCTGAAAGAAATCGTCACAGATGACACAAATGGAAATATATCCCATACTCATAGATTGGAAGAATCGATATCACACTGCCCAAAGCAATCCACAGATGTAATACGGTTCCTATCAAAATACTAACAATATTTTTCACAAAATTAGAAAAAAATCCTAAAGTTCATATGGAACCAAAAGAGAGCCCAAATAACCAAAGCAATCCTAAGCAAAATGAATAAATCTGGAGGCATCACATTACCTGACTTCGAATTATAATGCAAGGCTACAGTAACCAAAACAGCATGGTATTGGCATAAAAATAGATACATAGACCAATGAAACAGAACAGAGAACCCAGGAATAAAGCCAAGTACTTAGAACCAGCTGATCTTCAACAAAGCATATGAAAACATCAACTGAGGAAAAGGACATCCTAGTCAATAAATGCAATAAATGGTGCTGGGAAAACTGGATAGCCACATGTATTGAAACTGGATCCTCATCTCTCACCATATACACAAATCAACTGAAGATGGATTAAAGACAAATATAAATCCTGAAACCATAAAAATTCTAGAAGAAAACCTAGAAAGACTTTTCCAGACATTGGCCTAGGCAAACAATTTATGACTAAGATCCCAAAAGTAAATGCAACAAAAACAAAAATGAATAAATAGAACCTAATTAGGGCTGGGCACAGTGGCTCATGCCTGTAATCCCTGCACTTTGGGAGGCCAAGGCAGGTGCTATTGTGTCTTCAAAAGTATTAAAGCCACCTTTGTAATTTATTTCAGCTAGGGTTTTTTACAACTTTGTAAATCACGTGAGGTCAGGAGTTTGAGACCAGCCTGGTCAACATGGTGAAACCCCGTCTCTACTAAAAATACAAAAATTAGCCAGGTGTGGTTGCACACGTCTGTAATCCCAGCTACTCAAGAGGCTGAGGCAGGAGAATTACATGAACCTGGGAGTGGGAGTTTGCAGTGAGCCGACATCACGCCACTGCACTCCAGCCTAGGGACAGAAAAAGACTCCGTCACCAAGAAAAAAAAAAAAAAGAACCTAATTAGATTAAGAAGCATCAGCACAGTCAAAGAAATAATCATCAGAGTAAACAGACAACCCACAAAACAGGAGAAAATATTTGCAAACCATCTATCTGACAAAGGATCAATATCCAGAATCTACAAGGAACTCAAACAAATCAACAAGAAAAAAAAAATCCCATTAAAAAGTGGGCAAATGACAGACATTTTTCAAAAGAAGATACACAAATGGCCAAGAAACATGAAAAAATATTCATTAGGGAAATGCAAATTAAAGCCACAATGAGATACCACCTTACCCCAGCCACAATGCTTATTACTAAAAAGTCAAAAAGCAATAGATCATGCATGGATGTGGTGAAAAGGGAACACTTATACACTGCTGGTGGGAATGTAAATTAGTACAACTTCTGTGAAAAACACTATGGAGATTTCTCAAAGAACTGCAAGTAGATTTACCATTTGATCCAGCAATCCCACTACTATCTACCCAAAGGAAAAGAAGTCGCTGTATCGAAAAGACAATTGCACGTTTATCACAGCACAATTCACAGCTGCAAAGATATGGAACCAACCTAAGTGTCCGTCAATCAATAAGTGAATAAAGAAAATGTGGTAGATATACGCCATGGCATACTACTCAGCCATAAAAGTGAATGAAATGATGTCTTTTGCAGCAACTTGGATGGAACTGGAGGCCATTTTCCTCCAGTGAAGTAACTCAGGGGTGGAAAACCAAATATCGCCTGTTATCACTTATAAGTGTGAGCTAAGCTATGGGTACGAAAAGACATACAGAGTGACATAATGGACACTGGAGACTCAGAACGGGGAGGCCGGGTGTGGGCTGAGGGATAAAAAATTACATATTGGGTACAATATACACTACTCGGGTAACAGATGCAGTAAAATCTCCAACTTTATCACTACACAATCCATCCATGTAACCAAGCATCACTAAAGGTACTGAAAGAACTGTTTACACTAATAACAGCATAATTCTATTAGGTGCATGTGTATGCATATAAACAAAAACAAAACAGAAAGCTCTCTCACACACAAAAGATGGAATCTATTAGGAAAATATTTAGATCTATTACTCTCTAAAGGAAAAAACATGATTAGGAATAAAGAGGGTCACTATGAGGTTACTTGATGAGGAACATACTAATTTTAAACTCACATGCACACAATGCCTAAATTCACATAAAATTAAAAAATGAGCTTTACAGAGGAATACCGTTACACTGATTACTTCTTAATTTTACTATTCTCCACCTATCATATTCCTTTTGTGTATATGGCCAAATAACATCACTGAAAAACTCCACCCTATTCCACCAAGTCAACATTAATTGTCTTCTGTAGAAAGTTTAACAAACAGGCTTCAAAAATTCAGATTTTTTAAAAGGCCTCACTGTGAGTAGGTGAAATTATGGAGACATCTTATAGATCACATATTTCCTCACTAGCTGAGTGCTCTTGTTTAGGTGGCAATGTTAAAAAAAAAAAAAAAAGTCAAAAAAACGTGTTACGAGTGTTGTTTCTGGAACATAGCTGCCTGAGTTTAACCTACTTAACAGTTGTGTAGCTTAAAATGTTAGTCTCTCTCTTGGTAGGATGAGGGTGAAGGATAAAACAATAGTTTCTACCTCACTGGGATGCTGTGAGCATTAAATGAGATAATCCACACCAAGTGTACTAAAAATGCATGACACATAGCAAGTGCTAAAAAAAAAATTATTTACCTTTTTGTGACTTATTGGTTAAGAGAACTGCAAAAACATTTTTTAATCCTAAATGATATTCTTCTAAAATGAAATTTAAATTATTTTAAAATGTAAAAATTTAATACTGACCAATTAAATATATAAATCATATTTATTGTAATTGAGGAATTCACTTAACAGGCCTTTGCTTGACAGCCTACATGCCACCACCTAAACAGCAGATGGATAAAGAACAGTTTCACCCTTGAAAACCTGTTTCTTATGGAGGAGACAAATCTGTAAAATAGACACTGGCATTTCACAAATTAGGAACTATTTCAATGAATAGAAAGCTCTTAAACATGCATGACCAATTTTTAAAAAATCAAATTTTAGTAAAATGAACATAATTATGTAACAACATTTTTAACGATTTTGAAATCCCTTTAAGATACCATACTGCCACAGAGTCATTATAAAAAATCATCAATGATATGTAGACATACGTGTATGTTAAAACTATGTCCTTGGGCTGGGCGCGGTGACTCATGCCTGTAATCCCAGTACTTTGGGAGGCTGAGGCAGGCGGATCACTAGATCAGGTGATTGAGACCATCCTGGCTAACATGGTGAAACCCTGTCTCTATTAAAAATACAAAAAATTAGCTGGGCGTGGTGGCAGGCACCTGTGGTCCCAGCTACTCAGGAGGCTAAGGCAGGAGAATGGTGTGAACCCGGGAGGCAGAGCTTGCAGTGAGCCGAGATCCCGCCACTGCACCACAGCCTGGGCAACAGAGCAAGACTCTGTCTCAAAAAAAAAAAAAAAAAAAAAAAAACTGGCCGAGCACAGTGGCTCACACCTGTAATCCCAGCATTTTGGGAGGCCAAGGCAGGTAGATCACTTGCAGTCAGGAGTTCTAGACCAATCTGGCCAACATAGCAAAACCCTGTCTCTACCAAAACATAGGGAAAAAAAAAAAAATCAGCTGGGCATGGTGGCACGTGCCTGTAGTCCCAGCTGCTCAGGAGACTGAGGCATGAGAATCGCTTGAACGCAGGAGGCAGAGATTGCAGTGAGCCGAGACTGCACCACTGCACTCGAGCCTGGGCAACAGTGAGTCTCAAAAAAAAAAAAAAGAAAAAAGGGAAAAAGAAAATACACATTACACATTTGCTGTGAGTACAGAATATAGAAAAGTTAAACCAGTAACTAAAAATATTGGTTCTTTATAGTAGGTACGTGGGGATTTGTACAAGAGACATAGAAAGGTTAAACAAGAAACTAGTTTACTATGGGCAGGCAGGAAAGTGATAGAAAGCAGCTGGGAATGGGAGTGGGGTGGGAAGAATGAGGTATGAACAACACTTCTCCATGTATATCCTTTTACAAAGCTCAGACTCTGAGAACCACCTGAGTGTTTCATATATTTTTCACATACTGAAAAAATAAATCTTTAAAATCAACCAGGATATGGACAGAACCCTCAAACAGTAAAAAGTGGACCAAGAGTACAAATCAGTCCACAGATCAGAGAGGGTGGGAAAGAAAAGGACCTAAGAACTTCTTTGAAAAACTGTTTCTTTACTGATAGTATGAGGCAAAACACAAAAAGAACTGCATAACAGTGCAATGTAGTTAATGTGTTTCTCCTAGGGTATGAATTAGCTCTTCTGAAACTACATGTATATTACAGTGGAAAAAAAAAAAACAGTAAGTAAATACACTGCAGACAAGAGGCAGGTTACTCATGTTGTAAACCAAGTAACAGATCAGGAAAAACAGAAATTAATGCTGTGGTATTAGATTAGAATCAGAGGTATCAGTGCAAACTCATGGTTTTTAATAAACAGATACATAAATGTATATTCACTAATACATATACATATATTTCCTAGCTCTATCTGCTGAAAAGGCCCAAGAGGCAATGACACCCCACTGGCAAGTAGTATACTTAACTGAACAGATGTTGGTTTCTAAACATCATGTTCCAATTAAAGGAACCAGGGTTCCTTGAAGTGGTTGTTTCCAGGGCTGGGACAGGAAAAATAGATAGTCCTGTAGTATTTTGTGGTGCCAGTAAGAAAGTGTTCAAAAAAAGATAGGAACTTGTTGAAAGAACTCAGGAGTTAACTCAAAGGAGTTCCTAATGGACAAATGTAGAAGAATTTGAGCAACAAAACAATGGTAGTAAGTAATGAATTTTAACCCATATAATAAAATATCCAGGTGTCCACAGATATAATCAAATAAGCTGGGAGACAGAGGTATGGAGACAAAACTTGTTATTATAAAAAAATTTCAAGAAATACATGTGGAAGAAAAGGGCAAAACAGAAAATCACCTTTAGGCCAACACCACAGTGATAACTGTTGCAGACAAGATCCACCAATAAATGCAAAACTTAGCATAAGTTGGAGAAAAGAATTTGCATGTCTCATGTATCGCTCCCAAGATATGAACTACAAAGGGAAACAGTAATTTTACAGTGGAGATACCTGGCAGATACCACCTTAACCAAGTGATTAAGACTGACACACCAAAATAAGGAACTCAAAATGACACACTAGAATGTACCTCTTGATATGATCCATTTTCTGTGGTATTTTTTTCAAAATTGCAAAACCTCAAGGCATCTGAGTACATCAAACAAATCCAAACTAAAGAACATCCTCAAAATATCCTACCAGTACTCTTCAAAAATATCAAAGTTATGAAACACAAACTGAGGAACTGTTGGAGACTGGAGGAAAGACTAAGCAGCAATAAGGAACAAATAAATACAAGATGGAGTCATAGACAAGATCTGGGGAACAGAAGAACACTAGTTCTTTTTCTAATGGAAAACTGGGTGGAAAAGTTGGTGAAATTCAAGTAAGATCTGTAGTTTAAATGCCATTGCACCGACATAAATTTCCTGATTTGGATAATTATATTATGGTTCTATGTTGTAATACGGAGGGAGGCTGAATGAAATGAGGGTATATGGGAACTCTTGGTACTATTTTGTGCAACTGTTCTGAAGGACTAAAGTTACTATATTTCAAAATAGAAAGTTTAAAAGAGAATCTCTTGGGCTGTTCTGTTTTATAACGGTTTAAAACAGAACAGGTAAGACCTTCATTTTGTCCCAAACTTTAATATAAAAAAGCTATAATTTTAAATTACAATTTAATACTTTGTTGGACTGAAGCTATGAAATGGGGCAACACTATTTCATGGTCTCCAGAGCAGAACATGCAAAAATGTGTTATCAAACACTTCATCTGCTTCTCCTACCGTCTTGTTCTATGAGGGAAAACCTATCTCAAAGATGTAACATAGGCTCAAAAACAAGTTTGTGAACATGAACAATTATTTAATGACAGGCGTCTTGAAATTACAAATCTGTTAAGAACACCACAATAGTCCTAAAGTTTGTTTCTGGGGAAAAAAAATCTAGCACAGAAAGGCTCATGTGAATAGCAATTCCTAACGAGAGCACCTTTGTGTGTGTAATTTCTGCGTTGGTTTTGGTGGGGGTTGGGACATGAACTGAAAGAAACAGTTTTTAACTAGAAAATATATGCACAGTTGATCTAAATTGACTAAAGAAGAAATCTACATTTTTAGGTGATCTTTCAAAATCAGTCCTTGGTTTGAATTATCCATTAACTAGTGGGGATTCAAGTTCGCCCCCTTGTCATTAAAATACATATTCATAAAACTTTAAAGTTGCACTGTTCTAGTTACAAATAGCTTCTACTTTTCTAGGACATAATTTCACTTTGTTTAAGAAGAATTCATTAAAGAAGCTATAAATAACCTTTAAATATTTAGCCATGAATAGAGGGTGGACTGGCATTGATGGCTTATTTTAGTACTAATGCAGAATGCTTTTTTTTTTTATTACTTTTTTTTTTTGAGAGGGAGTCTCCCTCTGTCGCCCAGGCTGGAGTGCAGTGGTCGGATCTCAGCTCACTGCAAGCTCCGCCTCCCGAGTAGCTGGGACTACAGACGCCTGCCACCTCGCCCGGCTAGTTTTTTGTATTTTTTTTTTCAATGGTCTCGATCTCCTGACCTCGTGATCCGCACGTCTCGGCCTCCCAAAGTGCTGGGATTACAGGCTGAAGCCACCGTGCCCGGCCCAGAATGCTTTTTAAAAGCTACATTTTAGCATGCATCAAGCTAATGATTAACTTGTAGTGTTATTTTCAATATTAGAAAAATTTTATCTTTGAGGAGTTGTGCTCAAAGTAAATGTGTTATTTCAGTTAGTAGGAAAGTAGCCTTAAAGAATGCAAATGTTGGGAAGATGAAATTGTAAGGAATATTTATTTAAAACGTTTAAACATCTAGACCTTTCCTTGTCTCCCAAAACATAATCCCAGTGAAACTGCAAAAACTAGTAAGGGAGAAGTGTCTGAGGAACTGAAAGAATTCCAGATCTGTTGTGTGATACATGTAGCATATATATGAATCAAGGACATATCTGTACTCAATTTTGAATCATAAAGTTCACAACATTTTTGAGACCAAGTTTCATAAAGTTTTTACTGGAAAAAAAAGTTTTACAAAATATCTTTCCAAAGAAATTTTCCCATAGAGTACAATTAATTCATGTAGCTTTCTTCCTTAAAGATTACAGTATGACATTCAGAGGGGCGAGGTTTCTTGAATAGCCAACTAGCTGCAAAACCTACAAGAGAAGTAGATTTTTTTAAAGTGCCTTTAAAATGTGAAAGCAAGTAATATAATTGTTGCATCTATTTGAAATTTTAAAATTTTCTTTAAAATGGTCCATATGGTATGCACAATATCACAGCTGGCAAAAAACTGCCTGTTATTTAGTTTGAAACACAAAAACAATGCATATGAACAGTATTCTTTGAAAAGTAATTCAAAATGCTGCCACTGCATCATAAAGGCAAACTTAGACAAAAGTGTTAACAGTATTCAGAAAATTAACAAAACAAGCCGAATATTAAAGTATTCAGACAGTTACTTTGATTTTTTCAAATACCAAGGGTAAAAGAAATTGTTGCCAAAGTAACTCAGGATACCTTATTTCAGACTACATCTAACCTATTTTGCTATAGATATTCTAAACAAATGAACAACTAGGTTTTAGGATGTAAATTCTCATTTCCTAGACAGGGCCTAGTTTTTCTGTTGCAATCTGGCAGCTTTAAATTTTGAAACCCTCTTTCCAGTTTCTTCTGATGCTTCCAACAGAACTTCCTTTCGTTCTGGAATAGTGGGTAGTGCAGGATGAGCAATGGCTGGGTGTGGTGTTAAGGAAGGCGACACAAATTCTTTTTCTATAACAGTTCCAGAAAAAGCCTAGAAAACAAAAGTCAGGTTATGGTAATAAAATGCAAGTAAGACACCCACAAAATCTTCCCATTCACTAATTTGACATTTCTTTTCATTAAAAGTAAATTCACAAGATTTGTGGCTAGACAACACCACTACATCAAAATACTAATTGTTCAGAGAAACCAACACCATTAAATTTTAATTTCACCACCAAATAGAAGTAATTTTTACAGTATACATGCAAGAAAACAAAATGTAAAATGTAAATTTTACATTTTTCTGGGAAAAAATTTTTCTGGGAAAAAACAGAAATGGATAAATAAAAGGTCTTCAAACTTTCATACATTCCATTCATGTCCAGCCCATGCTGTGAAAAATAACGTATTAAAATAAAAATGCTATTAGGGTGTCAAACTCCGACTTTTGTACATCAGTTGATGAATGAGCTATCCTATGGTGGCCTTGCCGCCAGCTAGCCAATAGCTTAGTTTCACCAGTACTGACATTTCTAACTGAAATCTCTTTGGTGGTGTTTATGCAATTATTTAAATATTTTATTGCATTTTGCCTCAATTTTAAGAGATCAGTGGAAGTTGAAAAATAAAAGTGCTGACACTAGTAGGAATAAGCACAGGTTTCAAAATTTTAAGATAATTAACTCTGACAGAAATCAGAAGTTCCACAAAAAAAGAAAATGACTCAATTTCAACTGGATGTTTGCTGCATTTAATCTGGTCAACTGTATGTTCAACTGGAACAGAATTAAACAATGTGCATAAATTACTGGAAATATCTGTACATGTTGTTTTATACAAAAATAGGTAAGACCCAAGGAGTTGTTTTTTTTGTTTTTTTTTTTTTTGAGACAGAGTCTCCCTCTGTCACCCGGGCTGGAGTGCAGTGGTGCAATCTCGGCTCACTGAAAGCTCTGCCTCCCAGGTTCACGCCATTCTCCTGCCTCAGCCTCCCGAGTAGCTGGGACTACAGGCGCCCGCCACCACGCCCAGCTCATTTTTTTCTTTGTATCTTTTAGGAGAGATGGGGTTTCACTGTGTAAGCCAGGATGGTCTCAATCTCCTGATTTTGTGATCCGCCCACCTCAGCCTCCCACAGTGCTGTGCTGAGATTACAGGCATCAGCCACCGCACCCGGTCAATTTTTTTTTTTCCCAAAGATTTCTGATATTTAGAACCTCCATCCTTCCCTCTACAAACCAAAATTTGACAGGTGAACTTTAATGTACACTTTGCTTTCCTCTGTCTACCAACTGCTCAAAATTAGTTAAAACAACATTATCGCCTGAATAATTTAAAAAGCCACCTTCTTCTACCTTGCCCCACCATTGAAACAAAAACAAAGAAAGCCATCTCTCTCCTACATTATTTTTGGAGTTCAGCTGGTAAAAGCAGCTTAAAAGCTTACTTTCCTAAAAACTCCACTTTATCACAATGAACATAGAGCCTTCCTCTCCTTCTTCTATTTAAAATGCTTTTGAAAAAGAGATAATATTTTAGCATTTAAAAAGATACTGAAAAGGGTATCTTCCAAAGTACTTACCATAATCATGAACTATTTCTCTGATGTTAAAAGATTTATAGCAACTACTATTAAACATTTCCATACAAAATGCAAAACTAGTAAGGGTGAAATAAAAAACAGGTTCCACACTCTAACTCTAGCTGTACCATGATACACTAAGTCCTTACAAAAAACTAATATTCAAATATTTATCAGCAAAAGTCTACATCCACTACCTGTTTTCTAACAGTATGGAAGACTATTAAATAAGGTAAGATACTTTCCAGGTCACCTAAGATCATTATACTGAGAAGAGGGGAAGAAAACATTCTAGTCATATGTACTGTCCCTAAATGCTACCAATCTCCACCCCTAATTGCCATTTAATACACTGAGTATAATACCATTTAGTAAAAGCAATGGAATTTTTATATAAGATTATTTATATATGCATGCATCTTATTGTATATACAAATGTATACATTGATTTGATCCAGGCATGGGTTCCCCAATCTTCCTACTTTTTAAATTGAAAACTTCAAATACTCACCAAAACACAAGAACGAAGAAATTAATAGCCTTATATTTCACAGACATCCTTATTTGGGGATTTCCTAACCTCCCCTGCACCGCCACCAAAAACTGTAAGCAGCATGGTGGGTGAAAGTGTATTGAGTGTGCACTATTTTTTCTAAGGACATGGTCTACAGCTTTCATCAGATTATAAAACAATTCCACAATCCCCCAAGAGTTAAGTTTCACTGGAACACGGCAAAATATTAGACTTTAGATAATTATCTGCTATGCATGCATTATTTTTCTTTAACTTAGCCAAGGTATTTAAAAGAGAATAGTATAATCTGCTCCTTACACTATCAGAAAATGACCTACTGGTAATTTATTTAAAATAAACTGCTAAATAATTTCCTAGCTACAAATGTAATACATAATGCCAAGTAAGATATTTTAAATTTCCCATTTTGCTGAAATAGAACTTGTCTTAAAGTTTATCAAAAAATAAACTATGAGTATCACAATATTTGTACTGTTTGCTTGTGACTATTAATTTTTTATTAATTAGTATCAAGAAAGTATGAAACCTAGAATTAATTAAATCTTACGACTTTTCAGATCAAATAGCTAAAACTGGCCAAAGATACTATATGAAATAAAGAATTAAAAGATACACACACACCTCAGGTGTTACTGATAAGGGCAAAAGTTTCTTTTGATGATTTTCTTGTGGTTCCTCTTCCAAAATGCTCTCACTGGTGTCACTGCAAGTGGCTTCTTCACAACTGATACTCCTCAAAACTCCCCGCCTATCGTCAAATTCAGCAGCACTGCTTTCACTAGTGTCGCTACACACACTATTCTCTCTACTTCGAGACTTCAGGATGGATTTGCGAGGGACATATTCTCCATTCACAACATCAACAAAGGCTCTGTGATATTCAAAACATATATACATTCACTGTACATAACTCATAAAACTGAGAATAACCTTTTGAAAATTTCCTTAAATCTATTGTAGAAATTAATCTGAAAATTTTTATTAAAACCTTATATCTAAAATAGTCACAATCACAATTAATTTTAGAGCCTCAAATGACATTTTCATACTATTTTGAAAGATATGATTTATCTGGCCTAATAAAACACAGCATGTTATTTTTAAGCATGTCCTATGTGGCAAGAGCATAGTTTGCCAAAACTCTACATAAAGTTTTAGACCCACGTATACATTTAGCAGTTTTCACTATTTAATAAGGGTCATAAAAACAGTACCTATTTTCAAGTGATAGTTTTCTCAACAAACAATTCCAAAAAAAAAAAAACTGCAACAGTATAACTTCTACTCTGAAAAGATAAACTGCATGCCAAGCATATTATGGCTGTGGTAGAAACCTATGGACCCAGCCCACTGGAAACAAAAATGCATTTCTGAAGATACAAGATTTTCTGCCTAGACCATTTGGAAATGTTTCAAAAGCACTGGTGAAGAGGAGAAAGTGAAAAAAAAAAAAAATTCCTCCATTCCCACTGCTCTGGACTGGGAAGCTACAGCCACTCAGCCTATCAGATTCTAAGCTAACTCCTCAGAACACTTCACATTTCAGTGAGGGTCTTCTGTGTTACAAACAACTTTCTCTGATAAAGGTTCAGTGGCAGAAAGAGAGACAAGGCTAGCAGACTGTCCTGCAGCTATGAGCGCCTCCCACCTGTAAATGTCAGCAGGTGTCCTGATGGTCGGCAGCTCCTGGGCAGAGTGGCCACTGCCAGTGCTGTTCTTTCGTTTACGTTTGGCTTCTTCTTTCTTTTCACTGAATTTTAAAGTAGTATTCTTTCCAGTATTTATTCGGACCTAAAATTTCAGAGCAAGAAATTAAGAACATTTTGACAAATTAAATAAAAGTGAAACCAAAACAAACTCTGTAACTAAACAAATAATAGTAAGAGAGGCAGCTGAAATTTTCTGATGCTGAAATGATGTGCATTATCAGGTGGAATTAAAAAAAGTCCTTACCTCACAGATCTGTGACCTCTAAAGTAAATCTTTAATAACAAATCCTAGTCTTCAGTGTCTTTATTATTGTAGAGAAAGCAAAATACATTTGAACTAAATGCTAGATTTCTTATAAGCTTCATTTCACCCGATTCCTTTGATAAAAGTTTTTGGCTTGAATTACATATTTCAAAAGAAAGTATAAACAACAACAAAAAAAAATTCAGTAAGAATATAATGTTTAAGTCATAAAAGTACTATTAAATAGTGCCTATTTAGAATTTTTAAAAATCTCTAACTTTTAGAAATTGAAGGAGTAAAAAAATAAAAACCCACCCTGTTCAGGGTTCACATGGGGTTAACATGTTATTTTTCCTCCCCTAGTCAGCACTTAGACCATACTTTCCACAATAATGCCCACTATTCCCTATAACATTCCTGCAAATAATATTTGTTCTTTCTATCTAAATGAAAACAGGAAAAAAGTAAAAGCCTGGCAAAAGAATCACAAAGCGACCTTTTCTGGCTAATCATCTCAGTCAACTTTTCCCAAAGAAACAGGGGAAGACCCCTTCAGTCTGACATATTAGAATATAAAAACACATACAATTATTTCACTTCATATTGGAGCAGGAATAACTCACGAAGCTAAGAAATATCAAATATGTTTTAAACATATTTCATTAAATAATAATAACACTCACTTAAGACTGATACCACAGACCCTTAAGTCTGATACAGGCAATTGGGAACATTGTGTAGAAAGGGCACTCACCGAGGCGAAAGAGTTTCTGTTTTATTACCAACCAGATCTATGTCTACTAGGCCTTAAATTTCCCTGAGAAAGACGAATTAGACGAATTCCCAGTGCCTCCTTAAAGCAGTACATGGAGCAGAGAGAGGGCAAAGATGGACTTAAGGCAGCCAATCCTTCCTTCAATCAGAGCCAACCTGCTTTGATCTATTTTAAACACTGGGATTCTACAGTAAGTATGGAGGGAACAAAAGGCTTTTCATACTAGAGAAAAGCTTTAAAACTCTGTATTAGAAAATCTCCACAGTCACCCCCAGCTTTAAAATGCCAAAATTCTAAAGTCATGATTATCCACAGATGTTTATATTTACTTTATCAGAAAAGAAACTAATTTTTACTTTCTCCTACATTTTCCCTTGATGCTTATGAAGTATTCATTTTATGTCCATAGAAAACAACCTGGCATAATTAAAAATTTAACTAATGCAGTCACTTTCAACATGCGAAGCACACCAAAATGTCCACAATATAATTAACTCCAGGATTCTTGAGAAAACTCTCTGAATGAAGGACAGGTGAAGTTACAGTAGTTGCCACTCAAATCTGATCCCCTTCCAGACCCCAAACAATGCATTGTTTCAGAGAACAATGGACCAATACCAGCTAACTAAATTTTTTTCCCCCCTTTTCTTCTTAAATTGGTCAGAACAAGAGGCAAAAGATGATTTTCCTGTCTGGCACTATCTACAATGATAATGACTGTTAATACTGCTCTTTTAAAAAAATCATAATGCTTAATGTTCAAATTATATGCAAAATTAGTAAAGTTAAAAGTATACAAACCCTCTTAGGCTCAACAGTATGAGAAAAATATATTGTTGGTATAGAATTATCTCCAACCCCTAAAGCCTCATGGTCATTATCACCATCATCGTCATCAATGTTGTCGCCATCCTCATTATCATCATCATCATCATCATCACTGTGGTAAGAACCGGAACCATTCACTGAATAGTTCAACTGACTATTCATTTGAACACTGAATGGTTCTGAACTTGCAACATCCTTATGACAACTGTCCAGAGTATGAGAGTCTGTTACTTGATGCATCGCATTCACATTTGTGTTATGATCTTCCTTTTCCTCTTCAGAAGATGTCGTATCTTCTCCATTTGCAATCACAATATCAGGCTTACTAGTAAGGGAGAAGAAAATTAACAAGATCAAACAAACATACTAGAATTTTACATTATTTAAATTTCCAGTTAGTTTCCATGGGTAAATACTAAGATCTTGAATAAAGTATTTTTAAAACTAGAACTCTAAGTTCAAAAACAAAAAAATGTTTTGAAGTTAACAAAAAACATTAGTTCCTATGCTACTTCTATATATTGCAGTTATTCAGACATAAGTAGAATATAGAAGATAATTTTTTTATCTTTGCAAGAAAGATACTGGCCATATGCAATATAAATATAGTACCAATAATAACAAAGTTGTAAGAAATTCAGAGAACATGTATCTCTATTTAAAGACCAGAAATTGAAACCACACAACTATAATATACACCTATTTTCTACTCCTATACTCAGATTTTACAATGAGTATGTATTACTGTAATTTTAAAAAATAAAGGATTTATACATATGCACATGAATATACTTATATTTATACACACGAGTGAACACTTACCATACTTGATTCTATAAAAGATTTGAGGACCTTACAAAAATAACAAAATCAAAAATGCAATAGAACTGAAATAACATCATACAAAAATAGAGAATCATGACCAAGAAAAATCACAAGATTCAAAACTGGTTTTTAAAAATGAATAGTATCAGTTAATCAAAAAGACCTAAGAATTTATAGGTGAAATGGTAGGAAAAAGAAACTTGTATGCTTCCTGCCCTATTTTTCACAGAAACTAATTATTGCATATGGTACATCATTTAAGCAAAATAATATAGGAACTTCTCGAGCAGCAGACTTCATTTAGCATTTTAACAATTCTAAGTATGTGCTAATGTGTATTTCAAACAGCAATTTGGTAAAGTTTCTCATACATATAGCTATCTGACCAGATTACAAATTACCTGCTCCAAAGTTTATAAAAGGAAAGCAAGAACAAACATTTTACTGTATCAAACTTAAATTCAAAGTGTATTTTTGTTTTTCACAACACATTCAAAGATAGAGCACTATCCTAGGTGTAGTATAAAAATACTTCATTTAAAATTGAACATTATATATATTAAATCCAAGATTATTAAAAGTCAACTATCTGGTATAATTATACAAAATAGGCTATAATAAAAAAAAGAAGATGTTGAGCTTAAGTATTAAAGTACATGCACATGCATGGGAATATGCACAAACACACAATCCTATAAGAAAATATTCCAAAGAATTAATGTTTATCTTGAGGTGAAAGGATTATTGATAATATATTATGCTTCCCTGCATTTTCTTCAATGAACACATACTATTTTATTAATGAAGAAAGATTAATGAGGAAATGTATATAGAAACAAATTATCTTGGAAAGATAATCTGTCATCAAGTACCTATCGAGTTCACCCAGCAATTCTTCTTGTCTCTCTAGTTCTTCAAGTCGAGCCCACAGTTCTTTATCAGCAAGCAAATCCTTGGATTTCACATCATTTGCAATATCTGCTTCAAAAATATCTGAAGTTTTTGGTTTGGAATGTGGTTTATGAGCAATTCGGTGTTTCGCTATTTAGAAAAAGGGAAAGACATGGCTGTTAATAGTCAACATGAAAGGCCGGGCGCAGTGGCTCAAGCCTGTAATCCCAGCACTTTGGGAGGTCGAGACGGGCGGATCACGAGGTCAGGAGATTGAGACCATCCTGGCTAACAAGGTGAAACCCCGTCTCTACTAAAAAAATACAAAAAACTAGCCAGGCGAGGTAGTCCCAGCTACTTGGGAGGCTGGGGCAGGAGAATGGCATAAACCCGGGAGGCGGAGCTTGCAGTGAGCTGAGATCTGGCCACTGCACTCCAGCCTGGGCGACACAGCGAGACTCTGTCTCAAAAAAAAAAAAAAAAATAGTCAACATGAAAAAGGCACAAACCCAGACTTAATGAGACTTTCTTTTGGGGCAAGGGAGATACTGAAACAGAATGGTCACAATTTTTAAGCCAAACAGGAGAACTCCAAGGATGAATGTCTCTTACAGCCTTGCCACTCAAAGTGTGGTCCATGGACCAGCAGCACTGGTGTCCCTGGGGAATACTTCAGAAGTGTAAGCTCTAAGGACACCCCAGACCCACCAAATCAGAAACTATATTTCAACAAGAGCCCCAGAGAATCTGCATGCACATTAAAGGTTGTGAAGCAGAGCTTCAAAAATGCATATGGAGAAATGGCCACAATGCACCCTGGTTATAAAGTGAAATGCAACACATAAATGATAAATTTCCATTTCCCATCCTTACTCAAGGAAATCTAGTTACTACAGTAACATGGAAAAGCCTTGTCAAAAGGATACTTTAAACTCCAGGGTGCTGCCAAGGAATGAATACCCTACAAGGAAACAATAGAGGCTCATCTCTGTAAAGTTCTATTATCATTTTACATATGAACATCTCTACTTTTTAAACTGCTTCATTTTATTTGTAATCTTCATGTGAGGAAAGAAGATGGGTCAAATCTGAACTCAGAGTATCTGTTTTTCATTTTAAAAAATGGATTATTTTGTAATAAAGCAAATAAAGGCTTTATTTGCTTTATTAAAGCAAAGTAATGGGAAAGTAATGGGGAAAAGTCTAAGATATGTCCTGTTATGAGATATGGCATTACTAGATGACCTCGAGTCCAT
>NW_012116166.1:2147254-2154754 GCF_000951035.1 Colobus angolensis palliatus | reverse complement strand
TTTAAAATGGCACATTGAATACATGTACTTAATATTTGCCTTTCCCCTATACCTTAGTAAAATAACAACCAAGAAATTTGTTAAGGCATAAACCCATAAAGACAAATATATTTGAAGAGAAAATAGACAAGAAATGTCAACCAAATTTTGGAAACTGCACAACTGATAATGGACTTCGCACAACAGAAAAAAATGGAACCTAACTGTGGCAGGGAAAAGCTACTACAAGTCAATCTGGGATGTCGGACCTGGAAAAGGCAATTCACTTGGGAGTATTTCCAAAGGAAGGGTGAACTTTAAGCAAAGATCTAGATAGAAGTTTGAAAAGAACAGGTGCCCAAACCCCAATCTCACAAGAAAGGTTTCTCCTTTCTTGCTTAAACAAAAGATTCATAGCTTTGGGTGGTTTGTGTGGATGGTAGGGAATGGGGAAGTGGAAAGAGAATAGAAAATATCTTAGCGAAACCAGGAGGATTAATTCCAAGTGAACATACTGAACCTTGAAACCCCCAGACTGGTTCTCAGAACACTAGATGAAGAAGATCAGAAGACTCTTTTGTAGAATATGCTGATATTTAAAGATTGCTCAAATAATTGAAAAAAAAAAAATCAGCTTGCTACCTTATATCCCTATTTAAAAAAAACCTATCAGTCAACAAACCTTGCCTATGCACACAAAGCTTGCTGACAGTACTCAACTCAAGTATAAATGGTCAGCCAAGGATCACCAGACATTTGAAGAAATTCCTGAACATTAATGCTAGAGGGGGAAAAAAAAAGAGCCAGAGAGAGAAAAGAGGGGACAGAAAAAAGAAACATGGAGGAAATGTTTAAAGAAGAAAACTTTAAAAGAAAAAACAAATACTCCTTTAAAAAAGACCCTCCATCCATGAAACAAGAACAGGATGCTGTAACAAAGAAACAGCCAAAGAACAAAAAGAAAGTGCTTCCAGAAATGAAACTATGTACAGGAAATTTTTAAAGTCAATACATGATTTAAAAGATTATTTAGAAGAAATCACTTCAAAAATTACAACAAAGACAAACAATAGGCAACAAGAAAAGGAAATTTTCAAATTAGTAATATAAATTTCCCAGGGCTGTAGGACGTAAGCCTCCACTCAAAAAAAGTCCACTAAGCACTAGCAAACAAATTTTAAAGGATCCATAGCATAGCATCAAAGTGTACCACTGTAGTATTCCAGATCATGGGGAATAAAGACCAAAAAGGATCTCAAACCTCTAAAAACAAAAAAACAAGTTATATACAAAGAAAAAGAAAGTAGCATCAAGATTTTCAATAGCAACACTTAAAGACAGAAGGTAATAGAATAACGTATCCAAAATTCTGAGGGCAACAATTACTTAAGGCCTAGAATTCTAAATGGTCTAGTTAACAATAACAAGCAGGAGTATAAGGAATATAAGAGTTATTCAGGTACATAAAAACTCAAAGAAGCACCTCTGAGCACCTTCCCAAAAGTTACTGAAAGCAATATGCCAATAAAGTAAATAGAACCTGAAAAAAGGGCGCTTTGGGAAATAGAAAACAGGAAATAAACAAAAGGCAAAAACAGGGTAAAAAGACACCAGGAAAACAGCTCTCCTTTGATCAGGATAGAAGCCAGTCCAAATTGAAGCAAGACAATGAGAGACTCCAGCAGTAAAATTTCTAACAACCAAAAAAGTGTCTGACTGAATTAATGATAGACACATAGAAAACTATGCAACAAAAAAAGCAGTTAAATTCAATTAAAAGCCCATACAAGAACAAAATGGAATTACATAATATCTAAGCATGAATACTGATACAACAAAAATTGTGATACAACAATAGTAAAAAGATTAGAGAAGCAGAGACAGGGAAGACATGTAAAAATGCTAAACGGTCCTCTTAAATTGTAGACAGGTTGTTAATAATACATAAAATTGAAAAAACAAGTAAACAAAAATAGGATATGCCAACCACTGGAAAACATGAATAAAAACAACAAAGTAAAAACAGTCAAAAATGGAAAGTAATTACATCTAAGGAATGGGAACTGTGAGCCAAAAGGGATAAGTGAATGCTGCTCTTTTTTTTAATAATGTCTTAAGATGGTTTGTGGTTATTTAAAGCTATATACATCTATCATAAACTAAAATCATAAATTTGTATTTTGAAATGCCTTATTGGAGACACTCAAGAGCACACACATTGCTTGATAAGGTATGAATCCACAAATCCAAGAAGCTCAACGAAATCCAAGTAGGATAAATCCAGACCCACACCAAGACACACTATAATCAAGCTGTTGAACAACAACAAAGAAAGAATCTTGAAAGCATCAAGAAAAAAACAACTCATCACAAACAAGGAATCTTCAATAAGATTATCAGATTTCTCAGCAGAAACCCTGGAGCACAGAAGGCTATGGGATGACGTATGTTTAAAGTGCTGAGAGAGAAACAACATACTTCAGCCAAGAATTCTATGTTTAGCAAAACAACACTCTTTTAAAAATGAGGGAAATTTAAAACATTCCCAGATAAACAAGAGTTGAGGGAATTCCTTACCACTAGACCTGCAATACAAGAAATGCTAAAGGAAGCTCTTCGGGTAGAAATGAAAAAACAGTAACTCAAAGCTGTATGAAAACACAGATCTCTGATAAAGGTAAACACATAGGCAACAATCAGTATTATTGTCATTCTGGTTTGTAACTCCACTTTTTTCTTTTCTACGTGATAAAGAAAAATGAATACAATCACTGTACATCTATATTAATGGAGACACAATGTATAAAGATGTAACTTGTGACATAAATAACATAAAGAAGTGAAGGAGCTGAACAGGAATAAAGCCTTTGTACGTAATTGAAGTTAAGTTGGTATAAATTCAAAATACATTTTATAACCTTAGGATATGCTATGTAATCACCATGGTAACCACAAAGAAAATACCTATATTTTAAAAAGAATGAAAAGGAGATCAAAACCATTCACCATAAACACACACACACACACACACACACACACACAAAGGAAGGCAGTAATACAGAAATGAGTCAAAAAGAAACTATAAAACATGCAGAAAATAACAAAACAGCAAAACTAAGTCCTTCCCCCATCAGTAATAACTACACATGTAAACAGATTAAACTTCCCCAATCAGAAAGCATAAATTGGCAGAATCAATTGCTTTAAAAAAAGGATCCAACTATATACTGTCTATAAGAGACTCACTTGTAGATCTAAGGGCACAAATAGGTTGAAAGTGAAGGAACGAAAAAGATATTCCATACAAATAGTAACCAAAAAAGAAGTAAGGCAGCTACAGTAGTATCAGACAAAATAGACTTTAAGTTAAAAAAAAAGTCACAAGAGACAAAGGATACTTCACACTGACAAAAGGTTCAATCAAGAAGATACAATTATAAATACATACATACCTAACAGAGCTCAAATGTATAAAGCAAAAATGTACAGAACTGAAGGGAGAAATCATTTCACCGTAACAGCTGGAGACATGAATATCCCCTTTTCAGTAAAGGATAGAACAGCCAGAAGGAAATAAAGAACATGAACACTACTAAAGACCAATTAGACCTAACAGACATATATAGAAACCTCCACCCGGCCAGGCGCGGTGGCTCAAGCCTGTAATCCCAGCACTTTGGGAGGCCGAGACGGGCGGATCACGAGGTCAGGAGATCGAGACCATCCTGGCTAACACGGTGAAACCCCGTCTCTACTAAAAAACACAAAAAAAACTAGCCGGGCAAGGTGGCGGGCGCCTGTAGTCCCAGCTACTCAGGAGGCTGAGGCAGGAGAATGGCATGAACCCGAAAGGCGGAGCTTGCAGTGAGCTGAGATCCGGCCACTGCACTCCAGTTTGGGCGACAGAGCGAGACTCCGTCTCAAAAAAAAAGAAACCTCCACCCAACAACAGGAAGAATACACACTTTCTAAGGGAAACATGGAACATTCACCAGGATAGGTCATATGAGAGGCCACAAAATAAGTCTCAAAAAATTTAACAGGATTGAAATCATATAAAGTAATTTTTCTAATTGGAATGTTCAATAACATTAAAAATCATTAATAGAAGGAAAACTGGAAAAAGTCATAAATACATGAAAATTTTACAAAACAATCTGTCAATGGGTCAAAGAAGAAATCATAGGCGTAATTAAAAAATACGCTGGGCACAGTGGCTCCCAGCACGTTAGGAGGCCGAGGCAGGCAGACTGCTTGAGGCCAGGAATTCAAGACTATTCCTGGACAACATGGTGAAACCCCGACTCTACTAAAAATACAAAAATTAGCCAGGCATAGCTGACTACACCTGTGGTCCCAATTACTCGGGAGGCTGAGGCAGAAGAATCCCTTGAACCCGGGAGATGGAGGTTACAGTGAGCTGATATTGCACCACTGCACTCCAGCCAGGACAACAGTGTGAGTGAGACTCTGTCTCAAAAGAAAAAAAAGAAAATACCCTAAGACCAACAAAAATGAAAACTCAACGAACATTTATGGGATGCAGCAAAGCAATACTAAGAAAGATATTTACAGCTGTAAATACCTGCATCAAAAAAAAAGAAAGAAATAATTCAAATCAGTAACTTAACTGTACACTTTAAGAAACTGAAAAAAAAAAAAGAGTAAACTGAACCCAAAGCTAACAGAGGAAAGGAGTAACAAAGATTAGAGGATAATAAACAAAACATAATGTTTTTAAAATGGAGAAAAAGTAACGTAATCAAAAGTTGGTTTTTTAAAAGATCAACAAAATTGACAAATTTTTACCCAGATTGTCTAAGAAAAAAAGAGAGAAGACTCAAATCACTAAAATCACAAACAAAAGTGGAACAATAAAAACTAATATTACAAAATTACTGGGATTATACAGAAACAGTACAAACAACTGCATGCCAACAAGTTTGGTAACTTAGATAAAATAGACAAATTCCTAGAAAAACACAAACTACCAAAACTGAAATCTGAATAGACTTGTAACAAGTAGTATATTGAACCAGTAATCAAAAACCTCCCAACAAAGAAAGGCACAAGAAGAGATGGTTTCACAGAGGAATTCTACCAAACATTCAAAGAATTAACACCAATCCTCTCAAACTCTTCAAAAAAATGAAAAGGGAGGGAACACATTCTGTGAGGCCAGCCAGATAAAAATAAGAAAACTACAGGCTAATTTCTCTTATGCATATACATATAAAAATCCTCAACAAAATGCTGGCAAACTAAATACAGTAGCATTATTAAAAGAACTATACATCATGACCAAGAATGATCTCCCCCACGCCCTGGAATGCAAGGATGGGTTCAATACATAAAAATCAATGTAATATACAACATTAGCAGAATGAAGAGGAAAAAACATGGTAATCTCGACTGAATTCAAAAAAGCCTTTGATAAAATGCACACGCTTTTATGATTTAAAAAAAAAAATAAATAAACTCAATAAACTAGAAACAGAAGGGAACTTCCAAAACATAATAAAGGCCATATATGAAAACCCCACACTGACATCACACTATATGATGAAAGATTGCAAGTCTCTCCCCTAAGATTGGGAATAAGACAAGGAAGCTCACTATCAACATGTCTCTTCATCACCATAGCAGAAGTTCTAGCTAGAGCAATTAAGCAAGAAAAACAAATAAAAAGCTTCCAAACTGGAAAGAAAGAAGTCTAGTTCTCTCTACTACCAACACATGATACAATCTTATATGCAATATGTAGAAAACCCTAAAGAATAAAAAAAAAATTAAAAAAATAAAAAAACCCACCCTGGTAAAGCTAATAAAAAAAATCCGGCAAAGTTGCAGGATGCAAAATCAACACATAAAAATCAGTTGCATTTCTATGCACTAACAATGAGCAATCTAAAAAGGATATACAAGCAATCCATTTCAACTAGAACCAAAAGGACTAAACTCTTAATTTAACCAAGAAGATGCAAGACTTGTACACTAAAAACTACAAGTGTTGCTGAAACAAGACACAAATAAAGGTACCCTATGTTCATGGAGTGAATACATTTAATAATTAGGATGTCAATACTATCCATGGGAACCTACAGACTCAATGCAACTCCTAGTAAAATCCAGTCGTTTTTTCTGCAAAAACAGATAAAGCCCGTTCTAAACTTCACATGGAGTCTCAAGAGTCCCCCAATAACCAAAACAATCTTAAAAAAAAAAAAAAAAAAAACTAAGTTGGAAGTCTCATCTTTCTGTTTTCAAAATTTACTACAAAGCTATCCTAATCAAAATAATGTGGTAGCAACATAAATACAGACATACGGACCAAAAAATAGAATACAAAGCTCAGACATAAGACCTCATAAATATATGACCAAATGATTTTTGACAAGAGTGTAAAAACCATTCAAAAAGGTAAGGACCATGTTAGCCAGGATGGTCTCGATCTCCTGACCTCATGATCCGCCCGTCTCGGCCTCCCAAAGTGCGGGGATTACAGGTGTGAGCCACCGCGCCCGACCAGGACAGTCTTTTCAACAAACTGTGTTGAGAAAACTGGAACCACATGCAAAAGAATAAAGTTGGACCCTTACCTTACAAGTATATATAAAATATAACTCAAAATGGATACAGCAACCTAAATGAAGATCTAAATGAAGAGATAAATCCAGAAAACTTAAAAAAAAAAACAGAGGGAAGCTGCTTCATGACATTTGGCAACAATTTCTTGGATATGACATGAAAGGCATAGGCAAAAACAAAAAAACACTAACTGGACAATGAAAATTTAAAAATTTTGTGCATCAAAGGACATTATCAAGAAAGTAAAAGGGCACTCCACCTGGCAGCTACTTTTTTTTTTTAAGTAAGACAAAAAATAAAAATATAAGAAAGTAAAAGGGCAACCCACAGACCAGGAGAAAATACTGATAAGGGACTAATATCCAGAATATATAAAGAACTACAACTCAACAAGAAAAACAAACAACTGCAATAAAAAATGGGCAAAGGACTTGAATAGACATTTCTCCAAAGATGATATATATGTGGCCAATAAACACATGAAATGATGCTCAACATAATTAATCACTGAAGAAATACAAACCAAAACCCTAATGATGTATCACTTCAAATCCACTTCAAACTACATTCCTTGATGGTATGCCACTTTAAAATATATTTATTTTATATACTAAAAATATAGTAACAAGTGTTGACAAAAACGTGGGAAAACCAGATTCCTTGTATTTTGGTGGTGAGAATATAAAATGGTACAGCTGTTGTGAAAAACAGAATAGAAGTTCCTTAAAAAACACAACATTAGGCCGGGCACAGTGGCTCACGCCTGTAATCCCAGCACTTTGAGAGACTGAGGCAGATAGATCACCTGAGGTCAGGAGTTCAAGACCAGCTTGGCCAATATGGTGAAACACTGTCTCTACTAAAAATACAAAAATTAGCCGGGCATGGTGGCACACACCTGTAGTCCCAGCTACTCGGGAGGCTGAGGCAGGA
>NW_012116166.1:2145015-2147178 GCF_000951035.1 Colobus angolensis palliatus | reverse complement strand
CAGCATGGAAGTTCCTCAAAAATAAAATTTCCATATGATCCAGCAATTCCACTTTCAGATATATACCCCAAATAATTTAAAGCAGGGAACTAAATAAATATTTATATACCTATATTCATAGCAGCATTATTTACAATAGCGAACAGAATTCACATTATTCATAAAATAAAACATTGTTCATCCTTAAAAAGGAAATTCTGATATGTGCTACAACATAGATGAACCTAGAAAACATTAAGTGAAATAATCCAGACACAAAGGGACAAATACTGCAGGATTCCACTTATGTAAGGTATCTAGAATAGCCAAATTCATAAAGTAGAATAGTGGTTACCAGGGGATGGGGGAGAGAAAGGAAGGAAAAAATGGGGTGTTATCACTTAACTGGTACAGTTTTAGCTTAAGAAGATGAAAAATATCTGGAGATGGATGGTGGTTATTGATGACCAACCATGTGACCGAGGGGAAGGGAAGGGAGGGGAGGGGAGGAAAAGGAAGAAAAGACAGTTAGTTAGTGGTGCCAGGGGGCCTACAATAAGGTATCAGTTCCAAAAAAACTTTGCAAACACAATGGGTTGGCAAAGGTGTAGTCAGTCAGTCTGTTAAGGCCAGCACTGTCAAAGTTAAAAATCTCACTTCATGCCAGCAATTCAATCCTAGTCATTCATCCTACAGATATACACAAGTACAAAATGATACATACATACATACATACATACACACACACACAGAGAGAGAGAGAGAGAGAGAGAGAGAGAGAGAGGTTATTCACTGCAGCATTGTTTTCAATAGCAAAAAAAAAAGGAAGACTATCTAAAGGCCTATGAGTAAAGGACTGGCTAAATAAACTATGGTACAATATAATACTATACAGCCATGAAAAGAATAAGACAGCAAGCTGCCAAAACAAAAAGCAAACAAAAAAAAGTGTGCCTACAATTTGAGTGGATGTGTACAGGGTAGAGTGGGAATGCCTAAGTCTATAGCTGTAAACGCACAGAATATCCCTGCAATAATGAGTAAGATACTGATAACAGTGATGCCTCCAGAGAGGTAAACTGGATGTTAAAGAACAAGAAAAGGAAGCAGTTATTTTTTAATAAGTATCCTTTAGATTTTGTATCATGTCCATAACCTACCAAAAAAAATAATTTTTAAAAAAGCCCATCTTGTGAATGACCTGATGTACCTCATATACAATCTTTCTTCTCCTATCACTTTAAAAAAAAAAAAAAAAAGCTGTATTCGGTGCTAGCCATGTCTTATCATCCACTTTCTTCTGAAATCTGCCTAAAAATGTATTCCTAAATCAAGATTTTCTTTAGAATGCTCTGTGAGATAATAGACATTACAAGTTAAAAGTTTCTCAAAATCAAGTAAGTTTGGGAACCACAATATTAAACAAAACTAAAGGGATATTTTTCATTACAGGGCTTCTAAGTAATGTGCCTATGTGCATTTGACTCTCTGGTAGAGGGAAATGCAGTGTGTAGTGATCTACAAACTTACTTGATTATGTTAACAACATTGCCTCTAGGTCACCACTCATCCAATGCTTCCCCTCAACCTTCACATTCAATCAGTTGCCAAGTCCTATCAGGCTCAGAAATTCTCCCTGCATCTGATCGCTTCTCTAAGCCCACAGCCATTACTCCGGTTCATGATCTTATCCCTTCATGTCCACCCTTCCATTTAGTAAAAATAACTTTATCGTAAAAATGAAGACTAAGTATGCATTTTTTAAGACAAAAGTAAAAATAAGATAAAATAAATGTGTCAGATACAACTCTGAACAAAAGATACAAGGTAAAATAATTCTCCCAGTATTCAAAAGTAGATTACAGAGACATGCAGAAACAAAATTACCAAAACCATGTCTATACTGTAGAAACCTCTGATTAAATCCTGGTCTTTTCACTTAGTCTCACTGAAGACATACTCTTTTCTTAAAAAAAAAAAAAAATTGCTCTAAAAATATTTTAAGAAGTTCCTATTTCAGGCCGGGCGCGGTGGCTCAAGCCTGTAATCCCAGCACTTTGGGAGGCCGAGGCAGGCGGATCACGAGGTCAGGAGATCGAGACCATCTTGGCTAACACGGTGAAACCCCGTCTCTACTAAAAAATACAAAAAATTAGCCTGGCGAGGTGGCGGGCGCCTGTAGTC
>NW_012116166.1:2143985-2144390 GCF_000951035.1 Colobus angolensis palliatus | reverse complement strand
AAATAAATAAATAAATAAATAAATAAATAATCTAAAAGAGGACAAGAAAGGGGAACAAGAGGAACAAAAACAGTGGGAGAATGCCAAACCTAAATCCAAACATATTACATTAAATGTAAATGGTCTAAATACATCAATTAAAAGACTGAAATTATCAGAATGAATTACAAAGGAAAGGCCCATGCTGTCTAAAGGCCGGGTGCAGTGGCTCACGCCTGTAATCCTAACACTTTGGGAGGCCAAGGTAGGCAGATTGCTTGAGGTCAAGGGTTCGAGATCAGCCTGGCCAACATGGTGAAACCCCATCTCTACAAAAAATACAAAAATTAGCTGGGCGTGGTGGCACTCGCCTGTAATCCCAGCTACACGGGAGGCTGAGGTGGGAGAATCACTTGAACTTGGGAG
>NW_012116166.1:2140671-2142805 GCF_000951035.1 Colobus angolensis palliatus | reverse complement strand
TACACACTATACTGCAAGTCCTAGACAAGGAAATAAGGCAAGAAAAAGAAATAAAGTGTATACACATTGGAAAGGAATAAAAAAATAGGAGCTGTTTACAAAAGGCATGATTGTCTACATAGAAAAATCCTATGGAATCTACCCCAAAAAAGTTCAGAGAACAAATGTGGTCAGCATGAACGGAGGATCCAATGTTAATTCTTTTTTAAAAAAGAGTTATTTCTACATACTAGAACACTGGAAAAACAAAATTTTTAAATGCCATCATTTACAATCGCTTCACAACAGATGAAACACTTAAATATAAACCTAACAAAACACTTATGATCTATATGCTCAAAAACTACAAAACTGATGAAAGAAGTCCTAAATACAGAGATACACTGTATTTACAGGCTGGAAGTACTTACATACTGGAAGATTTAATAGTTAAGAGGTCAATTCTCCCCAAATTAATGTGTTGATTTAGCACAATTCCAAACAAAATCCCACCAGGACTTTTTGTAAACATAAACGAGTGGTTTCTAAAATGTGTATGGAAAGCCAAAGGAGGTAGAACAGCCAAAACAATTTGGAAAGAATAAATTAGAACACCCATACTACCAACTTTAAGGAACACATTTATAATGCTACCGTAATCAAAACAGACTGGCATCAGCAAAGAGACAGACACATAGATAAAGAAACAGAATAGATGGTCCAAAAACACAACTATACAAAACGGCTCATTCATTTGTTTTTTAACAATTTAAGTAAGCTATAATTCACACGCCATACAATTCACCCATTTAAAATGTACAATTCGATGGTTTTCATATATTCACAGGGTTGCACAATCATCACCAAAATCTGCATTTTTATATTTTCATTGTCCTTAAAAATCTCTATACTCTTTAGCAGTCACTCTCCATTCTTTCCCATACCTTCCTGGCCCTAAGCAGCCACTACTCTCCTTTGTTTTATAAATTTGCCTATTCTGAATATTTCATGTAAATGGAATCATACAATATGTGGTCTTTTGTGACTCCTTTAATTTATTCTAATGTTTTCAAGGCACATGTCTTTTTATTGCCAAACAACATTCCACTGTACGGATGTATGACACTTACCCCTTCATTAGTTGATAGACATTTGGGTTGTTACCATGTTTCAGCTATCAAAAACAGTGCTGCTCTTAACATTCATGTACAAGTATTTGTGGACATGTTTTTATTTCACTTGGGTAGAATACTATCTAGGTGTGGAACTGCTAGATCACAGTAAAACACAATGTTTAACTTGCTGAAAAACTCCAAACTGTTCTCCAAAGTGGCTTCCCACCAGCAATGAATGAGGGTTCCAATTTTTTCACAACCTCACCAACAAGTGTTACTGTCTTTTTTATTATAACCATCCTAGTGGGGTATCTAAGATGGTCTTGTTGCCAATTCATTTTTGACAAAGATGCAAAGTCATTTCAAAGGAGAAAGAACAGTATTTTCAACATAGTATTGGAGCAACCGGACATCCATATGCAAGAAAAATGAACCATGACCTAAACCCCACACTTCGAACAAAAATTAACTTAAAATCAATCAGATCTAATTGTAAAATGTCAAAGTATAAAACTTTTAGAAGAAAACATAGGAGAAAATCTTCAAGAACTAAGGTTAGGTAAAGCATTCTTAGATATGACACTACACATATGATCCATTAAAAAAAGCTAAAAGCTGAACTTCTTAATTAAAAACTTTTGCTCAGACACTGTTAAGAGAATGAAAAGACAAGATGCAAAGTGGGAGAAAATACTTGCGAATCACCTATTTAACAAAGAGCTTCAATCCAGAATATATTTAAAAAAAAAAAAAAACCTCTCAAAACAACAGTAAAATATACAACGCAGGCCGGGCACGGTGGCTCACGCCTGTAATCCCAGCACTTTGGGAGGCCGAGGCGGGCGGCTCACGAGGTCAGGAGATCGAGACCATCCTGGCTCACACGGTGAAACCCTGTCTCTACTAAAAATACAAAAAAATTAGCCGGACGTGGTGGTGCGCGCCTGAGGCTGAGGCAGGAGAATGGCAGGAACCTGGGAGGCGGAGCTTGCAGTGAGCCGAGATCGCGCCACTGCACTCCAGCCTAGGCAAGAGACTCC
>NW_012116166.1:2112630-2140231 GCF_000951035.1 Colobus angolensis palliatus | reverse complement strand
GTGGCACACGCATGTAATCCCGGCACTCTGGGAGGCTGAGGGAGGTGGATCACCTGAGGTCAGAAGTTCAAGACCAGCTTGACCAACATGGTGAAACCCCATCTCTACTAAAAATACAAAAAAAATAGCCAGGCGTGGTGGCGCACCCCTGTAATCCCAGCTACTCAGGAAGCTGAGGCAGGAGAATTGCTTGAACCTGGGAGACAGAGGTTGCAGTGAGCCGAGATCACCCCATTGCACTCCAGCCTGGGCAACAGAGTGAGACTCCATCTCAAAAAAGAAAAAAAAGCATATATAACCCAATTTTTAAAAATGGGCAAAAGAGTTCAACAGGTAAAAGACGACACAAAGATAAAATAAGTGCATGAATCAATGCTCAACATCATTAGGCAACAACAAATTAAAACCACTATACACCTATTCAAATGGCTACACTTTTTAAACTGAGAATATCAAGGGCTGGTAAAGACGCAAAGCTACCACTCTCACACACTGCTGAAAGAGATGTAAATCATACAGTCACTTTGGAAAACAGCTTGATAGTCTCTTAAAAACTGAACATACACTTATCATATGATCTAACAATCTCACTTGTAGGTATTTACCAACAGCAATAAAAATGTATGTTCGCACAGAAACCTGTACACAAAGGCTTACAGCAGCTCTGTTCCTAACTGCCAACAAATGGAAGCACCCAAATGTCCCTCAAAAGGTGAATGGAAAAACTGTTGTACGTGCATTTAATGGATATGCATGTAATGGAACACTCCTCAGCAATAAAAGAAATGACTTTTAATACACAGAACCACCTGGATGAGGCATTACAGCAAGTGAAGAAGCTAGTCTCAAAAGACACAGACCTGAGGTCGTCAACCCTTAGAGGCAGCGATAGGGTTTGACCACCAAGGGGCGGTGTGAGGGAGGTTCTCATAGGAGCTGAGTCCTGAGAGCAGTATCTTGACTGTGGTGCTGGTTAAACAAATCATGACACATGTTGTAACTCAGACCTTCTCCAATTACCCTAGTCAACCATGATATAGATGACTATGTGTTTAACTGGTTGTATTTCCTCTGCCTTAAGAAAAATAAAGTACCTTTTCTTAATAAATGTTAAGTACAACAATATACCTAAGTATTTCCTTCAGTTATTATAAATTATAAAACC
Source organism: Colobus angolensis palliatus (assembly GCF_000951035.1). NCBI lineage: Eukaryota > Metazoa > Chordata > Mammalia > Primates > Cercopithecidae > Colobus > Colobus angolensis. Next base: position 2,139,066 of record NW_012116166.1, on the reverse strand, counting down.
ATGTGAATAAAATAGCTTTACAGAATTTTTTTTTTTTTTTTGACACAGAATTTCGCTTTTGTTACCCAGGCTGGAGTGCAGTGGCACAATCTCAGCTCACTGCAACCTCCATCTCCCAGGTTCAAGTGATCCTCCCAGCTCAGCCTCCCAAGTAGCTGGGACTACAGTCACACACCACCACACCTGGCTAATTTTTGTAGAGACAGAGTTTCACCACGTTGGTTGGGCTGGTCTCAAACTCCTAACCTCAGGTGATCCACCTGCCTCGGCCTCCCAAAGTGCTGGGATTACAGGCATGAGCCACTGTGCCCAGCCCAGAATTTACTGTAATAGGAAATATGTATTTTGAAAATTATTTTAGATAAATATTGATCCCAAAAGTCACCTATGTTTGGTCACTTTCCAAAACCGTACTTAACTACCAGAAAGTGTTTTAACAAAACATGTTTCTCTACTCTAGAACTCTATTCGATTGTAGTAAAAGTATTCCCATTAATATTTTAAGTTATAACTAATTACGATGATTTTTTTCACTGAAATATGAAAATCAACGTGAACAAACTTCAACAGGCTATGGATTCATTTCGTAACATCAGAGCTACTTCAGTATATAAAGAGAGGCTTCGTCTTCAGTAAGGTCCTTAAGAAAAAAGTATGCCCATTCTCTTTCGCTAATATACATGACGAAAATAATGCAGCAAAGCCAAAAGATTTATAATTACATACAGGCCTAACAATAAGATTCTGATTAGTGTCACAAAAGATCAAAATATATATCAATTATAAACTTATAGGAGTTGATTTGCAATTAGAGTCTCCAAATATAGTTCCCAGAATTTCACTGAGTAAATGAGTTCTCTAGTACTCACTCATGTATAAGTGAAATCAAGTTCAGCTTTAGAAAACTCAGCTGTTTTCTGTCTAGTACGACCTTATTTATACAAAAGGATCTTCTCAACATTTATTTTCAAATACACATTTAACTGAAAGGTTAAAAAGCAGGTAGGGCGGATATGATACTGTCAGTCTAAATACGTATTCCAGAAATAACAACAGATTAGAAACTGAACCTAATTTTAAAATATAACTAAGCTAGAACCCAAGCTATCGCATCCAACTGCAAAATGTGTAGTGTGTGCTGTGTGTGTGTATGTAGGCTTCTATACACCTACAGATAACAGCACAGATAAAACTCAAGAGCTGCCTTAATAAAGTGATGCAGAGAAATCAAACAACTGAAAAAGGATAAGGGTGCTGTTTTAGGTAGCAACTTTTCACACCTGGTCTCCTCTATCAAATGAAAATATGTTTTTTCCCCAAACCAAAAAGCATTTTAAAGAATTGTCTACTTACGTAAATAGGTATTTCTCTTAGTTCACTAAGGAGAAAACACATTATTTCTGTGTACTAAAGTATTAAGTGCAAAAATAAGTCTATAATAGCAACTAAAAAAAAAACAATTATAAAGTATAAAATGACTCCAATTTTTATGTCTTCCCAACTTCTAACTACAAAAATCACATAATGACTTCGAAACTTTGTAACTTCAGATAACATGCCAATGTAGGTGACATTTCCAACCCAGATGCTCCATTCTCTAACTCATTCTCAAATGTTGGTATTACTCAAACTACCTACAATTCAACAGAATCACAAATAGCCTGGATTCATAAATCATGGAAGGTAGTTTTGGTAAGAAACAGTCCTTCAGCTTGGCAACCTGTGAATGGATACGTACACAACAAAGAAACATCATTTAAAATGGGTACCTACGTTCCTTCCGGTGCTCAACTAAATCTACAGCCTGCTTTGCTGAGCACTTTGCAAACCAGTTGTCCCCCAGTAAAACAGTGACTTCATTAGTATGGACAAGTTTTCCTGGCATGAAGGCAAAAGGGCCAAATGGTACCTATTGTTTAAAAAAAAGAAAAAAGGGAAAAAACGTAAAACACTGAAAAATACATTTTATAAAACACTTTGCATTAAAAGCCTTACATTAACACTGAATTTTTTTATTTATATGTTGGTAAAAATAAAATGCCAGCTTCACAGAAATTTAACATTATATTAAAATTTTACTAGGAAAATCTACAGAAAATTGCTTTATGTTCATAAATCAATGTTAAAACAGGAAAATAAATTCACACCATATTTACATACAGCTCTTAAAGAAAGTCGTACTGTCTCGGCATGTTTATACTTTTCATTCACTTGCAAATCTAAATGAAAGCAACCAGTAGTGAAACACTGTCAATGCAAAATACTTTTGATAAAGAAAACTAAAAATTATTTTCAATAAAATAGCCATTTTTGCAAAGCAGGAATTAGTAAACAAACAGCTTTAATGGATCTACCTAGCTATATATACAAAATACTTGAACTAGTATAAAAGAACAAAGTCTTCGTAAGAAAGAATATTCATGCAATGAAAGGTTCTAATCCAGGGCTCATGAACAGATCACTATGTCGATGTGAAGATCATTAAAACAAAAATTAGCAGTACGTTTTTATATAAAAATCAATGTCCTAAGGTTTAATTCTGTGAATTACAAAACATTATGGCCTATTCCTGCTCTGGCTAACAAGAAATGACTAAGTGCCATATTTCTGTCATAATTACATTTTTTATATAGTAAGTTTCCATTCGAAATATGTCCAATTTTGTGCTAATATTTATGTCATTTATGTCACCATATATATTCTGAAAAAAAAAGGTAAATACCAGCGACCACTACAATTACTGTGTTCTTATAAAGTAAAACAAAACAAATCTTCCTTGCTACGTAGTTACCTCATACACAGTCCATCAGCTTGGCATTCTGTGAACCAACACAGTTAATATGTTTACAACAAACAACTATTACTTTAAAAGAAACACACCAAACATACCATTATATTGTAAGACAATTTATCAGGCAAAGTGCTGAGTCTTTCTCGAAGGGCATTATAGTCATTATCTACCTTCTTCCTGTTGACAAAAAACACCAAATATACAAATTATTAACGATTTTTCTTTTCCTTTTTTTTGTTTTTTTTTTTTGTTTGTTTGTTTTGAGACAGAGTGTTGCTCTGTCGCCCAGGCTAAAGTGCAGTGGCGTGATCTCACCTCACTGCACCCTCCGCCTCCTGGGTTCAAGCAATTCTCCTGCCTCAGCCTCCTGAGTAGCTGGGATTACAGTGTGCACCACCATGCACAGCTAATTTTTGTATTTTCAGTAGAGACGGGGTTTCACCATGTTGGTCAGGCTGGTCTTGAACTCCTCATGATCTGCCCACCTCAGCCTCCCAAAGTGCTGGGGTTACAGGCATGAGGCACTGCACCGGCCTCACTCAAAAGCTTTATTAAATCTGTTCTTTCGGTCGGGTGTGGTGGCTCACACCTGTAACCCCAGCACTTTGGGAGGACCAGTAGGCCAGGTATCACAAAACAAGCTAATCAAAAACCTAATTTTAGCAAATTAAAGATTAATGTGGTTTTTAGTTTTAAAACCCTGTTTTTATAAAGTTTAGCAATGGCATTATTCTACCACACATTTATTGAAGAATTAAGACTCTTCAGGGACTTCGGCATTTAGAAGCAGAATACTCAAATTTTGAGAATTACTGTTTTTTAAGATACAAGACTCTGGACTAAATAAAATGCGAAAATTAAGGGAGACAGTAAAAGAAGGCCTGATGTTTGGAGAGAAGCAGGGACTCAAGATGAAGACAGAAGAGATTATTTATTTTAAGACAGTCTCTCTCTGTTGCCCAGGCTGGAGTGCAGTGGTACAATCTCAGCTCACTGCAACCTCCACCTCCTAGGTTCTAGTGATTCCCCTGCCTTAGCCTCCCAAGTAACTGACAACTACAGGCGCATGCCACCAAGCCCAGCTAATTTTTGTATTTTCCATAGAGATTAGGTTTCTTGGCCATGTTGGCCAGGCTGGTCTCGAACTCCTGGCTTCAAGCGATCCCCTCCGCCGCAGCCTCCCAAAAGTGCTGGGATTACAGGCGTGAGCCAACACACCGGGCCGAAGGAAGAGATTTAATAAAGCTTTTGAGTGAATAGATATTGGCTGTGAAGTTGAAATCATGAACATGAAATTTGATCAGATGTTTTAGTCCTCATCAGAAAACTTTAGACTGAAAAATGTGTTATCAGCTCTTCAATTATTCATAATAATGTGATTAAGGTAAGAGAGAATCAACTGGGGGGTAGAAGAAATTAAGTAGAGATAATACAAAAGGCGTTTCAATTTGGCTTAGGAGTCTGTTTCTTGCTGTATCAAACAGAGCTACCAAATAAGTAATTTCAAACAACCAAAAGGTGTACGTAACTCTGTAGTGGCAGAGATGATCGTATTTCCATGCTATGGGCCTTACTCAGCTCTTAACACCTGCTGGAAATGAACAGCCCTTCTTTTTGAGTAATACCAGGCAGCAGCCTATGCCAAGATGCCCGTTTTCAAACTTTCGCTGGAGATTGGGTTTCCTGCTAAAATACAGGCTGCAAGCAAAACTACAGCGCTGAATTTCTTTTAAGCAGAAGGATGTTGTCAGTTTTTAAAAATAACAGAAACAAAAACTCACCAACTCAGCAAGCAATTTAAAAGAACATGTAGACATTGTCAAATTGAAATCAGGATAAACTGCAATGTAGGTAACAACTCTCCAGATAATATAAATGACTACGCTATAAACATCACAGAATTGGTTTCAGCTTACTGCTTAGTTCCCTGAAGCAACAGTAGCATAATTAATAAAAAAATTAGCCTTAAGATCTTAAGGAATTTCAAATATATATTATTTTACATATCCTATAATAAATGTCACTTATCAATATTTTTCTCTTACAGAAAACAAAGTAGAAGGAAGATGGAAAACCCACATAGCAAGAAGCCAGATCTCCTCTATCAACATGAGGTAAGCAATGAGTTTGACCTAGCTAGGTCTTCTGACCTGCATTATTTCATGAAAGCTTTCTCGTTTTCTAGTGTGCAACTGCTTTTTATAAACTTTCCCCAAAAAAATCCTTTTCTATAAATAAATATAAAACATGTTTTATTATTTTAAGGTAAAAATCCTCCTCCTGGAAAATTTTTATATGGATAAAATGGCAAACAACTTCATGCACAAGGCTATGTACCAGAAAGAACATGGCTTTGAAGTCAGACCAGAGAGTGAATCCCAAGCTCTACATGCAATTTACACAAATTCACCTTAGTCTTTGTATCTTCAATGGCAAAACTGGACTAATACTTATCTCACAGGTTCAACAGAATTAAATATAAAAGGTCTAACACACTGCCCAGCATGGAACATCTACTATGTTGGTTCCAAAACTCAAAACTCATTTTTTCCATGAAGCATCAAAAACACCAATTCCAAAACTTTTAAGAAAGACTATTACCCACAATATTTCACTAACCAACTTGACACAAATAGCGTAACTTGCTGAAAGACAGTACAGCTGAACGTAACCATTCAGGGGCTTCGGAAACAGGACTGGTGTGAGCAATCAATGGGAGAATGTCTCCATAGGACTGACTGGGATAGTGCCTAGACAGTCAACACTCACTATTAATAACACAACACTAACAGCTTATTTACGTTTCAGATAAGTAATTCTGCAAATGCTCAACGACTATATACACCAGCCTAGATATCTAAATGTTTCTATGAATATTAAGAAGCTACTATTAAAGTTACCATTCAATAGGCCTTATTTTGGTAACAATGCTTAGGAGAAAAAAAAACTTCCTCACAAAACATCTCTTTTGTACATTAAAAGAACAGTAGGTTCAACAACAGGTAATACCAGATATCAATGTCAGTATTTCAAGTCAAACATATTCAGTTTTCAACTTATTAATAATTCTCTCTAGCACAAAAATGTGGACATACTGGAGAGCAGTTTAAGATTAGAGTTGCTATTTATAAATTTTGAATAGTTTTCTAAAAATATAAAGTAGAAGATCACTTAAAATGTAGCCCATGCAGAAATCCTTTATGAAGGGAGGCCAGGAGGAGTCAAGCAGTGTCTCTGGAAGAAACTACAGCTTGAGGAACAACCCTCTCTCTCTAAAGGCTACATTCGTGGAAATGTTCGGGACCAAACGCTTAGTCAAACAGTGATCTCCAAATAGTCTCTCTATTATTTCAGGCTTAAATAATCCTGTTAAAGATCACAAAGCCTATGCAACAGAAAATACAAAAGTTACGCTAAGAACTAATGCATTACCAAGGTAAGTCTAGGGTCTTTATTCCTAACAAAATTTGATCAGTTTTTTTTTCTATTTTAATAATTAGAAACAAGTAATTAATTTTTGGACAGGAGTCGTATTACAGTAATCAAAAATGGTAATTGCTTAAAATAATTTTCTTCACAGGAAAACAAAACCCAGATAGAGTTAAGAAACACCTCTCCAGCCTACTTACAATAGCTAGACCTGCTTCTTTGGTTCAACATAATGGATCCTTATAGATTAGGTTCCACCTTCAACTCTTAATTTTAAATTTTTTTCCAATATCCTCATGCAACATTCCTTACAGAAAACAAGAACTAAAGCATACGTATAAAGCATCTAAGAAACTTTAACCACCTTCTTCTGAATCTTGCTAATCATGTGTAATATGCCTTTTGAGAGTAACCTTTTAAGGAAATTAAACAAAAAAAAGGCAGTAACGATGAAGACCATTAACACAACCACAAGTTAGCCTTACCCTCAAAGGATTAAGATCAAGACAGACCCCATGGGAAACAGCTCATTTTCATAAAATTGTAGAAAGTAAGAGAGAAATCAAGTTAAATGAGGTATATGCTCAAGTATTTACGGGTGAAATACACAGATGTCCACAACTTACTTTGAAATTCATCAGAAAAAAATGGATTAACAGATTAGGGTACAGACAGACAGGTGATCAAGATTCACTCTTTCGTATGTTTGAAATTTGTCATAATAGAATTTTTTAAAGGGACGAGGAAATATGAAAGGGATCAACATTTTTAATCCTCTTAAAAGTGACTGACAAAAATAAAACTCTCTATAAAAAAAAAAAAAAAAAAGAAAGTCTACATCCTTCGAGGCCAGGGATAAAGACTCCAACTTTAAATAATAAAAAAGGAGAAAAAACTTACATCAGGTTGAAACAGTAAGACTTTGCTAATTTTACTTTAGGAAGTTAAAATAGACAACAAATACTAACATTGAACCAGTTTATTTTTAGAAAAAGAAAAAAAACTTCTATCATTCCCTTTTCCTTTAACTAACATCCTAAACAGACAAGCAGAAAATACTGTGAGATGCCTAAAAGGGGAAAAAAGGAAAAAAATTATATATAAGTATTAACATCTGAGCTAATCTGGGACAGAGTTACATTTTTATTTTTTAATTTAGGAAACGATAAAACCCAAAGATTCTGGAATATATACAAGTAAATATATAACCTTCTTTAGAAATAATTTTTAGTCCATTATACCCACCCTACAACTTCCCATTAAGCATCCAAAAAAGCCTTGTTTCAATTGAATCCACCATTTATTGAGCAGCTCCTCTACAACAAGCCTACGGCATATGCTGCAGGGATCATCACTCACACATAGCATGCCTTTCTGATTGTTTTGCAATGCATCTTTGTCAAAGATCCACTAGCTTGAAGGATGCCTGGCTTTTCACCTCTAAAATCAAGAAAAGAGAGGAATATTAAGTTTGGGCATAGATTCTATAGAGGTAAAGAGATGTTCTCCAGTTACTAAAGCAAGAAATAATGTTTTTTTCAAAGTATCCTTTTAAATAATCTAAACAAATTGATAAAGTCACATTTTATTAAAAAAATATTGAAAAAGTGATCTATATTGTTATGCTTTGTGTAATTTGGTGGGAAAAGGAACACTCCTCATGGAAAATTTAAATGTACTTGAATTAAATCAATAGCATTAGACTTTTTTTCTAAATGGTCATGGCAAAATACTTAGTAATATCAGTTGATATAAGTAACTGAAATGTACTACAAAATTCAGGCAGAATGGTGGTATATTCCTTTTTTATAACTCTATTATACCAAGGAATTTATGTCATCAGAAGATGCTGATGAAATAATCTATGTTCTTTATATTTTATGAGTCCACCAGAAAACTTTACTATTAGACATAGATACCAAGATTAACCCACATATAAAAACGTAATTTTTCAAGTCAATGAAACAAAATTATCTTTTTCAAGTCAATTAAACAAAATTATCTAAAGAGAGAAGGAGCTAACATTCTACTAGATTTCTTCAATTTAACTTTTCAACAATGAGAAAACAGAGTACAATGGATAACATAGTAAGCCTGGACAGAAAAATCTGTTCTACTGTTTGTTCTCTCTACAACAACCATACACATGTGTTTGAAGATTTGTCAGTTACCATAGGTGCCTGTTTCTTCATTTATTACTTATCTTTTGCTCTAAGAAAATGAGAGGTGAATTCAAAGTAAAAAACCTTAAAAAGTAAGTAAAAACACATTCATCTAAGTTTGAAAGAAACATCCTATAGTGCCTAGTTAATTTTTACTGATGAGTTTATAGGTAATTTTTGTTCTTTTTATTTTCCAAATTTTCTATAACTAATATAAATTCCTATTACAAATCAAAGGGAGGGACCTTTTAGAAAAGGTGTGATGAGTTTGTAGCTGACTTAAGCTTTGAAACTTTGTGCAAATTTCTGATTAAATCTTACCATAATTCATAGGTTTTGCTACTGTACATTTTCTGTATTTTCTTTCTAAAGCATATTCTAGAAAAAAGTAATTTTGTGGGTTTTCTTAATTACAGTAGCAATTTAAAAACTCTTTTAGGTCACTGATCCCTATGAGAAACTAGAAAAATTCTAGACTCTTCCCTGAGAGAAAGGACTCACATTTTACATATAGTTTCAGCAGAGGCCCAATCATAGATCCCTCTGGGTTAAAGTTTCTCAACAGATTTTACAACAGTGAAAACTGGCAATCCTGGTTTTGAACCTACCAAATATTTAAAAATTCTCAAAATTACCAATTGACTTAAAAATAAAAGAAAAACATGAAAACCCTCACCAATTTGGTCATGAATTCAATATGAATTAGTAAAAAGTAAATTATAGGCATGCCTCAACTTTTTACAGCCTACATTTCTCCCAAGTCTTACACCGATACCCACCCCAATCTATCTTTGGTATAGTGGAATCTGGACTTATATTTCTCAAAATAAGAACAAGCATGCAGGATTATCACCGAGTGATGTGCCTTTCAGATAAGCACTGTGGTGGTTGAAATATTTACATCTTCATCCTCAAACAGGACTCTGTGCTTAAGAGTTTTATTGGATGTTACTCTTCATAAAAAAAAAAAAAAGAAAATGAAAAAACGTAAAAGTACAAAGAAGTACAGTTTTCAAACCTAATACAGTTGAGACAAAGACAAAAAAATTATGAGGCATGCCCAAAGCAGTAAGCCCTAAGCCCTCTGCCTCAGTCAGATATTCCCTAGACTTAAGCTGGTCATGGGAAACTGAACCAAACCATAATGACAATGAAAATACATCACCATCAAAGACTATTCTAGGTGATGGGTTGTGATTAGGGATTTTTTAAAATAATAGTTTAAAACTCTTCAGGGGAAAAATACTCTCCTATAACATGTAAGTTTTCCTCTCATTTTCAGAAGTGTGTTAAATATCAAACTAGTTAGTTGCTTCCAAAAACATGACATAAAAGCTTGAGGACTCCTATAAGTAATAAACTCTAATCACAAGTTAAAAATCATTTAACTCTTTAAAAAGAGAAAGAAAAAAGCATTTTCAGTTTGACTTTAGTCACATAAATACACATACAAAATTAAGTAGCTAGAGGGAATAAAAGGGAATGTTTTAAAAACAGGGAGAGAATTCATTTCTCTTTACAATTATGAGTAAATTTATCTTTATTCCTTTATTTCAACTTTTCCATAACTAAGCATGCATTCATTTTATATTCAGAATAAAAATTTAAAAACCTAATTCAAATTTAAAAAAAAAATTATTTAAACATTCAACTTGAATCTTTTTTTGCCTCTTAATTTCTTTGAAACATTACACACACGAGTTCCAAATTTACTATGTACTAACCCACACCATTTTTTTAAAACTGTGCAGAAACTTAAAGAATGACAAAAAGATTTGACATATATGATTCTTCCCCCTTATCCCTAAGACTTTCATAAACAACTGCAGAAACTCCAACAACAAAAACATGTAAAACTTTCAGAAAGTTTGCACGTTGCTCTCTGCTCCACTCAAGAGGAGGGAAAAAAAGGGGGGAAAAAAAAAAAAACATAACGAAAAAGCCCCAACAGAAGGCCCTCTACAGAATAGTGACTGAAAACTTTGTAGTCAGTAAAATACAAACTCTGAAAAACACAGTTTACAAATCTACCTAACACTGTAGAACAAAGTCATCAGCTTTTACAAGTTTTAAAGGTATGCAGATCAATATTTCACATATTATACATAATAAAATAAATGTTATATAGCCATGTGAAGGCAACTCAAGAAAATAGTTTCAGGTATATTAAATATACTGTAAACCATGGCATTGTTACAATGAAATCAGTGCTTCTGTGCACAAGGAAAGCCTCAAAAACATGAGACATATATACAACTATACAATGTGTGCATAAAACAGGTATCCCCATCCCGATTGATTGATAGGAAAGAATAACTCCAACAGAAAAAAAAAGAGAGGAAATCAAATCTTCACCTGAGATTTTTACCTATACAGGTATGCTTTCTTGGTTATTTCCTACTATATGCTTTGACTATAAATTCTAATAGAAACTAGTTACTCTTTTCTTCTGAACAATTATTCTTCTCCAGTTTCCTGTGAAAGATAAAAAATTTGAAGTATTTGCTTTAGACTCTCTCGAAACTCACATGCCGAAGTGTTTTGGAACTTTTATGTCTAAATTTAAAGTATTCTTTCCAAAATTAAACACCTGAACAAAGTATCTTCTTCTATATTTAAGTCTGCTTCATGTAATTTCAAAGATACCTTTACCAAAAATCCTTTTAAGATAAAGGAAGTAAGGCAATAAATTTTTTACAACTCACATGCATACGATTTACAACTGTAAGTAATGCCTAACATAAAGATGATCTGCCAGGCATCATACGTACTATTTCATTTCATTCTCACCAGTCAACATAAAGGACGGAGACTTGCTTTTTGTGCGTGCAGGACTTATTCAATAAAGTCACTGCAGTGCATTAAAAATGACCATTAATTCTTTTTCACGCCTCCTCTCAACAGGTGGGTGTTATCTTTCCACCTTGTGAATCTGCGCTGGCTTTGTGAGTTCCTTTGACCAACGTAACGTGGCCTTGCAGCTTCCATTCTTGCTGCTCTGAGATGCCCACAGAAAGTAAGCTGGATAAAAGAGCACATGGAGGCAAAGGCTCAACCAATAGCACTAACCACCAGACTTGAAGGTGAGCCATTCTGGACAATACAGCTGACCCGGCCACCAACTGGCTGCAACCAAAGCAATGAGTCCAGACAAGACAAGCAGAAGAACCACACAGGCGAGGCCAGCTTAATGTGCACACCCACTGAATCATGTGCAAGCAAATGGTGGTTGTTTCAAGCCCCTAAGTTCGGGAGCAATTGTATACTAAGGAGCAATAAAATAACAGATATATCATCTTAGCAAGGATATATTTTGAGTTACAGAGTTGTACTCTGGGTGATGTAGCAATTATTTATTAAAAAAAATAGTTCCGGGTCTCATGTAGTAATCCTAAAAGTTAAACGTTTGACACACAGTGAAATCTATGGAATGAGGTAAAGAGGAACAGTTAGTTAATGATACAGGGTAGATATAATATTAAATGAACAGGTACAATCTAATTTCATTTTTGTCCAAAAGGATGGGAGCCGTATATAAACATGTAGATGAATACACACACACAACACACACACATACATACACAAAACACGTTACGCAAACCATTTCTGAAAAGATTTATGAGAAATTGGCAAAAAAAAAAAAACAAAAAACTTGCTTCCAGAAAACAGAACTGAGGGGTCGGGTGCAGTGGCTTACGTCTGTAATCCTAGCACTTTAGGAGGCCAAGGCGGGTGCACCGCCTGAGCTCAGGAATTCAAGACCAGCATGGGCAACACGGTGAAATCCCCGTCTCTACTAAAATACTAAAAAAATTAGCCGGACATGGTGGTGTGCACCTATAATCTCAGCTACTTGGGAGGCTGAGGCAGGAGAATAGCTTGAACCTGGGAGGCAGAGGTTGCAGTGAGTCAAAACTATGCCATTGCACTCCAGCCTAGATGACAGAGCGAGACTCCATCTCAAAAAAAAAAAAAAGAAAACAGAACTGAGAATTAGGGAGGAACCTATACATCATTTACATCCTTTCATACTGCCTAAATTTTGAAACATGTAAATGTATTGCCTAATTAAAAATTTTTTATTTAAGTCCTAAAAAGTTAATATATACTCTTTCTCGACTCTTAAAGACATATACTGAAATATTTCCAGATAGAATATGACTTAGATTCACTGCAAAATTGGAGGTGGGATAGTCAAAATGGTTTTTATTAAAATGTCAAAAAATAACAGATGTTGGCAGGAATGCAGAGAAAAGGGAATGCTTTTACATTGTTGGTGGGAATGTCCAGCCACTGTGGACAGCAGTTTGGAGATTTCTCAAAGAACTAAACTGAACAACCATTCAACCTAGCAATCCCATTACAGAATATAGACCACCTAAAAAAAAACCATTCTGCCAAAAAGATACGTGCACCTGTATGTTCACTACCGCACTGTTCACAATAGCAAAGACATGGAAGTCCCCATCAACAGTGAGCTGGATAATAAAAATGTGATACATATATACTACGGACTACTACATACCCATAAAAAAGAAGAAATACTTGCAGTAACATGGATGCAGCAGGAGGCCACTATCCTAAGCGAACTAATGCAGAAACAGAAAACCAAATACTGTATATTCTCACTTATAAGTGGGAGCTAATCACTGGGGACAGATGGACATAAAGATGGGAACAATAAACACTGGGGAATACAAGAGCGGTGAGGAAGGGCAGGGGCAAGGGCTGAATAACTGCCTACTGGGTACCATGCTCACTATCTGGGTCATGGGTTCAATTGTACCTCAAACCTCAGCATCATGCAATGCACCTTTGCAACAAACCTCTACACGTACCTCCCAAATCTAAAATAAAAGTTTAAAAAAAATTGGAGGTAGGAGTAGATGGCAAGATAAGATGCTGCAATGAAACAGTTTAGAGAGAATCATGAGTTGATGATTATCAAAGCCGACTGATGAGTACATGAGGATTCACTATACTACCTATCATCTCTTATTTGAAATTCTTCCTAACAAAAAGTGATTTAAAAATATTAATGTAAAGCTATAACAATAAATCACAGAAACCCAACTCTCCATCATGACAAAAAACAGAATGAACACTAAATATTCACGAATATTTACAAAGCACTGGCTTTTTTTTTTTATTTGTCTGACAATTAAAATTTTCAAAAGAGGTATATGAGTTCCTATTAATACGTACTGAGTGCCGGGCAGGGTGTTCTATAGACATGATCTCATTTGATCTTCACTACAACCCTGTGAGTTAAGTAGTATCATCATCACTTTACAAGAAAAAACTGAGATTCTTAGCATAACTGTTCAAGGTCAAAACGCTAGCAAATGACAGGATTCAAATATAGGTCTGTGACTCCAAATGCCATGCTCTTTAAGGAAGAATTAAAAAGAAAATTACAAATAATCCACAAACAAAATAATCAGCCACTAGTGGACCAAACACTGGGAAGTATCCTCACACACTTTAATAAGATGACAGTGTGTGGATTTCAAAATACCTTATTTCCTGAGTTAGGTAAAAGGGATTAGAAAGAAAAAAAGCTTGATTAAAAAACATTTTTTAAATCCTCACTAAACTGAAAACCATTATTATTAGCTCTAAAATAATGTTGTACAAATTCTCATCCATTAGGCTTGAATCTTTCCTTATTATCTGTTATTAATTAAACAAATATAAATGTCTTAGTTCATCAAAATTCTAGGATTTGTTAATTTTCTCAAAGATTTTTTGGGGTAGATCCTATGGTCCCAGATCATTTTCACTCCTATCTTTCTACAAATATTTTTACTCCCTGTCCTACATTTTTTTTAAACAAAAACCAATTTAGATTATTTCTGAACCTAGAATACACATACTTGTTCCTTAAAGAATCCTTTAAAAAGTATACAAACAAGCATAAACATCACTAGCATAAGAATGCATTTTTCAAACCATATATTTTGTTCTTCTTTATTATATTGGTATGTACCCATAAAGAATAGGAGCTTAACAGAAATTATATTTTAGATAGACTAACACCAAGGGTTAAATAAGAATTAAAGCAACATGCTTTTACAAGTAGTGTGTGAAACACCCTAAGAATAGCTCCAGCCTCTGAACTCCTATACTTGCCTCATATCTCCACAAATAGCACAAAATTATTGTGATTTCCCTGTTTAATGTCCGACTATGAATTTTTCTATGGCAGGGTCTTGCAATTCCAAACAGCAGCACAATACTGGCAAATGGTAGAAACTCAACCATTGTTTAAGGAATTAAGAGAACGCAAAAATGTCACAAGAATTCCACGACTCTCCCAAACAGCAATTTCCTGGCTTTCAGGGAAAGAGAGACACTCTGGTTTCCATTTTTTAATATAATGAATTGATGAATTTACTGGCCATTCAGATTTGAGCAATATACCATATATAGATCCTATTAAAAGCAAACAGAAAAGTCTGTTTCCTGAACCAAACCAGAAATGATTCTGAGGAAAATGCAAATTTTAACTGGAAAAAAATAATTTTAATTTTTTAATTTATAAAGTACTATATTACTTCAAGATACGTGTAGGCAAATATGCTAAGCTTCTACAGTTTAGAGGGTTTTAAAAAACTGAAAAGTGAAATTGAGGGTCACATGAACCTGCCATGAAGTAAATGTCACATTTCTGTCACTGCTCACTAGACTTGTATACTACTAGAGTATTTGTAAACTAAAATGTTATATAGAAAATAAACCACATTTCTTCATTTACTCAAACATTTATCAAGTGCCCATTTTATGCCAAACACAGCAGGAGGGGCTGTGAATAAAAGGATGAAAACGTGCCCTTATCCTTAAAGAACTCTCTAATAAGAATCTTATAAAACAAACCAGAAGCAAGTTACCATTCACCCATTTATGTAAACTAGTGTCTATTCCCAGTGAATACCTTTCCAATTTCCTGAACTTCTTGCCAAAACCAATAGATAGAAGTCCACGTTAATAAAACTTCCCCTGGAAATTATTTGTAAAATGGGCCATTCTGACTAAATGTGCAGGTGAAAATATTCTTTAGCCAAGGACTTGTATTTCAAGTTTTAACCTGAACTGAATGTATAATGAAAGGCAAATGGTCCATTATGGAAATGCTGACAGACTCACACCACGAGTGGAAGCAACTACAACGATGCATTTATTGAAAATTAATGAAGTCCTGAATTTTTATTTATAAAGTGGATATTATTAGTTTTAGATTATTTTCTTCAAGCCAATAGTCAAAATTTAATAAGATGATGTGTACAGATTGCACCAATTTTCACTCTTATCCACTGCCTGCAGCCTATGTGCATTTAAACCAAAAAACATTTGATATACACTAACTATAAATTATTTCCTTGGAGATCTCTCAGGCATGAAGAAAAGGCCTCTTAAAATAAATTTAAAATATTATATGCTCGATGGTGTATAACCGAAGGTTTAATCTCACCACTAAAGGGGCAGTTACCATGATTTTTGCAATAACCCTGCAGACAATAATCAAGACAGCTCCTGTTGTTCTCTCAGTAAAATCTTCGTAAGCACAGCATGGATATATTGTAATTTGATATCTGTAAGATCAACAGCTATACCTCATGACAACTCATAAGATTTTATTCACCATTAAATTGAGCATTTTCCTCAGAAGCCAAAGGAAAGTGTGTTATTTACCAAACATGGTCCTATTAACTATAGATTAGCACATTAAAATAGATATGCTTTCTCTCCAAAAAAAAAAAAAAAAGTACAATGAAACAAGCTCTGAAAAGTAGAAAATTCGATTTTTTTTTTTCAAACTTTGGGAAAACATTTCTGTACCCTATTTCCATCATTATTTTAAAGTAACTGATTCCCATTATTTTTCTACTAAAATATAAGAAATATCCCCAAAATAGAGCTCTTTATGTCACATTCAAAAATGTCTCAGTCTCCAATTCATAATGATATTAATATTATTCTAACTTTGAAAAAAAAAAAGACACTTAGAATAAATACAAGCGGTAACACAACATCAGGAAATCAGAAATATGTAATTCAGAAAAGGGTGAAAGACAATATGAATTAGTATCAAAGGCATTGAAAATGGAGATTACTAGAAGAATTAAATTACTAGTCATACATACACACACACACAAACAGTAAACACATTATTTAAACACAAGTAGGTTACCCCATCAGTATTTCAGAAGTGTAATAAAACCATCTTTCACTCACCAATGCTGGATTCTCTCTTGGCAGTTAGTGACCACCTGTCATGAAAACAGATAACTACTCATGAAAAAACAGAGCTATGCACAGAGCTACAAAAATCAGTGTATCTGAAAACTAGAACAGTGGCTTTACAGATTTAATAGCATCTCAGTATACATTTTTATTTGTCAAATGCACAGAGATGTGAATGTTAGTTTTCAAGCAGCACACTTTATCATAACCCTCTAATGCAGGCTGATAACTGCAGAACAAATTACAGCTTTCTGATTCATACTGTGGTACAAAACCCGCTTCATAACTATTAGGTGACATATGATATAAGATAACTAGTATTTTGTACAATCTACAGACCTGTTTTCAATATTACATATTTTGTAGAATACGTAAATGTTATAAATAACAAGAAACCAATGTAACATCCACGTTTCGTCAGTTAAAAAAAAAAAAAAAGACAGTAGTGAAAATATTTTATTTTGTCAGTATATCTCCAAACATTTTCACCTGTAATTTTTATTCTGACGCATTAAAAAATGAATTCGGTGATATTTTTCTACTACATTTTCCAGAAGAAATACTTGGGATAAGGAGATGCTCTGAACAGCTCATTTGTTCCCCAGTGAATTATGATAAAGATTGTAAGCACTTCACAGCCAGTTTAAACTATGTTTATAATACAAAACAATGAATTTAAGTACAAAAGTTATTTGTTTTCCTTGGAGATATGTCAGTAGATTCTCAAAATGCTCAGAAAATAAGACTAGTCAATAAAGAAAAATGAATTTAAAAAAACACTTTTTGAACGATAATTTAAGAATTAACTTATTATTTTAGAATTAATAATTTAAGAATTAACTTATTATTATTTTAACGATAATTTAAGAATTAACTGTTTTCAAGGATTGCTAATTATCTACTTTTAAATTACCTATTAATAAAAATTTTAAACAGCAGTCTAGAATACCATATACCACTTTAGAGACAGAGAAGGTAGAGGATGAAAGCCAAAATGCTTAAGACTAGGCCATGACAAAAAGAGAGCAGCAGCATCTGGTTTGCAAAATGCTGCTCTAGTTCACTGCTCTAAATACCAATATTATCTCTTGTATATGCTCAATGTTTCACCAACCCCTCCCAGCAAAAAAA
Organism: Colobus angolensis palliatus; assembly: GCF_000951035.1. Classification (NCBI taxonomy): domain Eukaryota; kingdom Metazoa; phylum Chordata; class Mammalia; order Primates; family Cercopithecidae; genus Colobus; species Colobus angolensis. Next base: position 2,121,309 of record NW_012116166.1, on the reverse strand, counting down.
AAAAAAAGATTTTTTTTTTAGACCTGTCACTAAATTCCTCTGTTATAACATTTAATTCCTGAAATAAATGTCCTCTTTCGGGACATTTTAAATACTAAGACAGCAATCCTGTACCAAAATACATGCTATAATCAGAAACCCAACCATACTACACATTAACTCATCATCCATTTTAGAATGAAGATCTCTCAGTAAGTATCAATCACATAGCAACACTTAATAACAGTGGCAATATATAATAGAGTACTGACTTTACATCTGGAAGAGCCAAACTAAAACTACATCAATCCATTTCACTGTTTCTGATTTGGCAGTAATTACAAAATAGACAAATAGAATTAAATGTAAATTGAAAAAGGAAAAAAATGCTCATGAAATCCTTTTCATAAAGTTCCTATTTAACAACCCCATTAAAAGATGAGACCCAAAAACAGTCAGGATGTTTTCCAATCCCAATGCATGTGTTTCCAAGCATGAAGAGAGCCAAAAGCACAGAAAGCAAAGCCCTGCAAACCATAAGAGCAGAATGTTCATTAACCTCTACATGATAATCCTTTCGTAGCTGCATATTAACTAGTTACACATTCATAATCATTTACATTATTTAAAGGACCTTCGAGGAAATCTTCTAAGCTATATCCATTAGTGACGGTGTTAAAGGTTATAGAAGATAGTCTACCTAATGTTTCCAGGAAGCCTTTTTAATTAGTAAATATGTAAATTTGGCACATATGCTTTTTATGTTTAAGAAACAAGTCACTGGTAGAAAGGCATGTGTTCTTGCCATCACTCCCCATAGTCTACCCTCCACTTTGTTCCGGCCATACTTGCCCTGTTCCTTTTACTTCCCTTAAACAGTCTCCCTAGGAAGATAGACCAACACCAAAATCCATTTCACAACGTACAAGAGAAATTTTAACTACCAAAATGCTGCCTTACATTTTAAAGTCTTTATTAGTTACATATAGTGTTTAGAATATCAGACTTCAAATAAACACTATCCAAATGTAAATTAAAGAAGTGACATGTTGGAAATCAGAAACAAGGGGAAAGATGAAAGAGGTAGATATAAAAATATATAGACTAGCCTTCTGATGGCATGTTTAGGTTATCTTTGCTTAAAGATTTATAGTCCACCTACTTGCAAAAAAGATTTTAGCCCAAGCAGTTTTATTATATTTAGAGGGATTTTTTTTTCAGTTGTCTTCTATCTTACAGCAAGTTATTCAAAAGAAAAAAATTAGTAAATTTTGGCCAGGCGCGGTGGCTCATGCCTGTAATCCCAGCACTTTGGGAGGCTGAGGTGGATGGATCACGAGGTCAGGAGATTGAGACCATCCTGGCTAACACAATGAAACCGCATCTCTACTAAAAATACAAAAAAAATGGCCAAGCGCGGTGGCAGGCCCCTGTAGTCTTAGCTACTCAGGAGGCTGAGGCAGGAGAACGGCGTGAACCCAGGAGGCAGAGCTTGTAGCGAGCCAAGATCGCGCCACTGCACTCCAGCCTGGGTGACAGAACGAGATTCCATCTCAAAAAAAAAGAAAGAAAAAAAAATTAGTAAATTTCTACAACTCAGAAATTTTAGAAGGTGTTATAAAAACAAATATTTTCCCTTAAGTTATTCTAAATAATCTTATTTCTCCTGAAAGGGGACTCAGATTACTTTACATATTAAATTTTAAAAGTAACCATAAGGCAGTGAGCCTTGTTCTACAAGCAATACTTGAAAACCACAGCAAAAGAAACAAAAACGTTTCATTACTTTGTTATCCTCCACAAAAGTATGACCACAATGGAGGAACAATACTAGTTTTTTTTTATTTTTTAAACCTGCCAAAACATGCAAATAGCGCCCCAAAGAAAAAAATCTTATTATTTTTATTTTTCTTAAAAATAGTTACTAGGCTTCAACTTTAAAATAACTGAACTAGTAAATTCTTTAATATAATGACCTCATTTACACTCAAGAAATTATAATAAAGTATGTACCTACATAGAAGTGCAGCAGTAAGTCCACAGCAAAGAAAAAGAACTATGAGCTGATTTATCACTATTTAGGAGTCTTTACCAACAACCCACTGGCTACAAAGTCATATGGTATTCATTCTTTGCAAAGCAAAACTGTCTTTAACCTATGAGCAATAACAACAGGTCTATATTCCAACACTGCATGTTACAAAACAAACTGCAAAGATTTCGATGAAGGCAGCTTAAATCTTTATTTGGAGAGGAAACCTCTGTATTCAGAGATGAAGTAACTTACTTAATATTACACAACTGTCCAGTAACTGGTAAGAGATGAGATCAGTTTTAAAACCAAGTCTTTCTAACACGGATTTTATCTAATCCTAAAGCGCATAGTCCCTATACTGGCCTGCTTCCAACCATCATGCGACTTACTAGTAACAGCAGAAAAACACTGGTTACAGCTGCAGTCTTAAAACACTGACTGCTATTGCTGTTTCTCCTCCACTGGTTAGTTCCTCAGTCCCACACTCACGAATAAGACCTTGCCAATCATGTCAGTGAAAGCAAATTCTGTAAGCTTAAGTTCACCAATTTACTAACATTATAATCCTTATTTCTTCCAATGCCTCCTACAGCTCCTGACCCTTTCTGATGAAACAAGTAAATATAAACACCACATTTCCCAAGCATCATTTAATAGTATATCTGCGTGTGTTTAGGTGAAGGTGGAAGGGTAATGTGCTGGCCCCATAATTACTATCACACCTCATCGTATTTTTAAGACACTTATACATTAATAGGGTTAGACACCCAGAAGGACAATGATGGACAGCCCACCCAACAATATTTTTCTGTTCATTAGTGTCCAGCTAACATACACATACATTTTGTTACCAAGGGTTAAAATAAAACATTTGATAACTTTTAAGGTCCACAAATTATATGGAAGACAGGAATAATAATTTCTTAGCTATTGTTCCCCAGAAGCTGCTTTTTATAAATTATTTTATAAAGGAGAGCAGTAACATGCAGTAAGATCTCCAGCACTTAAAATTTTTATTTGTGCTATTTATATTGGTGACAGACCACAAGAGGGCATAAACCTATGAGTTTCTAAGGCAAGTTAAATACAACGCCACATTAAAACTATACTGGAACAGAAAGCCTAAAAGGTCAAGAGTACTTCTTTATCTTTGATACTTTTCTCAAAAATGCTTCACCTCTAAAACTTTTCTCACAATACTGCAATTTTAAATTCTTCCTGTATGGGTTAATGCATAATATAACAGTTTGAGAATTGTGCTAATCAGAGCTGTCTAAATTTATATAGTTTGCTTCTCTTGCTAGACTGTGACTTCAAGACAGATTTTACTATTTTGGTTTTAAAGCTGCTGAGTCAAAAAGAAAATAGTATCAGCAGGAGCTGAAGCCATTAGATACTGGACATACATGTTAGTGACAGTTACTTAAAAGTTGAAAATAATTTCTTAAAAGATAGATTTGTCAAGTAGATATATAAACATCATTACGAAAGTATACAAAAAGTGTACTTTCAACAAAACTTACAAAAATTACAAATATTTTAAGTAAACCCCTTTGCAAAGAAGGGAGGAATTGACTACAGGTTCCTAACAGAAAAAAAAGCAATAAGCACTGGGATAAACCACAATAAATTGAGTGTTACTGTATAAAAACCACCACAGGCCGGGCAGAGTGGCTCATGCCTGTAATCCCAGCACTTTGAGGCCAAGGCCGGTAGATCACACGATGCCAGGTGTTCAGACCAGCCTGGCCAACATGGTGAAACCCTTTCTCTACTAAAAATACAAAAATTAGCCAGGGCGTGGTGGTGCATGCTTGTAATCCCAGCTACTCAGGTAGCTTGAATTGCCTGAACCAGGGAGGTGGAGGCTGCAGTGAGCCAAGATCGCACCACTGCACTCCAGCCTGGGAGACAGAGGGAGACCCTGTCCCAAAAAATAAATAAATAAATAAACCACCATAAAAGTAAGCCATTTCAATTTTAAACAAATTATGTTCTAAATATGCTGAAAAGCAAAACTGCTAATGAAAGGTAAGTCCAATTATATGGAACCACTTCTGAAAACACATGTTCTTATTTAAACTTTTTTTTTTTTTTGAGACGGAATCTCGCTCTGTCACCCAGGCTGGAGTGCAATGGCGCGATCTCGGCTCACTGCAAGCTCCGCCTGCCGGGTTCACACCATTCTCCTGCCTCAGCCTCCCGAGTAGCTGGGACTACAGGTGCCCGCCACCAGGCCCGGCTAATTTTTTTGTGTGTTTTTAGTAGAGACAGAGTTTCACGTGTTAGCCAGGATGCTCTCGATCTCCTGACCTTGTGATCTGCCCACCTCGGCCTCCCAAAGTGCTGGGATTACAGGCGTGAGAAACCGCACCCGGCCCTCAATTTAAAACTTTAGCTAACATGGAATCAAAAGTCTCCTTAATCCTTTCCTCACGTTTTAGCTAGATTCCTCCTACACAGGCTTCTAAGGCATTTTTTCCTGTATTCCAATCTAGTCTCGTTTTACACAAATATCGGACTATGCCTAACGTGTTCTGGCACTGTACATCTCACTCCCTTGTTGGCTTTACCTACAAACTAGGCTCTTTTTTACTTTCAATAATCCTTACTCACTAATCTTAAGCATTCTAACTATTACCGTTTTCTCCTATTGGAAATATTTTAAGAGTGGTGACATATACATTCAGTAATATTTCTAAGAATGAAGACGTTTACATGTTTGGAGGGTTTTTGGGGTTACTTGAACTGTTCTGAAAGCTCCATGAGGTAGGGGCCGTTCTCCTTGATCCACCAGCACTCACCTGCCATAAATAAGTAACCAAGCAACAAGTCCTCTTAAAGAAGCACAGGTCTACTATCGGCCAAAAACTGCAGGAGACGTTTTTCTGTTTAGAACCTTATATATTTCAGTCAAGTCATACACTACATATATATATCTCTCTCTCTCACAGGTATCATATGCCCCTGTAGTAAACATAACATTTGCAATGAAACATATGAATATTCAAAATGTAATAAATGCCTCACCCATATCAGTTCCAGTTTTGTCAAAAATGAATATGCCATAAACTTAAGAATAATTGTGTTTTCAGTGCTTTTCAGGCTTCTGAATTGCAGATAAGAAATTGTGACCTACATTTCTGAATCTGAAATACTGCCTGAATTCCACCTTGCATGCCCACTGTTTTACCAGAGATATCAATCATTTCTTCTCCATTCACACACCTTCCTCGTAGAAACCCTGCCCTTCTCCCATAAAGAAAAGAATCCCATTTCTCCATCTGTAGCCACAATGAAGGGAGAGGATAGATACCTGCTGCTAACTAGATCAACCTCATTTACTTTGGACATCAGAGCCTGAGGTAATTACAGATTCTGGTTCTAAAAGGAAGACAACAGTAGGATCTGCACAAGCTAACCAACCATCTTAAAGCAGCCGGTATGGGAAACAACAATACATACAAGAAAACAAAACACATAGACCCAAAAAACTCCTACCTTTGACTCTCTCCTGACTTCTTACAGTAAATTATTTCATAATTTTCTAACCATTTCTATGATATGCAACTAAGAAAACTTTAGAGTAGTAAACTTGCCACACAGATTAGGAGGAGAATGTGCCTGTGAAGGGCCCAAAGAAAACAAACAGCCCACAGAAGAGTAAATACAAATAGTTTAAAAAAAAAAAAAAAAACAGGAAAATACCCTCCCAGGTAACAAAAAAGTCAAATTAAAGCAATCTTATTCAGCATTAATTAAAGAATTACATTTTTATTTTAAAAAAACACTGCTGGCTGGGCGTGGTGGCTCACACCTGTAATCTCAGCACTTTGGGAGGCCGAGGCAGGTGGATCACCAGAGATCAGGAGTTCGAGACCAGCTTGGCCAAGATGGTGAAGCCCTGGCTCTACTAAAAATACAAAAAATTAGCCAGGCGTGGCGGCAGGCGCCTGTAATCCCAGCTACTCGGGAGGCTGAGGCAGGAAAATCAAACCTGGGAGGCAGACGTTGCGGTGAGCCAAGGTCACACCATTGCACTCCAGCCTGGGCAACAACAGCGAAACTCTGTCTCAAAAAAAAAACGACAAAAAACAAACAAAAGAAACCACCACTGTCAGTGAGACTGTAGTAAAAATCACAAATCACACTAAATCACTGCAAGTAGCTATATAAATTCAAAACTCAGTCTAGACTTCTATAATACCTCCAAGTAGGACAAAAAAAGCTTGTAACTCTCAGAAATTAGAAGAGACAGATAAATACAAAAATTATCTCTTTAAAGGCACCCAAGAGCTGCCAAAGCAGTGAGGACAAGAGGGACTAAGGATTCAGAAAGGGGAGAACTGTGAAGAAGTGAGCTGATCATCTGAAGCCACTTTTTTCTCAGACAAGAGGAGGCATAGGCAAGAGGTTAAGAATTATGTTGGGCCCGGAGGAGACAGCCATGGCTAGCAGACAGAAACAAGCAGAACCTTATGCAGTCTGACAAGGCTATACGGTAGCAAAATGAGAGCGCAGGAGAGGTCTTCAGCATACAACTGGTTTCCCTCCCATGGTATCTGTCAAATGCTGAGCTATGAAGGCCAAAAAGATAAACCAAAACTCTGAAAAGCAGAGCTCACAATCAAACAAAAATTAGAGTTCAGAAGCCTCCAAGGAAATATGGCGTAGTGAGCAAAACCAAGCTTCCAGATGAAAGCCTGAAGAAACCAGAAGCAGCAGATGCCTTACTAAAATAACAACCTGGCCTTCACTCCACCCAGTACTTGCCTGGAGTAAGGTGACCAGCTCCCACTGCAGCTGCCTCACTGGAAGAAAGGATGAGTCTTTTCCAGAGGAAGTTATCACCTTCAGGAATACCTACAATCTTTAAAGACACAATCCCAGGATTTAGTCAAAAATAACTACGATGCCAAGAAACAGGATCATATGACCAAAAGTCACAAGAAAAAATAAAATAGAACCAAATACACATGCAATCTAGATACTGGTGTTAGAAAACAATGATTAATACATTCAAGGAAATAGAGGAAAAGATAAAAGGAATATATTTTAAAAATAGCAATTTTCACTACAGAACTGAAATCTACATGAAGAAACAAATGAAAATTCTACAACTGAAGAACCAAAAATTAAAATAAATGGCATTAAAAGATTAAACAGCAGAAATCAGTATTTTTCAACTTGATAGGTCAAAAGAAAACATCCAAATAAAAGCCCAGAGATTCAAAAATAAAATATGGAAAATACAGAAAAGACCAATAAGAGACATGTGAAACATAGTGTAAATGCAAGATCCAGAAAGGGAAGAGAGAATGTAGCAGAAGCAATATTGAAAAGATCTTGAATCCTGGATTTTCGAAAACCGGTATCAAAGTATCAGCCAACAGACTGAAGAAACTCCAAGAATCCCAAGCAAGAGAAGCACAAAGAAAATTTCAAGGCACAACACAGTTACAGTGATGAAAACCAAAGAAAAAGGGAAAACTTTACGTGTAGCTGGGGCGAGGAGGTGGCGGCACAGGGGAGATTCACAGCCTTCGAAGGAGTGACAAGATTTATCGAGCAAAGCTAACTTCAACATCAATGACAGAAAGTGAACGATAATAGAGTATCTTGAAATGCTGGAAAAAGTAACTGAAAACCTATGGTGATATACACAGCAAACAGATCCTCCAACATGAAGGAAAAAATAACATTTCAACAGAAACAGAATTGTGCACCAGCAGACTTTCATTAAAAGAAATACTAAAGGTTTATTAAAGTAGACATGTAGTTAATTAAATGTCTTATCTAAAAAAATTATTAAACAACTAAATATTGTTATTAAATGTGATCGGTTAAAAAAAAAAAGAAGCAACAACAACAAAAAGGACTCTTCAGAATAATATAAATGCAGACAGAATTAAAGAGTAAAAGTACAGGATAAAAAAAAAGATAGGTAAAGATAAATCAATATTGACCACACGAAACAATTCAATACTGTGTTGTGGTGTTTAAAACAAGAAGAATTAAAATGCATGGGAGCAATCATGCAAGAGGTGGGCTGGATAAATGAATGCATGCTACGATCTCTAGAGACACCAGAGACTTGCTTAGTGAAAAGGAATTGTAAAAAAAAAAAAAAAACTATAAATACATATTATATTTAGTACTAAAGCATATTGATAGTATAAAAGTAGTAAAAAAATAATGTATCACAAACAAGTCAATAGGAGGAAATAATAATAAAAAATGTTTGATCCAAAGGAAGGGGAAAAAAAAAAAAAAGCAGAGAAAAAAGAGCATAAAAGTAGGTCAATTAGAACTACAATGGGATACCATCTGACACTCCAGTCATGAGGATGGCCCTTACAGAAAACAAAAACAGCAAATGCCAAAAGTTGCCCAGTATGTGGACTGGAACCCTTGTGAATTTGTCTGGGAATGTAAAATGATACAGTCACCTGGGAAAGCAGTGCGGCAGTTCCTTAAAAAGTAAACATAGAATTACCATATGATCCAGAAATTCCACCTCTGAGCATACCCAAAAGAACTGAAAGCAGCCAGGTGCAATGGCTCACGCCTGTAATCCCAGCACTTTGGGAGGCCAAGGTGGTTGGATCACCTGAGGTCAGGAGTTCAAGACCAGCCTGGCCAACATGGTGAAACCCTTTCTCTAC
>NW_012116166.1:2109275-2112580 GCF_000951035.1 Colobus angolensis palliatus | reverse complement strand
GAGACTCCATCTCAAAAAAAAAAAAAAAAAAAAGCTAATACTGAAAAGTTATAGAAGTAAATTGATATACAATGCTCACAGATTTTAAAACTTAATATTGTAAACATCTTAATTATCTTCAAACTGATCTTTAGATCCAGTGCACTCCAAGTAAAACTCCAGTAATGTTATTTTTTGAGTATTGGAAAGTTGATCCTAAAATATATACAAAAAAGCAAAGGGTCAGAATAGTAACAACAACCTTGAAGAACAAAGTGCTACAGGAATTTTAATAGTAAGAGTGTGATACTGGTGCAATTATAGGCAAATAATCCAATGGAACCGAATAGAGAAACAGAGCTACACACACATAATCACATAATGTATGAAACAGACAACATACTCCATAAGGATTGCTCTGGCTGCTAAAAGAAAACTTAACCCACTTTGAAGGAGGATAACATCATCCAGAATCTCTAGGATTTTTCGTCATAACATCTGGCATCCAGTTCAAAATTGCAAGGTACAAGGCAATCTATAAAAACAGAAGCAGCCGTAAAGAAACCAAGAGGAAAGAATAAAAGCAGACCTTTATTTGACTGACATATTGCATTTACAAAATATAATAGACTTTATGATTAATACATTCATGAAAATAGAAGAAAAGTTACAGATGTCAACAGAAACTTGGAATCCATTTTAAAATATCAAAACATAAATTGTATTTATTTTATGGTTTTCTTGCTGATAAATCCAAAAGAATTATAAGCAGGAAAATGACAAAATGATATAATCCAATTTGCATTCTTAAAAAGACTACTCTGGGCCAGGCGCCATGGCTCACACCTGTTAAACTTTGGGAGGCCAAGACAGGTGGATCACCTGAGGTCAGGAGTTCGAGACCAGCCTGACCAACATGGTAAAACCTCATCTCTACTAAAAATAAAAAAAATTAGCTGGGCGTGGCGGCAGGCACCTGTAATCCCAGCTACATGAGAGGCTGAGGCAGGAGACTTGCTTGAACCCGGGAGGTGGAGGCTGAAATGAGCCAAGACCACTCCACTACACTCCAGCCTGGGCAACAAGAGTGAAACTCCATCTCAAAAAAAAAAAAAAAAAAGAAAGAAAGCAGATACTTAAACAAAACACCCATGTTCACAGCAGCATTACTCAACATCACCAAAAGGCAGAGGCAACCCAAGTATCCATGGATGCTAAAATAAACAAAAATGTATAATACACTGTATAATACATTCTATAATACTACAGAATTTTATTCAGCCTTAAAAAGGAAGATATTCTGGTATGTGCTACAACATGGACGAAACTTGAGACATTACGGTAAGTAAAATAACCCAGTCACAAAAGGACAAATACTGTATGATTCCACATAAAGGTACCTAGAGTAGGCCAGGCGCGGTGGCTCATGCCTGTAATCCCAGCACTTTGGGAGGCCGAGGCGGGCGGCTCACAAGGTCAGGAGATCGAGATCAGCCAGACCAACATGGTGAAACCCTGTCTCTACTAAAAAATACAACAAAAATTAGCCAGGCATGGTGTCGGGCGCCTGCAGTCCCAGCTACTCAGGAGGCTGAGGCAGGAGAAAGGCATGAACCCGGGAGGCAAGAGCTTGTACTGAGCCGAGAGCACACCACTGCACTCCAGCCTGAGCGACAGAGTGAGACTCTGTCTCAAAAAAAAAGGTACCTAGAGTAATCAAATTCACAGAGACAAAAAGTATAATACAATGGTGGTGGCCAGATCGGGAAGGGGAAGAATTGAGTTATTGTTTAAGGGACAGAGTTTCAGTTTTGCAAGATTAAAAAAAAAAAGGCCTGGAGATGGATGGTAATTATGGTTGATCAATAACGTGACTATACCCAATGCCACTGAACTGTACACTTAAAAATGATTAAAATGAGCAGCACTCTGAGAGGCCAAGGCAGGAAGACCGCATGAGGCCAGGAGTTCAAGACCACCCTGGGCAACATAGTGAGTCCCTGTCTCTACAAAAAGAAAAATTTTTTAATTAGCCAGGCACGATGGCACGCACCTGTAGTCCCAGCTACTCAGGAGACTGAGGCAGGAGGATCACTTGAGCTCAGGAGTTCAAGGTTGCAGTGAGCTACGACCATGCCACTGCACTCCAGCCTGGGTGACAAAGCAAGATGCAGTCTCTTAAAATAAAATTATTAAAATGGTAAATTTTGTTATATTTTACTACAATTTTTTTAGATAAAAAATAAATACAATGTAAGTCTAATAGAAAGGTGATAAAATTAAATATATCAGGAATCCTACTACATATAATGGCTTAAAATACTCTAGATAAAAGGAAAAGATATCCAGACTGAATATTAAAACCACAACAATATGCTGTTTATGAGACACACTTTGAACCCAAAAGACTGAAGTTAAAAGATTTTTTATTTTAAAGATAGACAAAACAAATTTAGTTGGTGTGACCATACTATTATCCAACAAAGGAGACGTGAAGGCAAGTAGCATTACTAGGAGATAAAAATATCTCAGAATGGTGAAAAGGTCAACTGACCAGGAAGTTATTACAATTATAAGTATACAATGAATAACACAGCTATAAAATATACAAAGCAAAGGTTAAAAAAAAAAGAAAAATAAATCTACAATCCTAGTGAATATTAATACATATCTCAATAACTGATAGACTTAGCAGACAAAAAAATTAACAAGGACATAAAATACTGGAACATATTCAAGCAGCCTGAGCTAACAGATATATACTGAACCCAAAAACTGCAGGATTAACATTTTTTTCCAAGTAAATTGTGAAAAATTTACCAAGAAAAAAAAAAATTAGGTCAAAAGGCAAGACTTAAATTTCAATTACGCAGAATGTGTACCCTGACTCCACTAGAGAAACAGAAAAATAAGTAGAAAATAATGTTTGAAAAGGAACGTATTTCCAATCTATGGGTCGATGAGCAAATCACAATAGAAATTAGAAAATATTTTTAAATGCCTGCTAAGGAAAATGACATACAAAATGTGTGGAGTACCTAAGGCAATGATTAGAGAAAAATTTAAAGCTCAAAATGTGTATTTTATAATAAAGAAAGGTTAATATTAATAACCTCAACCATCATCTCAAAGGGCTAGAAAAATTACAGCCAAAGGAAAATCTTAAACAGAAAAAAAAAGAGAAGAAATCAATAAAGTAGAAAGCAGACTTAGAAAAGAGGAAAAAAGGGCTGGGCGCAGTGGCTCACGTCTGTAATCCCAGCACTTTGGGAGGCCGAGACGGGTGGATCACGAGGTCAGGAGATCGAGACCATCCTGGCTAACAC
>NW_012116166.1:2095104-2105586 GCF_000951035.1 Colobus angolensis palliatus | reverse complement strand
GTCTCAAAAAAAAAAAAGGTTATCTATAGGGGTAGGTAAGAGCAGGAATGGGAATGAATCAGAATTACCTCAGTAGGGATAACTTTTGATTTAGTTGTGATTTTTGAACCATGTAAATATTTTCATGTATTCGTAAAATGCAATTAAGTGAAAAAGATAAAAAAGCAAATACTAAGATTCAATATAAATAAAAATCCAAGGTATAACTGCACAGAAAAAAATAATTCAAGTGACTTTTGAGATCAGTATCCTAACTGTACACCCCAAAAGCGTTCATTATACAAAAGCCAATGAAACTGCAAAGACATTTTGAACTTTACTTCACAAGTTTGCCATTGGCAGTAGTATTAACATATTCATTCTGAAGCTATTTTGTATATATTGTAGGATACAGCAAATGAATAAATACAGATGTTGAGAACCAAGGTTTTCACTATGAAAGAAGGGGAGATTCAAATATAGACTGGGGAAAATTTAAGAACCTTGTGGTAATGGATTTGAATTCAAAGTATCAGGGTATACAGGCGGGTCCATTGAACCCAGTTTTTTGTTTTTTGTTTTTTGTTTTAGTTTCTTTCTTGAGTAGTTCTAACTATTTGCAAGGATTAATATTTCATGACTTTTATCCTCTTAGAGGCCTTCCAAGGAATCAAAAGAAAATATTCCTGTGAAGAAAAAAAAAACTCATTTTATTCTGCAATTACCATATGGGTACAGTGTCTTTGTAAGTCTAAGATACACTACAGGACCCTAGTGATTATGTTTTTCCTGCATCTAGCCATTTCATCATAACCTCAGTAATTATTTTATGATCAACTATTCCTAACTATGCTCTTAAAAAAAAAAAACCAATAAGAAAATGATAAAATGGAAGAATCACGGAAGCACCTAGCAGGATGATGCAATTAACAATAAAATATATCATCCTTCCGTTTTCTTACTGCATTGCCTAGGGTACTGCATCATCTTTCAAGAAAGTATAAATGATAACAGACACCATCTTTGTAGTCTGCTTTTCGCTTTCAATAAACACAGTTGAGAATTCAGATTTTTTTTACTTTCTGCCTATAATGGAAAGAGGAAAAAAGTGATGAAAAGATACTTCACAATTAAATGAATCAGATTATGGATATAAAGAGCTAGTAGCACTCTTGACCAATGAAGTCCAGTAATTTTTTTTTTTTTTTTTGATAATGGGACTCTTTATCAGCACAGACCAAGACAACAGCCAATAGCCAAATGTGACTAATGAGCACTTGAGATGTGGCCATTGTAACCAAAAAACTGAATTTTTATTTTACTTAATTTTAATTAATTTGAATTTTAAATTTAAGATAATAGCCACATGTGGTTAATGGCTACCACATGGGATAGCGCAGAAAGACACTTATAATGATGGTGAAATGAGCGCACAAATTAAATCTCAGATCATGAGCCTTCAGATGAAAATATCCTAGATGAATTTTCTCAAAATCAACAATCAATGAATACACAGAAATTAACTCAAAATGGATCAATGACCTAAATATAAGAGCTAAAATCATGAAATCCCTAGAAGGAAACATAGGTATAAATCTTCAAGACCTTGTATCTGGCAATGGATTCTTAGGTATGACACCAAAAACAAAAGCAACAAAATGTATAGTCATAAATGACTAGGGGTTTGGGAGGGGAGAATGAAAGCGTTATTGCTTAATGGGTACAGAGTTTCTGTCTGGGGTGATTAAAAAGTTTTAGAAGGAATAGTGATGGTTACCTAACAGTGAATGTAATCAATGTCACTGAAAAGTATACACATAAGAATTGTTATATGGCAAATTTTATTAAATATATTTAGTTTACCACAATAAAACAAGATTGCTAGAATAAAAGGTCTCTAAATTCTATGTCCTCTTCTACTCCTGCAAGTTTTTTAACTTCTTGAGGTCAGAGGCTAGAAGAAAAAAAACCCTGAAGACACCAGAAATAGGTTCTGAAAGCAGCGATTCTGTAATGGTTTATCTTTGTATCGTTGTAAGCCCTAGAAGAGACCATGCCAATGGAGGAAGGAAATACATGCATCTAAACTTAGTGAACATTAAAAAAGGTTTGACTGATAAGAACGAGGAAAAATAAAGACTCCATGAGTGAACACTATACTTGTAAGAACGAAAAGCAAATAGGATATTCCTATCCAGTCAGTCATTCAACAGGAAGGACTTCATGATACAGTAATTTGCAACAAGAACCTGGATAATCCCATTGTTCTAAGAGGACATGTGGCGGTATTCTTAAATCTCTTATAATCTGTGTGCATCAAGATTTGCTTAATATAAAGAGAATTGCTGTGTTTAAATTCTGATTAAACTTTCCAATAAAATTGTTTTTCACTATCCCTTATTCTTAGACCTGTCGATTATTTGCAAAAATTACTTAAAAATATAAACAGTAAACCGCATCCACTGGCCCTAGATGGTAAACGGTGATGACTGCTTGTTCTGGTATACTGAAGGTTAATATATTTCCTTCATACTATCTGCTTGATGCAGTAACACCCCAGCAGCAATCAGCACTACTTGTCTCCGTATCTCGGTTTCTAAGCATTTCTTATTTTATAAGGCTCTTGGAAGAAATAGTCAATTTCAGGACTAAGGCAAACTACAAGGCAAGCCTGGAACATCCTGCGCCAGAAAGCAAAGTAATGATCAAATAATGAAAAACGAATGCACAGGCCAGGCACAGTGGCTCATGCCTGTAATCCCAGCACTTTGGGAGGCCGAGGCAGGTGGATCACCCGAGGTCAGGAGTTCAAGACCAGCCTGGCCAACATGGTGAAACCTCGTCTCTACTAAAAATACAAAAAAGTAGCCTGGCGTGGTGGCAGGGGCCTGTAATTCCAGCTACTTGGGAGGCTGAGGCAGGAGAGTCACTTGAACCCAGGAGGCAGAGGTTGCAGTGAGCCAAGATCATGCCACTGTACTCCAGCCTAGGCAACAAGAGCAAAACTCCATCTCAAAAAAGAATGCATGCTTGAGCCAGCTTTAAGGGGCTCCCATTGGCCAAATTTGAAACAATTTGAACATCAAAAGGAATGACAGAAATCACATCACTCTCAATTTGAAACAACAAAAAAATGAGTTTACTGTAAAACTAAAGGATCAGGGCCTCTAGAGTTCCTGTTCATCGGAAAACGTAAACTAATAAATACACCATTAGAAAATCACTAATTAGCAAACACCAATATAACTGATTTAGGCAAGGATCATCCATGGCAATAGGCTTTTGAGGAACAGGATATTTACACTGTCTTCAAGTACTATACCATTTAAAGGGACCTTTATGATGGAGAGACCCGGCACCTTAAACTAGTGGCTAGCAACACTAATAATGGGACAAAATGACATTATGTGTCTCCTGATGTGATGCAATGAAAAGTCATCATCATCTATGTAATCAGGCGCACGCGTGTGTGTGTGTGTGTGTGTGTGTGTGTGTGTGTGTGTGTGTGTGTTTCAGAGACGGGACCTTACCACTATGTTGCCCAGACTGGACTCCACCTCTAGGGCTCAAGCAATCCTCCTGCCTCAGCTTTCGGAGCTTTCAGAGTAATTGGGACTACAGGCATGTGCCACCAACCACCTATCTATGTAACATTCTTCCCAAAAATGTTTGTTTCATGATTACATTCATTAGACATCTCCAAATGGTGGGACATTCTACAAGAAAACTTATCTAACGCTTCAAAAATGCCAATTTCATAAAGACAGAAGGTGGCGGGGAGTAATTTTAGATGAAAGAAGATTAAGGAGATAAGAGAGCCAAATGCCATGGTAATCTTTGACTGGCTCTTGCAGTGAAAGAAAGTTATAAAGGACATTTTTAGAAAAACTGAGAAAATGTGCATATGGTACATGTCAATGTTAATTTCTTGAGTGTGAAAAAAGATATGGTTATGTAGAAGAATGACCTTGATGTAAAATGATATGTGCTTCAGCATTACTGATGTGGTGATGTCTGCAATTCACTTCTGAATGGTTCCACAGAGGGAAAGGGGAAAAAAAAAAGAATATATACAGAGTAAAGCAAATGGGACAAAATGTTAATTGATTACTCTAAACAGTGTTCATCATATTGTTCTTTCACCTTTCCTGTAGTTTTATAATTTTTCAAATAAACAGTTGTGTAGTTTAAGGGTGAAAAACTGCATATGGCAGGCTAAAAAGATTGAGACTTATCAATGTAGAGATTAAGGCAAGTGATACAAGCTAAAAGGTTTTTAAACTCAAAATGAAAACAACAGGTGGAAAAACAAAATCAAGCAGTTATGGCCAAATCACAAATTCCACGCACCTTCTTCCCCCTTTCCCTCCAGCGTTTTGGGTCCATTACATCTTTCTTTCCAATCTAGAGAAGCTTAACACAATAAAAATGGGTTTTTTCCTCCTTGAAATACTGTTTTATGTTTATTGACAAATTCCGAAGGACTAAAATCAAAGTTGTCTCTTCTTACGGCACATTACCGGCACAACACTAAGTGCCAACAACAACAACAACAAGTTTATCTAAAATAAAATATAACTTACAAGTAATGAGTTCTGAAAACTCACCCACCTACAAAATGGAATTGTGCCTCTGGTTATACAAGCCAACATATTCTTACAACTATGCCTTTCTTAAAAAATAAGTAACTGCAACATTAGAAAGAACAAATATACTCTTTTCAATAAATTACCTATAATTAATAAATTTAGAAAAAGTATTTCTAAAATTCAACACCCACTCATAAAAACTCATAGCAAATTTGGAATATAAGGAAATTTCCTTAATCTGATAAAAGCAAATACAAAAATTACTCACAGTAAATATCACACTTAATGGTAAATGTTTAAAAGTTGACCCCTGATGCCCACTACTACCGCTTGAGCTGGCCAGTATCAGAAGCAAGAAAAAGGAACAGCATACGGACTGGAAAGGATAAAATAAAGGCAAACTTGAGGAACCACAACTAAAACTACATTACCATGTACCAGGTATCAAGATAACTTACAAAGTCATAATGATTTAGACAGTGTAGGTTTGCTGCAAGAATAGACAAGCCAATAGAACAGTCAAGAAACTGATCCATTTACACAGTCACCTGATTTATGACAAAGATGACAATGCAGTGGAGACATGACACTCTTTCCAATAAATACTGATGGGGCAACTAGGTATCCACACAGTAAAAAATGAAACTTGACCTCAATTCCCCCCATATACAAAGCCAATTCCAGGTAGAATGTAGATTTTCAACATGAAAAGCAAAGCAATAAAGCTTCTATTAGACAATATAAGAGGGTATCTTCAGAAGAGTAGTAAGAAAGACCTCTTAAAAACAAGACAAAAAACACTAACCATGAAGGAAACAATTGTTAAAATTAAGAATGTCTGTACATCAAAGGACAGACACCATTGTAAGTGCTCCAAGTCAAGCCACAGATCAGGGAAGAAACTTACAATATATAACTGGAAAGGCAGTCACTACTATGAATCAATTAGAATATAACTAACATCCCAATAGAAAATAGTTAAGAGACGAGCAGGTATTTCACAAAAACAAAACACAAAAATCCAAGTAGCCAACAAACATTTGAAAAGGTCATCAACCTCATTACTCATCACTAGATAGGCCAGCAAATATGAAAAGACACATGGTGGTAAAGACTGAAGTAGGGAGAACTTCAGTTCACTGCTAGCAAGTGGTAAACTGGTATAACCACCTTAGAAAAAGCATTGTAAGTGGAACTGAAAACACAAAGGCACCATGAGAAAGTTCCAGGAAAAACTAGAAACAAACTGTTCATCTGAAAAATAAACATTATTAATGAAAATCCTAAGTTTGGATCTGTAAACATCGATCACAATGCATGGCACACAGAGTTGCTCCCTACAAAGTAATTCCATCCGTCCATTTCTTCACATATGTATCACAAATGGATATAATTTAAGATCAGCCTCAAAACACATTCCAATGGTTTCCCATCTCACAAATACAAAAACCAAAACTCTTACAATGATCTGGTACTGCTCTCATACTGGTTAGAAAGCTCTTCTCCAAAATATCCTCCATATATTCACACAGGTCACTCCCCACTTATTTCAAGTTTCTGCTCAAATGGAACCTAACTGGGAAGCCCTCTCTGATGGCTTACAGAAGACACCATCCCTGCACTCACATCCCACATTCTCTACAGTCCTCTTACCTTCCTGTTTTTCTACTTAGCCTTACCTACCAAACACCCAAGGTAAGGCTATGTAACTGCAGGCCTTCACCCCTAGAGTGTAACCATGAAAGTAAGGACTTTCTGTATTTTGTTCATTACTGCACACTCAGCAGAACATGCCTGGTATGTAGTAGATACTCATTAAATATTTGTTGCATAAATTCTATGGCATGGATTCTAGGCTTAGAAAGAATAGTTGTTATATGGCCTACGTGGCTGACAGTTCCTTAAACTATGTGCAGTTTAGTTTATCATAAGAAATGAAAATCCTCCATTAAGTTAAATTATATGTTCTGCTTTATAAAAAATTAAAAATATTTACTCTTAATGCATTTAATTCCCCAAGGCTCTATATCAGGAAATATAAGCTATTCCAAAATTCCAAGTGAGAATTACATGAGGCACTCAATTATAAATATATTATCCTAATGAATTTTCTAATCTTACTATTATCCTGCAAATAAGCCTATAAAAATGATACTGGATATACCACTTTTTAAAATATTACAATAAAATCTCGGTAGTTCTGCTAACAAAAGCTAATAGTATCTAGAGATATAAAATACAGACAGCTCAGAAACATCACCTTAGCCAAGAAACCAAAATTCCAACATAATGCAATTCTTAGAATCAGATTTAACAAGATCTTAGTACAAGGAAACCTCCCTGAACAGCCCAAGAGACTCCACAACAGTCCTAGACCACACATTTTAGGGCATAGGTCACAGTCTAGACAGGTTAAGCTTCCATTTTTCCAACAAATATTTTACTGTTGTTAGTAAAAACGATTTAGTTAAAAGAAAGAAAAAAAAAGGATGATCTGAATTTCTCTCCTCTCCCTGTATCTTGTAACAAATGAAGATTAAATAAAACCTTTGAGGGGGGAAAAAAGGGAATCAACTGGAAGATGGTTGTTTGAATAAATTATATATATCAGCTCTGAGGTAACCAAGAAATAAACCTGCCTAATTGGCGTTCAAACCAGCCAAGAGCCGCTTTTCAGGCTCAGAAAGTGTTTTGCAATTAAAATAACATTCCAATTTTCGTTAAAATTAAAATAAGTTTTATCAATAGCTTTTCTTGGAAAAAAAAATCCCATCCAATTCTACAAACTTTTAGATAAAATAATCAAATTGTGTACTTTTAAAACAACAGTGTTTTCCTATATAAAATGTGTAAATAATATAAACATAACTGGAACCACCCTATACATACTTTCCTAGTTTTCAATGCCTACATAATAGCTCCTGATTCATTTAACCAATCCCTTAATGTCAGACTTTTAGTTTTTCTCATTATTATAAACAAAGCTGCAGGGAATGTTTCTCACATGTTTTTCTGCTAGATCAAAATAGAAACCAACCGAAGTTTTAACTAAAACAAATTGTTTTGGAAATGTTTCACCATTGACTCTGTAAGTGAAAGCAATGTTAAAATATTTGATCCTAACCACTGACTACAGATGTTGTCAGTTAGAGGTCGTGGCTTGTTCATGCCCCTTGTCTGTCCTCTTCCTCGGTTTGCCAATTTTTTGTCCTTTTTATTCCATGTTCCAGAGAATATACAATAAAAAAACAGAGAGAGGGTAAAACTTGTTATACTCCTTAGCTCAATTTGGAAAAAAAGAAAGAACAAAACTAATGAGCAACATTTAAGCCACATTACCTACCAGCCCCTCTCAAACAAGACTCCCAGAGAAGATTATGCCCTAAGCCTAAGGCACCTGCTGTATGTAAGGAACTCATTTCTCTCTCTGCATCTAGAGCCAACTAGGTAGGTACCCTCCCAGGGGAAACTGAAAACAGTCATTCAAATCATTTTCTGCAGAGTTTAACTCTGTCTCACAAAACCCATGTAGGGAAAGGCCAAGAGCTTAAAAGCATGTTTGATTCAACTTACATAAAGGAATACTAAGTGCCACACATAAAGCTACTATGACATTTTCCCCTTCTACACTCAGGATGTCACTACGCTTCTACTTTACTAGAACTCACTGTACTCCCACAACTGGGCTGGCTTTAAAGCCTTAATAAAGTGCTTCACCAAAAATTTTCCCTGCCGATTTACTGGGTAGTTTTCCTGTACGACACTATAATTACAGTGCAGCTATCTAATCAGTTTATTTTGTGGCCTTGAGGGTCTCCTGTCCACCGAGGCAGATGCTTCTATTAAATAAAGATAGATTAAATACTTACACGGTTTTTCCTGAACTGGGGATAATTTTACATACCCATGATAGATATACACGTGGTTATTTTGTGTGCCAAATTAACATTAACACAACAAAGAAAAATAATTTGGTAGCACAGTGTCTACAGAAAACAGTCATTCAGTTTGCCACAAGACTGTAACTGAAAAAGCAGTTACTCTCTCTTCCAATGTAACTCAACGAGATACCAGAAAGCTGTTCAGAGCACCCCAAAAAGTATCCTTTGCATTTCAGTCACACATCAGAATAAGACTAAGGATATCTTTTTAATACGCCAAATTGTAGAAAATATATCAGGTCAGCATTATGCACGTATTATACACTGAAGTGAAATTACCCCACTGCAGCAGAGGAAAGGCAATAGAAACACCATCCTCTGAGGGTCTGTGTCACATTCTCTGAAAGAATAAAAAATGCCAAGTTTTGGCAAAAGGAGTAAGATTTCATGAGGGGCTGTTTTTTCTTTCTTCTTTTTCTTTCTCTTTAAAAAAAAAAAATACATTAATGTCTTATAATTTAAAGAGGCCAAACTAGTTAATATATATGTGTGTGTGTGTGTGTGTGTGTGTGTGTGTGTATATATATTTTTTTTTTCTTTTTTTTCTTAGGACAGGGCCTCACTCTGTCGCCCAGGGTGAAGTGCAGTGCCATGACCATGGCCAACTGCAGCCTCAAACTCCTGGGTTCAAGTGATTCTCCCACCTCAGTCTCCCAAGTACATGGGACTACAGGCGTGCACCACCATGGCCTGGCTAATTTTTTGTATTTTTTTGTATAGACGGGGTCTCCCTATGTTGCCCAGGCTGGTCTCGAACTCCTTGGCTTCAAGCAATTCCACAACCTTGATATCCCAAGCAGCTGGGATTACAGGTTTGAGTCACCATGCTAGCCACTGGATTTTTAAACCTTCATCTTGAAAACAGGCTTCCAAACCTAACAGTTGCGTTATTAGAGAAAAATGGCTGAGAAACGGAAATCCAACCTATAAAATAAACCAATCAGAACAAAGAATGATTCCCGCAGTTGATCCCAACAGGTAGTTTCCAAGCAAACGAGTGTTTAAGTTCTATTAAAACCCCCATCTAGTTGAAATGAGTATACTTTTGTATGTATGTAAACAGCCGTTCTTATACAGGAATGTTCAATTAAAAAGTTAAGAACTTTTAAACTGCTTATAGTGTTGAAGCAACTTCCTAACCCTTTATAATCCATGATGCTCTTCCATAAATGACATAAAATATTTTAAGCAAATTAAATACTGCTTTTCAAAGTAATAATTTCAAGACACTTGAGGGGACAGAATCAATCTGAAAGACCACAGAATCCACAGAAAAATCAGATTTAATAATAAAACTATGTCTTAAATTGGGAATACTTCTTTATATAAAGTCCCACTAGGAAACACAAAATTTTGTACCCTCTTCACCAGTAGTTTAAAACTCATTTATTATACGATGAAATTAAAATTTGTAAAAATGAGCCGGGTTCAGTGACTCACGCCTATAATCCCAACACTTTGGGAAGTGAGGTGGTGGGGAGGCGAGGGGGAGGATCGCTTGAGGCCAGAAGTTCGAGATTAGCCGGGGCAACATAGTGAGACTCTGTCTCTGTTTTTTTTAATGTTTAAATGGCATTATATTGTTACAAATATTAAATAACCAAATATTGCACAGGAAGCATTACCATGACAAAGGCAGTAAAACTTTTCCGTGCAATCAAATAACGAGCAACAAACGGCATACATTTTAAGCAATGTTTAGGATATTACAAGCTACAAATATTAAGGCTAACGCTTCCGTTGACAGCGTGCTGCCCCCGCCCCCAAATTCCCACGCGCTGCCGCACGCCTTCAGCTCAGAAGCCCCCTTCCCTGGGCAGGCGAACAGGCTGTACACCCCTCACTCCGCTGCGAGGTCAAAGGGCTGCAGACAAAGACAACAGAAGCACGTGACAGAAGTTTTCCCCCGTTCCCTCCGGGGGCCCGGGCAGCTGGGCCTAGGCCACGCGGGGCAGCGGCCCGGAGCACAGGCA
>NW_012116166.1:2079046-2094554 GCF_000951035.1 Colobus angolensis palliatus | reverse complement strand
GCGCCGGCCCCGCCCCCGACACGCCCAGTCTGCGCAGGCCCCGCCCCCGGGAGAGAGACAGGTGAGGACCGCGTGGCTGGAGGTGGTTGCCGCTGGGCTGCGTTTGTATCCCTCTGCAAGCTTACATTTTATACCGATATTTCTTTCTTTTTTTTGAGATTAAGTATATGAAAGCACTAAATATAGGCTTTGGAACCTTTAAAAAAGCTTACGTTCTAGAGAAGCACCACGCCCAGGAAGCGCTGGGCCACAAGAGCCTTGAGTGCCCCATCTCCCTCCCTGTTGTTTGGCGCTGCATCTGTATCTAGGAGCTTAATTCATGTACTAGAGCTGTTTCATAAGCACATTTAATTTTAGCAAATTCAACTCTTTTCTGTGCCTTTTTAGAGAGTTGAAATATACAATTATATTTTGCATATTCATTAATTACTGTACACATTATATTTTCTCATATAAATTAAGCTACTATACTAATTTTAATATGCTGCTATGAATGGACTAAGAAATATTCCAAGGATAACTTTGCCCCCACTTTTCTTTTTTCTTTTTTTTTTTTTTAAGAGACCGAATCATGGTCCGTCGCCCAGGCTGAAGTGCAGTAGTACCGTCATTTCTCACTGCAGCCTCAAACTCCTAGACTCAAGCGATCTTCCCATCTCAGCCTCAGGAGTAGCTGGGACCACTGGCCCGCACCAACACATCCTGTTAATTTTTCTATTTTTCGTAGAGGTAGGGTCTTGCTATGTTGCCCAGGCTGGTCTTGACATTAAGCGAGCCTCCTGTCTTGGCTTCCCTGAAGTGCTCGGATTAAAGGTGTGAGCCACCACGCCTGGCCGGTCCGATTATTTTAGAACTCCTGTGCCCACTTGCTCCTACAGCCCTTTGCACAGCCTCCTATTAACCTGACTGCGTGGAAGTGGCCTTGCCCTATGCTGCAGTCGCTAGCAGCAAAGATGGGTCCTGTTCGTTCCACATTATACAGACAGGTCTAGGCAGAGAGATGCCTGCAGAGTCACAACCTAGTATGCCTGCTTGCTCTGCTTCTCTTCCCTCAGTCCTGCCCAGCTCCGAAGTCCAGATCCACCCTTTATTTCCTTTCTATGGCTTCAAAGGAAGAAAGCAAGGACAACTTGGGAAAAGATAAATGTTCATTCCTGCACATTTTTCCTCACTGCGCATCCAACCATCATCACCTCTGGAACAGCCAGAACTTGACCATTCTTACCACCTCCTCTACCACCACCATCCTCTCTCCATCCCTGGCCACCTCAGCAACCATTGATCTGGTCTTGCTGCCCCAACTCTTGTCCCTAGTAATGGAGATTGGCAGTTGCCCACCCCACTTCCCCTCATTTGGGGGCTCAACCCCAGACCACATAGTCCTGTGCCTGTAGGAAGCTGACCCACACCCCAGCTCCAGGCAAAGGGGGTGATGCATCTCCCTTGTAAGTAGTTGGTTCAAAAATGGGCGTGTGATGTCGTCCAAATAGAGATTTCCCAGAGGCTTCTGAGAAGGTTTTTTTTTTTTTTTTTTTTTTGTTCTGTTACTCAGGCTGAAGTGCAATGCTGCCATCTTGGCTCACTGCAACGTCTGCCTCCTGGGTTCAAGCGATTCTCCTGCCTCAGCCTCCCGAGTAGCTGGGACTACAGGCGCGCGCCAACACGCCTGGCTAATTTTTGTATTTTTAGTAGAAACAGGGTTTCACCATGTTGGCGAAGCTGGTCTCAAACTCCTAGCCTCAAGTGATCCACCCGCCTCGGCCTCCACAAAGTGCTGGGATTACAGGCATGAGCCACCATGCCCTGCCTGAGAAGATTCTCCTTCATTCTTCGAAAGTGCTCCCATAAGGAATCAGTCTATCCCCTTGGCCAGGAAGTGCAAATCAGGTAGCCTCGTGGGTATCAGACAGCCCCCCCCCACCAAGACCACCTAGACGCTCCAGTACTCAGAATGAAGTGCAATCTGCAGTCAGCAGAGCTGAGAACAGAACCCAAGTCCTTGACAACGTCACAGAACTTGATCCAGGGCTGAATCAACCAACTCTGAAGTCTGCATCACTTCTGAACTTCCCGTTTAAAAGGCCAGTAAATTTTCTGAATGACCAGGCCAATTTTCTATCACAAGCAGCCAAAGACATCTGATGCACACACCCCTAAACTATTCTCCAATCAGCAGCCTGGGTGAGCTTTTCAAAGGGGATCAGGTCATGTCAGTCTCCCTTCTTCGGCCCTCCATGGCTTCCCACAGCAACCAGAATCAAATCCAGACATCCTGCTAGATTTCGGCATCGTCGGACCCACCTTCCCCACCTCCAACCAAGCCCCCTACCACTCAGGCCAACCACAAAAATGTCTCTCTTCAGACACTCCAGACTAGTTCCTGCCTCAGGGCCTTTGCAGCTGCTGATCTCTCTATGCCTGCAATACTTCTCCCAGATCTTTCCATGGTTGCTTCCATTACTGAGGCCTCAGTTCAAATAATAACAGGGCTTTCTTGAACTCCTGTCCACGAGAGCCCCTCCCCTCTCATCTAGGCACTTGCCCTCACCTCACTTTTTAAATTTTCTTTGTAGCACTTATCACACTTTCAAATGATCAGCTTTGGCCGGGCACAGTGGATCATGCCTGTAATCCCAGCATTTTGGGAGGTGGAGGCAGGCGGATCATTTGAGGCCAGGAGTTTGAGACCAACCTGGCCAACATAGTGAAACCCCATCTCCACTAAAAATACAAAAATTGCCGGCGTGGTGGCACACACCTGTAATCCCAGATACTCAAGAGGCTGAGGCAGGAGAATCACTTACACCTGGGAGGCAGAGGTTGCAGTGAGCAGAGATCATGCCACTGCACTCCTGCCTAGGCAACAGAATGAGACTCCGTTTCAAAAAAAAAAAATTGGCCGGGTGCAGTGGCTCATGCCTGCAATCCCAGCACTTTGGGAGGCTGAGGCGGGCAAATCACCTCAGGTTGGGAGTTCGAGACCAGCCTGACCAACATGGAGAAACCCCATCTCTACTAAAAATACAAAATTAGCCAGGTGTGGTGGTGCATGCCTATAATCCCAGCTACTGGGGAGGCTGAGGCAGGAGAATCACTTGAACCCTGGAGGTAGAGGTTGCGGTGAGCCGAGATCGTGCCATTGCACTCCAGCCTGGGCAACAATAGTGAAACTCCATCTCAGAAGAAAAAAAAAAAAAGTAGGTCAAGCACAGTGGCTCATATCTGTAATCCCAGCACTTTGGGAGGCCGAGGTGGGTGGATCACGAGGTCAAGAGACTGAGATCATCCTGGCTAACATGGTGAAACCCCGTCTCTACTAAAAACACAAAAAATTAGCCGAGCGTGGTGGTGGGCACCTGTAATCCCAGCTACCTGGGAAGCTGAGGCAGGAGAATGGCATGAACTCGGGAGGTGGAGCTCGCAGTGAGCCGAGATAGTGCCACTGCACTCCAGCCTGGGTGACAGAGCAAGACTCCGTCCCCCCCCCCAAAAAAAGTAAATATTATTTTATTACCTTATTACTTTATTACTTATTATTGGTTAATCCCTTCTTCATGTGCCAGGTCCCCCCACTGCGAATGGGAGACAAGAGTTGACCAAGGCAAGCACCAGTCCTATTCATAGATGTTGGAGTCAATAGAGTGCCACTGACATGGTTTGGATATTGTTCCCTCAAAATCTCATGTTGAAATGTGATCCCCAATGTTGGAAGTGGAGCCTAGTGGGAGGTGTTTGGGTCTTGGGGGCGGATCCCTCACAAATGGTTTGCTACTCTTCCTGCAGTAATGAGTTCACATGAAAGCTGGTTGTTTAAGAGAGCCTGGCACCTCCTCCTTCCTCTCTTGCTCCCTTGCTCTTATTTCCACTTGCCATGTGATGTGCAGCTCCCTATTTGCCTTCCACCATGATTGGAAGCTTTCTGAGGCCTCACCAGAAACCCAGCAGACATTGGTGCCACATCCTTGTATGGCCTACAGAACTGTGAGCCAAATAAACCTCCTTTCTTTACAAATTACCCAGCCTTGACTGGGAGCAGTAATTCACATCTGTAATCCCAGAACTTTGGGAGCCCAAAGCAGGTGGATCTCCTGAGGTCAGGATTTTGAGATGAGCCTGGCCAATATGGTGAAACCCCATCTCTACTAAAGATACAAAAAATTAGCCAGGCAAACCTCATGAGACATGAATAAACAGCCAGGAGAGTTCTTGATGAAAAAAGAGGCTGCTGGTTGTTGGTAAGAGAACAACAACAGGATAGATGCAAAAACAGCTGCCATGCCCCATTTCTCAGCCCTCACCCCACCATGGGGCTGCAGGAATAGCTTTCCTGGAATGGTTGGCTGGTTGCAAGGTAGGCAAGATGATCCTTGTCCTCCAAAAATTGGGGAATTTTTGAGTCCTGAGGGATTAGCATGGACTCCTGTATTGGTTTCAGCCCTCTTCTGCTTCCTATGGCGGCATCCATCAGGAGATTTGAAAGGAAAGAACACCTTTTTGGAGCCAGAAATTTAAAGATATCATTTCCAAGTCACTGGTTGCCTATAAAGATTATGAAACGAAAACTTCAGTAACCACATGCAATAAGGACTACACACTTTGCAAACATAGTTTGGAAAAGTCTCTAAACAAACAGATGGCCGCAACCCTCAACAAGCAAAAATCAGTAATCCCTGAAGAGGAGGAATCTGATTTTCAGTTACCATAATAATGCCAAGTGCTCAACAAAATATTATAAAGCATACAAAGAAAAAGGAAAGTATAGCCCATTCACAGGGGGAGAAAAAGAATTGGATAGGAGCCATCCCCATGGAAGCCCTTACATTGGAAACGTTAGTCAAAGACATTAAATCAACTGTCTTATGCCCAATGAGCTAAAGGAAACGAAAATAATGTATGAACAAATAGGGAAGGCCAACAAAGAGATAGTTTAATCTTATAAAAAGGAACAAAATAGAAATCCTGGAGCCAAAAAGTACAATAGCTGGAATTTAGAAATTCACTAGAGAGGTCAAAAAGCTGATCTCAAGAATCAGGAAGAAGAAAGAATCAGCAAACTTGAAGATAAGGCAGTTGAAATTGTCCAGTTGTAAAGAGAGAAAAAAAAAAGGAAAAATAGGCTGGCCATGGTGTCTCATGCCTGTAATCCCAGCATTTTGGAAGGCTAAGGTGGGTGGATCACTTGGATTCACGAATTTGAGACCAGCCTGGCCAACATGGTGAGACCCCATCTCTACTAAAAATACAAAAATTAGCTGGGCATTGTGACGCGCCCTGTAATCCTAGCTACTGGGGAGGCTGAAGGCCAAGAATCACTTGAATCAAGAAGGAGGAGGTTGCAGTGAGCTGAGATCATTCCACTGCACTCCAGCCTGGGTAATAGAGTGAGACTCCATCTCAAAAAAAAGAAAAGGAAAAATGAGCAGAGCCTGATAGATCCATGTGATGCCATCAAGCATATATCAACATATGCATAGTAGAAGTTCCTGAAGGAGAAGAGGAACAGAAAGGGACAGAAAAGATATTTGAAGAAATAATGGCTGAAAACTTCCCAAATTTGATGAAAGATATGAACATACACATCCAAGAAGCTTAACAAATTCCAAGCAGGAGAAACTCAGAGATTCATACTGAGACTCATAGCCAGATTGTCAAAAATCAGAGACAGAAAGAGAATCTTGAAAGCAGCAAGAAAGGAACAACTTGTAAGGTACAAGGAGTCCTTGGTAACATTAATAGCTAAGTTTTCATCAGAAACCATAGAGGAGCTGGGTGCAGTGGCTCATGCCTGTAATTCCAGCACTTTGGGAGGCTGAGGTGGGCAGATCACCTGAGGTCAGGAGTTCGAGACCAGCCTGACCAACACGGCAAAACCCTGTTGTACTAAAAATACAAAAATTAGCCAGGCATGTTGGTGGGCACCTGTAATCCCACCTATTCAGGAGGCTGAGGCAGGAGAATCGCTTGAACCCGGGAGATGGAGGTTGCAGTGAGCTGAGATTGCGCCATTGCACTCCAGTCTGGGCACCAGAGTGGGACTCTTTCTCAAAAAAAAAAAAAAAAAAAAGGAAAAGAAAAGAAAAGAAACCATAGAGGCCCAGAGGCAGTGGAATAACACAGTTAAAGTCCTGAAAAGACAAAAAAAAAGACTGTCAACCAAGAATTTCCTATCAGACAAACTATCCTTCAGGAATAAAGGAGAAATTTAGACATTTTCAGATAAATAAATGCAGAGAAAACTCATTGCTGGGGGCCCTGCTCTACAAGAGCTGCTAAAGTGAATCCATCAGACTGAAATGAAAGGACACTTGATAGTAATTCAAAGCCATGATGAGAAAAAAAGAACACTGATAAAAATAGTAACTGCATACATTGGTAAATATAAAAGCCAGTACTATTGTAGGTTTGGTTTGTAATTCTTCGTTTTTCACCTATCATTTAAAGGGAAAATGCATGAAACAATAATTATAAATCTATGTTAATGGGCACAGAATGTATAAAGATATGATCTGAAACAATAACATAAAGAGGGAGGGACAGAGATGTATATGAGCAAAGTATTTGTATACTATTAAAACTAAGTTGGTATTATTCAAATTAGGGTGTTATAAATTTAAGATGCTAGTTGTGATCCCCAAGGTAACCACTAAGAAAATAACTGAAAAATATACAGACAGGGAAAGAAAAAGGGAATCAAAATGGTACACTAAAATATATTAAACACCAAAAAAAGTAATAGTGGAGGAATTGAGGAACAAAATACAAAAAATATACAGAAAAGCAAATAATTATTAAATAAATGGCAGAATAAATCCTTTATTTTAATTACTTTAAATGTAAATGAACTAAACTGTCTAATTAAAAGGCAGAGATTGACGGAATGGATTTCTAAAAATTATTAATTTATATGCTATCTACAAGAGACTTTAGATCAAAAGATTTGAAAGGATGGAAAGCAAGAAAATAATACGGTCACATTGGCTCATGCCTGTAATCCCAGCACTTATGCTAGCAATCCCTTGGGAGGCCAAGGCAGGTGGATCACTTGAGCCCAGGATTCAAGACTATCCTGAGCAACATAGTGAGACCTGGTCTCCAAAAAAAAAAAAATAAGCCAGGTGTGGTGGCACATGCCTGTAGTCACAGCTACTTGGGAGGCTGAGGCAGGAGGATTGTTTGAGCCCAAGAAGTCGAAGCTGCGATGAGCCATGAGCTCACCACTGCACTACAGCCTGGGCTACAGAGCAAGACCTCATGTCATAACAGAGAAGAAGAGATCTGAACAGTAGCATGTATGTACACATAAGAAAAACCATGTGGGATTATAGTGAGAAAGCAGCATCTGCAAGCCAAAGGGTAGGGCCTGAGAAAATATCAACCCCACTGACACCTTGATGTTGGACTTTCAGCCTCCAGAATTGTGAGAAAATAAATTTCTATTGTTTAAGCTACTCACTTCGTGGTAAAGTGTTATCATGGCCCTAGCAATAACTTAACTATCTGGGTTGGGTAACTAGAAAAAGAAGAGTAAACTAAAACCAAAGCTAGCGGAAAGAAGGAGTAAGGCTGGGCACGGTGACTGATGCTTGTAATCCCAGCACTTTGTGAGGCCAAGGCAGGTGGATCACCTAAGGTCAGGAGTTCAAGACCAGCCTGGCCAACATGGTGATACCCTGTCTCTTCTAATAGTACAAAAATTAGCCGAGCATGGTGGCAGGCACTTGTAATCCCAGCTACTTGGGAGACAGAGGCAGGAGAATCGCTGGAACCTGGGAGGCAGGAGGTTGCAGTGAGCCGAGATGGCACCACTGCACTCCAACCTGGGCGACAGAGCAAGACTCCATCTCAAAAAAAAAAAAAAAAAAGAAAAAGAAAGAAGGAATAACAAAGATTAGTGTGCAGAAATACAAAACAGAAAATAGAAAAATGATAGAGGAAATCAATGAAAATAAAAGTTGATTTTTTTTTTTTTTTTAGGAGACTGAATCTCTGTCTATTGCCTAGGCTGGAGTGCGGTGGCACAGTCTTGGCTCACTGCCTCCCAGATTCTAGCAATTCTCCTGCCTCAGCCTCCTGAGTAGCTGAGATTACAGGTGCACGCCACCACGTCCGGCTAATTTTTTTGAATTTTAGTAGAGACAGCGTTTCACCATGCTGCCCAGGCTGGTCTTGAACTCCTGAGCTCAGGCAATCCACCCGCCTCAGCCTCCAAAAATGCTAGGATTACAGCAGTGAGCCACCGCGCCTAGTCAAAAGTTGATGTTTTTAAAGATCAACAAAATTGTCTAAGAAAAAAAGAGAAGAGTCAAATTATTTAAATCAAAAATGAAAGTGAGATAGTACTGTTTTGCAGAAATAAATTGGATAATACTATAAACAATTGTACTCCAAAAAATTGGAAAACCTTAGATGAAATGTACAAATTTTTAGAAAAACACAAACTACCAAAACTGACTCAAGAAGAAATAGAAAATCTGATTGGATCTGTAAAAAGTAAGGATATTGAATCAGTAATCAAAAACTTTCCAACAAAAAAAGCCCAGGAACAGATTATTTCAAGATGAATTCTACTAAACATTTAAAGAAGTAACACAAATCCTTCTCAAATTCTTCTGAAAAAATTTAAGAGGAAAGAACACATTCTCTCAGGCCAGCAAGACAAAGACACTGAGAGAAAAGAAAACTGCAGACCACTGTTCCTTACGAACATAGATACAAAAATTCTCAACAAAATAGTAACAAATTTGGCAGTATATTTTTAAGATTTTATACCATGAACAAGTGGAATTTATTCCAGAGACACAATGGTGATTCACCATATCAAAATAAATCGATGTAGGCCGGGCATGGTGGCTCACACCTGCAATCCCAGCACTTTGGGAGGCTGAGATTCCTCCCACCGGGGTGACCCCGGGTGGATCACCTGAGGTCAGGAGTTCAAGACCAGCCTGGCCAACATGGTGAAATTCTGTTTCTACTAAAAATACAAAAAATTAGCTGGGAGTGGTGGTGGGCACCTGTAATCCCAGCTACTCAGTAGGCTGAGGCAGGAGAATTGCTTGAACCCGGGAGGCGGAGCTTGCAGTGAACTGAGATCATGCCACTGCACTCCAGCCTGGGCAACAAGAGAGAAACTCAGTCTCAAAAAAAAAAAATAGAATGAAGGGGGAAAGCCATATAATAATCTCAAATGGGCCTGGCACGGTGGCTCACGCCTGTAATCCCAACACTGAGAGGCCGAGGCAGGTGAATCACCTGAGGTCAGGAATTCAAGACTAGCTGGCCATTATGGTGAAACCCCATCTCTAATAAAAATACAAAAATTAGCCGGTATGGTAATCCTAGTTACTTGGGAGGCTGAGGCAGGACAATCGCTTGAGCTCGGGAGGCAGAGGTTGCAGTGAGCTGAGATCATGCCACTGCACTCCAGCCTGGGTGACAGACTAAGACTGTGTCTCAAATACTCATCATCATGATCATGATCATCATCATCATCATCTCAAATGATGCTGAAAAAGCATTTGACAATATCCAACATCAAGATAAAACACTTAGTAAAGTAGTAATAGAAACGAACATCTTCAACATTATAAGGACCACATAAGAAAAGCCCATAACTAACGTAATCATGAAAGACTGAAGATTTTTGTCCTTTAAACTGGGAACAAGACAAGGATGCCCACTTTTACCACCACTATTTAGCATAGTACTAAGAGTTCTAGTCACAGCAATTAGGAAAGATAAAGAAATGAAAGGCAGTCAAGTTGGAAGACAAGAAGTGATATTATCTCTCTTGGTAGATGATATAATCTTATATGTAGAAAATCCTAATGAATACCACCCAACACACACACACACAACTGTTAGAGCTAATAAATTCAGCAAAGCTGCAGGATACAAAATCAACACATGAGAATCAGTTTCTATATAGTAGGATACATATTTCTATATAGTAGGAAACAGCAATCTGAAAAGAAAATTGAGAAAACAATTCCATGTACAGTAGCATCAAGAATAAAATATTTAGTAAAAAATTTAACCAAGGACGAGCCAGATTTGTACATTGAAAACTACAAAACACTGCCAGAAGAAATTAAACAGAAATATGTGGAGAAACATCTTGCGTTCATGGATTGGAAGACAATATTGTTAAGATGGCGATTGTTATGGGCTGAATGTTTGTGTTCTTCCAAAACGCATATGTCAATGCCCTAACAGCCAATGTGACTGTTTCTGGAGATAGGCCCCTTATGGAAGTAATTAATGTCGAATGAAGGCGGGGCCCTGGTTCAATAGGATTAGTGTCCCTATCCTAGCAGAGATACCCAAGAGCTTTCTCTCCCTCTGCATGCAAGGAAAGCCCATTCAAGGATATAGTAAGAAGGTGGTCATGGACAAGCCAGGAAGAGAAACTTCATGAGAAACTGGCTTTTTCAACACCTACAGCTCTGGAAACTACACCTTAGTTTCCAGAGCTGTGAGGAATATCAGTTTCTATTGTTTAAGCCACCCTCTCATGGTATTTTGTTACAGCAGTTCAAGCAGACTAATACAACAATGTTCCCCAAAGCCATCTACTGATTCAGTGCAATTCCTATCCAATCCCAACGGCATTTTTTTTTTTTTTTTTTTTTTTTTTTGCTGATGTAGCGAGACTGACCCTAAAATTTGTATGGAATTTCAAGAGACCCCAAATAACCAAAATAACCGAAAAACAAGAACAAAGTTGGAGGTCTCATACTTTCTGATTTCAAAACTTAATACAAAGCTACAGTCATCAAAACACTATGAGGCCAGGCATGGTGGCTCACGCCTGTAACCCCAACACACTGGGATGCCAAGGCGGGTGGATCACTTGAGGTCAGGAATTCAAGGCCAGCCTGGCCAACATGGTGAAACCCTGTCTGTAGTAAACTACAAAAAAAAAAAAAAAAAAATTTGGGCATAGTGGCAGCTAATAGTATCCCTAGCTACTACTTGAGAGGCTGAGGCACAAGAATCACTTGAATGTGGGAGGCAGAGGTTGCAGTGAGCCGAGATCGCACCACTGCACTCCAGCCTGGGGGACAGAGCAAGACTGTCTCAGAAAATAAAAAAACAAAAACACTGTGGTCTCAGATAGTCATATAGTCCAACAGACTAGAATAAAGAGCCCAGAAATAAACCTTCTCATGTACTGATTTTTGACAAGAATTTCAAGACCATTCAATGAGAAAAGAACAGTCTCTTTAATAAATAGTGCCTTACATAAGAAGTATATGGAAAAAGAAAAAAAAAGAACAAACAAATGGTGCCAAGGAAGCTGGATATGCACGTGCAAAAGAATGAAGTTGGACCCTTGCCTTACACTATGAATAAAAATTAACTCAAGATTGATCAAAGACCTGAATGTAAGACCTAAAGTCAAACTCAGCAGAAACCACAGGGACAAATCATGATCTTAGATTTGGCAGTGGTTTCTCAAATAAGCCACCAAAAGCACAGGAGGCAAAAGAAAACAACTGTAAATTGGACATCATCAAAATTAAAAACTTTTACGCATCAAAGGACACTATCAGCTGGGCACAGTGGTTCATTCCTGTAATCCCCTCACTTTGTGAGGCTGAGGTGGGTCTTGAGGTCAGGAGTTCAAGACCAGCCTGGCCAACATGGTGAAACCCCATCTCTACTAAAAATACAAAAAATTAGCCCAGTGTGGTGGTGGTACCTGTAGTACCAGCTACTTGGGAGGCTGAGGCAGGATTATTATCTCTTGAACCCTGGAGGCAGAGGTTGCAGTGAGCTGGGATCAGACCACTGCACTCCAGCCTGGGAGACAGAGTAAGACTCCATCTCAAAGAAAAAAAAAAAAAAAAAGACACTATCAAGAGAGTGAAAAGATAACACACAGAACGAGAAGAAACACTTGCAAATCTTGTATCTTATATATAAGGGTTTAATATCAAGCATATATATATTGCACTGTTTTCTTTGTTGTCATTGAGTTGTAGGAGTTTCATGGAAAACCCCAAAATGAGCAAAGAACTTGCATAGCTATTTCTCCAGAGAAGATAAACAAATGGCCAATAGGCATATGAAAACATGCTCAATATCACTAATTATTAGGGAAATGCAAATCTGAATCACAATGAGAGACCATCTCACAGCTGCTAGCATAGCTATTATTTCTTATTTTTTTATTTTATTTCTTTATTTTTTTGAGATGGAGTCTCACTCTGTGGCCCAGGCTGGAGTGCAGTGGCATGAACTCAGCTCACTGCAACCTCCACCTCCTGGGTTCAAGCCATTCTCCTGCCTCAGCCTCCTGAGTAGCTGGGATTACAGGCACATCCCACCATACCCTGCTAATTTTTGTATTTTTAGTAGAGATAGAGTTTCACCATGTTGGCCAGACTGGTCTCCAACTCCTGACCTCAAGTGATCTGCCCACCTGAGTCTCCCAAAGTGCTGGGATTACAGGCATGAGTCACTACACCCAGCCTTAAATTTTTTTTTAATTAAAGGAAGATAAGTGTTGGAAGGATATAGAGAAATTGAAACTCTCTTTCATTCCTGGTGGGAAGATAAAATGGTGCAGCCATTCTGGAAGACAGTTTGGCAGTTTCTTACAAAGTCAAACATAGACTTACACAACCCAGCAATCACACTCCCAGGCATTACCCAACAGAGTGGAAAATTTATGTCAATACAAAAACCTTCATGCAAAAAGCAAGAACATGGTTTCAAAATACCTGGGTTTAGTGACCACGATAATGTGCAAACCAAGAATTGCCTGTTTTGAATGTGTTACTTCCTGTCTTGGAGCCTCACTTTCCCTAAATAAGAGGAAGAGCCTGGGGATTCCTGAGAGGTCTCCTGCTTTGCTGGTGAAGGGACTTGGGAGTCTGCAAACATCCCTAGATGAGTCCTGGGTGTCACCTTGACCTGGCTTCACACTTAGAGTTGCCAGGTTTAGCAAATAAAAATATAGGTCATTCAACTAAATTTGAATTTCAGATGAACAACAAGTAATCCTTTAGTATAAGTATGTCCATGTAATATTTGGAGCATCCTTCTACTGAAAAGAAAATTCATGGTTTATCTGAAATTCAAATTTAATGTATTTTATCTGGCAATCCTATTCCCACTTCTGCCCTTAAGGGCCTCCCCGCTTCCCCTCCACATCCATTCTCCTATGTTGCTTTGAAAATAAACAAGCATCAGGGACTGACACACTGATTTCAAAGTCCCTGCCACTTAAATGGATCCCTTTCATCTGCCAGGAACTGAAGATGGAAACAAGTGGGCGGGGACAAAAGAGAGCTGAGTGAAGGGAGGTGGCGGAAAGGAAAGGGGTGTTTCATGAAGTCGACCCAGCCTGCTGTCTCCACTGAGGTTCGGAGGCCTCAGGGTTGGCCTCCTGCAGTGCTTCTCAACCTCGGATGCGCGTTGGGAGCTCTGAAAAATAATGCTTGGGCATGACCTGGGTGGTGGGAATTTTTTAAGCTCTAGTAATTCCTCGAAACAGCCTAGGCTGCTGTTTTCTTGCTGCTAACAAACCAGCCAAACTTAGTGGCAAAAATCACGGCTCCCAGCCAGGCAGCCAGGCAGCAGGCAGCTCTCATTCAGAGGCTCATGCAGCTGAGGTTGTCTTGAAAACTTCTGCTTGCACATATCTGGACTTGAGATTAACTGTAACCTGGGATCTCCGTAGGGCAGTCAACCAGATCACCTGCATGTGGCCTTTCCTTATAGTTTGGGCTTCTTTGCAGGACGGCTGTTGAGTTCCAAGGGAGCCAGGCAGAAATGGCATGACCTTTTTTAATCTAGCTTGGGATGTCGCGCAGTATCCCTTCAGCCACATTCTACTCATCAGAAGCAGCAAGTCACTAAGGCCAGCTCACATTCAAAAGGGATGGAATTAGGCCGGGCAACATGGCTCACGCCTGTAATCCCAGCACTTTGGGAGGCCGAGGTGGGCAGATACTTGAGGTCAGGAGTTTGAGACCAGCCTGACCAACATAACAAAACCCTATCTCTACTAAAAATACAAAACTTAGCCAGGCATGATGGCAGGCATCTGTAATCCCAGCTACTCGGGAGGCTGAGGCATGAGAATTGGTTGAACCCAGGAGGTAGAGGTTGCAGTGAGCTGAGATCATGCCATAGCACTCCAGCGCTCCAGCCTGGGCGACAGAGTGAGACTCTGTCTAAAAAAAAAAAAAAAAAAAAAAAACCAGGTGCAATGGCTCGTGCTTGTAATCCCAGCACTTAGGGAGGCCGAAGCAGGTGGATCACCTGAGGTCAGGAGTTTGAAACCACCCTGGCCAATATGGTGAAACCCCATCTCTACTAAAACACAAAATTAGCCGGGTGTGGTGGTATGTGCCTGTAATCCCAGCTACTCAGGAGGCTGAGGCAGAAGAATCACTTGAACTTGGGAGGCGGAGGTGGAGGTTGCAATGAGCTGAGATTGCACCACTGTACTCCAGCCTGAGCAAGAGAGCAAGACTTCATCTCAGAAAAAAAAAATAAAAATAAAAAATAAGGGATGAAATTAGACTTCATCTCTTGACGGGACAAATGCCAAGGAATTTGTGATCCTATGTGAAAACCACCACAGCTACCACTGGAAAAAAAGTCTCCAGAATCCATTCTCCTGTCTACACTCCTCCAGCCCAACCCTGCTTACCTGGAAAGTCCAGTGGCCTCTGCAGGGTCTCCCTGCCTCCCATCTCCCACCCCAGGCTGCCCTCCACACTGCAGCTGGAATCTCGAGCCCAGAGGGTGGAGTCCAGGGCCCCCACGGGCTGGTCTTTGTGTCTCCAATTCATTCGCATCCTCAAGCTCCCAGGCAGAGCCAGACTCAGTACAAGCAGGTGCTCTCCTGGGCCATGCATGTGCCTAGCTCCTGCCAGACAGGCACATCATCCCTTAGTAGGGAGCCACAAAACTCCCCAACTCCCACCCTCCTCCTTCAGGATCTTACCCAGACCCCTCTCCAGGGAAGCCTTCTCTGAGCACTCCCAAGGTGGGTCAAGCTCAGCTCCCTGGCCTTTCCTTTGCAATGTGTACATCATTTCACACATTTTCTTTTAACGTTGTACTGCAGTTAACACATATGCAGAAAAGTGCACAAATCCTTAGTGAATTTTAACAAAGTGAGCAAGCTTGTATATCCAGCTCTGAGGTCAAGAAAGAGAACATTTCTAAGGCTGGGCGAGGTGGCTCATACCTGCAATCCCAGCACTTTGGAAGACTGATGTGGAAAGATCACTTGAGGTCAGGAGTTCAAGACCAGTCTGGGCAACATAGTGAGATCCCTTCTCTATAAATTTTTTTTTAAATTAGCCAGGCATGTTGACACATTCTTGTAGTCCTAGCTACTCAGGAGGCTGGGGCAGGAAGGTTACTTGAGTCCAGGAGGTTGAGGCTACAGTGAGCTATAATTGCACCACTGCACTCCAGCCTGGGCAACAGAATAAGATTCTATGGAAGGAAGGAAGGAAGGAAGGAAGGAAGGAAGGGAGGG
>NW_012116166.1:2063629-2078871 GCF_000951035.1 Colobus angolensis palliatus | reverse complement strand
AAAGAACATTTTTACTTGAGTGATGGGTGCACCAAAATCTCAGAAATCACTACTAAAGAACTTATTCATGTAACCAAACACCACCTGTTCCCCAAAAGCCTATTGAAATAAAAACAAAGAAAAAGTAAGATGAAGAAAGAAAGAAAGAAAGAAAGAAAAAGAAAGAAAGGAAGGAAGGAAGGGAGAGAGAGAGAGAGAGAGGGAGGGAGGGAAGGAAGGAAGGAAGGGAGGGAGGGAAGGATTCCTAGAACCCCAGGAGCCCTCCAAGGTCCTTTTGTTCACCATCCACCATCCCTTCCTCCCCCTAGCCCTGGTAACCACTATTCCAACTTCCAATCCTTTAGGTTAGTGCCACCTGTTTTCAAACTTCATACCAATGGACTCATATAGTATGTGCTCTGGGGTCTGGTTTCTGTGTCCAGTCTCATGTTAGTTCTTGCTGCATTTTAATCAGAACTGGCTACATAATTTGTGTGACCCAGTGCAAAATGAAAGTGTGGACTGTCCCCCCGCAATCCCACCCCCAACACCGTTCAAAAGTTATTAAGAATTTCAAGATGGCAGCTGCAGAGCCTAAGTCTGTCATGTGATTCTTCTGAGTGCAGGGCCCTGTGTAAGTCACACATGCCCGTGAAGCCATCCTGTTTCCAGTTGCCTATTTGTTCAAGTGTCTCTTCCTTGAGGGCAAGAGCTGTGCTCTGGGCAAGTCACCATCTCTGTGGAGCTTCTTCAGCCTTCGTTCATTAAAACCTTACAAAGGCCTGAGGCCGAGAAGGAGGGTGATCATTATAAGCATCACACCCGTTTAACTGATGCAATGTCTAGACTGAAAATGCCGCAGGACTCAGCCAAGGTCCCACAGTGAGTGAGTGCAGGGACAGACCTCAATACAAGCCTTCTGGCTCTAGGCAGCCTCCCCCTGCCTCCAGCTCTGCCCTAGAATCTACTGCATGCCAAGTACTGGACCCAGGATAAAGGAAAAAAAGAGTTCCTGCCCAGAAGGAACTTTCAATTCAACTGGAAAACAAAAACAGGACTTATACACATGAAAACATTATTAACCGAAACATTTTGTCCTTCATGTGTGGGCCTTGTAGTTCTAAGAACTGGAGGCTGTCTCTGCCTAACCAAGCAAGAAGGATCAACTAGAGAGGGTGCAGCCAGGCATGGTGGCTCACGCCTGTAATCACAGCACTTTGGGAGGCCAAGGCAGGGGGATCACCTAAGGTCAGTAGTTTGAGACCAGCCTGGCCAACATGGTGAAACCCTGTCTCTACTGAAAATACAAAAATTAGCATGGCGTGGTGGTGCATGCCTGTGATCCCAGCTACGTGGGAGGCTGAGGCAGGAGAACCACCTGAATGCAGGAGGCAGAGGTTGCAGTGAGCTGAGATCACACTGTTGTACTCCAACTTGGGCTACAAAGTGAGACTTCATCTAAAAACATTTTTTAAATTTTTTTTAAAAAAGAGGGGGTACAGAGAGCCTGCACAGGAAGCTGAGGGCAGGCAGAGCTCCTGGGAGCCCTGGCGAGCAGTGGAGTCCCACCCCAGCTCTCACAGGGACACGGTCTGGTTAGCGTGATGCTCTTGCATCTGTGTACCACACATTCCAGCCATCCCATCAGTCCTGGCATCACTTGGTCACAGGACAGCCTCTGATTGGCTGAGCTCTGGCCTGGGGCTCAATCTCTGGCTCTCCTAGAGCTGAGAGACAGACGGAGGGCCTGGCCCCTCTGTTATAACAGTGGGAGGGAGGGCATTCCTCAGAAAGAAATCAAGGGGTCATGAGGACCAGGGATGAAAGTATGGTGGCTATCTCATTGTTCAAATAAAAAATTAAAAATTAAAAAAATTTAAAAAACAAACAAAATGTAAAAAAAAAAAAAGAAAGTATGGTGGCTAAAAAATGACAGAAATTCCCTTTAATGCATGTATTTGTTCAGATCACCAGTACACCAAGCAACAGTGGGGGGCTCCTGTCCTTGAAACTGACTTTGCCTGTGCTTGTGGAGGAGGCAGGCAAAACCATTGTAAAAGGCTAGTCCGCAAGCACCCATGTGTTTGTGAAAGTGTGGTATGATGGTTACTTTTAGGTGTCAACTTGACTGGGTTAAGAGATACCCAGATAGCAGGTGCAGCATTATTTCTGGGTGCATCTGGTAGGGTGTTTTCAGAGAGATTGGCATTCGAATCAGTAGACAGAGTAAAACATATCTGCCCTCACCAATATAGGTGGGCGACATTCAATCCACCAGCCCAAATAGAACAAAAAGACAGAGGAAAAGCAAATTCACTCTCTTCTGTACCTGGGACATCCACCTTCTCCTGCCCTGGGACATAGAAGCTCCTGGTTCTCAGAACTTCAAGCTCAAACCGAATGACACCATCAACTTCCCTGGTTCTTCAACCTGCAGACGACATACTATGGGACTTCTTAGGCTCCCAATCACTCAGGCCAATCTCCATCATAAATCCCCTCTTCTACATCTATAGTTATGTCTATAGTGCCATCTGTATCCTGTTTGTTCTGTTTCTCTGGACGACCCTGACTAATCCGTGTGGTTAAAGTAAAAACCACCAAGCCCCACACTAACAGCAGAGAAGCTATAACACGGTCAAGCTTCGACTCACCAATGCCCATGCCAGAGCCCTCATAGAAACGCGGCTTCCTTGAAGGGAAGACCATGTTATCATCAGGGCAGTGACCTCCAAGGAGCCTGGAAAGGAGTGAGAAGGTCCGCTGGCAAGAATGTGGAAAGAATTCCCATCTGTGACACAGGAGAGAGGCCCAGAATCTGGCGGACATGAAGATTCCAATTCTGTTTTGTGGGCAGGGACGCATGCCCAGGCCTCACCCCACACCCTGGGGCTGGAATACACCTCTAAATTGTATCCTACCTCCAGTCCCAGCTAGGCAGGACTGTCTTCTGGGAAGTAGATTGTGGGAGCCATGTCGTGTGCGGGTGACAGCTGCCTATTGCTCCCTGGACTGGGCAAAAGGGGCTCCATTTGCCCTTACTACCTCCTCTTCCCAGTGCTAGTCAGAGCAATATCAGTGGCGATGCCATGGGGCATGGTTATGAAAGTGGGAAAATGCTTGATCCCACTTGTGCAAGAATTTTCTGCTCTGTGTATGGGTACAGCAGTCACTGAACAGGGGTGGGGGCCAGGGGCTGCTGCTTTGTGTCCATGTGTCCATGAGCTGTGTAACAAATACACAGCAACAGCTAACCGACACATGGACACTCCAAAGCTCAATGGCTGAAAAAAACAGTGATGTCTTATTTTTCATGAGTTTGTGGGAGGGCTGGAGTGCTACTGGAAGTTGAAGCCTTGGCTGAGGCAGCTCTGTTCCACATATTTCACCCTTATCCTAGGACCTGCTGATTTCATCCTTCTCTTAGAGATGGCAGAAATGCACAAGATGGCATGGAGACACTCAGGGCCTCTGGAACTGGTGCACTGTTACTTTAGCCTGGTTCGGTTGGTCAACACAGGTCTCATGGCCAGCCCAGAGTCACATTGAGAGGGCACTGCAAAGTGAAGTGGCAAAGGGTGTAGATACAGAAAGAGGTGACGAAGTGAGGCCAGTGCTCAAGGGTGAATGGAGCTGGGGGACAGAAGCTAGGAAGCCAGTTTGATCCATGCCAGGTTGCAAGGGCAAGTTCAGGCCATGCACAGAGGAGTTGAGAGAAGAGTCAAGCCTGGGGGAAATCCCAGGGAGAGAACAGAGACTAGGGAGGCACAAGGCCATGGTGCTGGTGGCTGAAAGTGGCCTGGAGCAAGCTGGCAGTAAGCATGAATCTCATCAGCTTCTCCTTGTGCCAGAAAGGGCTTCTGCCAGGGTGCCCAGGCCCATAAAGCACCACATCAGGGCAGACCTGTTCCAAAGGTCCAGAGCAATTTTAGATGTATCTGTGTTTATTTTTGTTGTTGTTGATTTTTTTCATTTTTGTTGTTGAGACGAGGTCTCACTATGTTGCCCACGCTGGCCCTGAACTTCCAGGCTCAAGCACTCCTCTCTCTTGGGCGTCAGCTGGGGCTACAAGCATGTGCCACAGCTTCTATCTGTTTTTATTAAAGCCATATTTCCTGAATTTTAGCCATTCGCATTCAAATTTTAGTGATTTTTTTTTTGCCATATCTGCTTGCCGCCTATACCAATATTTACTTGATATTTTTATTTAAATCAACTCATATTTTTTGTTGTTGTTATTTAGTTTTTATTTCATAATCATAAACTTGACTCTGCAATCCAGCTAGGCATGGAAGGGCAGAAGGAAATCTTGGAGCTCAAAGGGAACTGCAGTGAGAACACAAAGATTCTAGGACTCTGTGAGCAAATGGGGTGGAGGAGTGCTCTCCCAAGCTACAGAAGGAATGGTCTCGAGGTTAAGATGAAACATAAGTCGACTGGGCACAGTGGCACAAGCCTGTAATCTCAGCGCTTTGGGAAGCCAAGGTGGGCGGATCACCTGAGGTCAGGAGTTCAAGACCAGCCTGTCCAACATGGTGAAACTCTGTCTCTACTAAAAATACAAAAATTAGCCAGGTGTGGTGGTGCTCACCTATAATCCCAGTTACTCAGGAGGCTGAGGCAGGAGAATCACTTGAACCTGGGAGGCAGAGGTTGCAGTGAGCCGAGATTGTGACATTGCACTCCAGCCTGGAAGGCAAGAGTGAAACCTTCTCAAAACTGAAACAAAACAAACACAAGTCAAGCTTATTAGAGTCATTCACAGTCAGCAGTGGTGATCTTCTTGCTGGTCTTGCCATTCCTGGACCCCAAACCCTCCATGGCCTCCACAATATTCATGCCTTCTTTCACCTTGCCAAAGACCACATGCTCGCCATCCAACCACTCACTCTTGGCAGTGCAGATGAAAAACTGGGAGCCGTTTGTGTTGGGTCCAGCATTTGCCTTGGACAAGATGCCAGAACCTGTCTGCTTCAGGATGAAGTTCTTATCATCAAATTTCTCCCCATAGATGGACTTGCCACCAGTGCCATTGTGGTGTGTGAAGTCATCACCCTGACACATAAACCCTGGAATAATTCTGTGAAAGCAGGGACCCTTATAACCAAATCCTTTCTCTCCAATGCTCAGAGCATGAACACTTTCTGCTGTCTTTGGAAACTTGTCTGCAAACAGCTGGATGGAGATGCAGCCCAGGGGCTCATCGAAGAACTTGGTGGGGTTAACCATGGCTGATAGTATGGGGCCCCTGGAGGCAATGGCGGTGTATGCAAAACTCAACTTATATTTTTAATGTAAATATTTAACTTAATAATATTCATGAAGTCATTGACTTTTGTGCTTGTTTACACACACACACACACACACACATATATATATGTATATGTATATATATATATTTTTTTTTTTTTTTGAGACAGAGTCTCATTCTATCACCCAGGCTGGAGTGCAGTGGCACAATCTTGGCTCACTGCAACCTCCACCTCCCAGGTTCAAGCAATTCTTACGCTTCAGCATCCTGAGTAGCTGGGATTACAGGCATGCGCCACTATATCTGGCTAATTTTTGTACTTTACTTACAAAATTAAGTCAGGATTTCACCATGCTGACCAGGCTGGTCTCCAACTCCTGACCTCAAGTGACCCATCTGCCTCGGCCTCCCAAAGTGCTGGGATTACAGGTGTGAGCCACCGCACCCAGCCCCAACTCATATGTGTATATGTAGGCGCAATCTCAGCTCACTGCAACCTCTGCCTCCCAGGTTCAAGTGATACTCCCACCTCAGCCTCCTGAGTAGCTGGGATTGGCTGCCATCATGCCTGGCTAATTTTCGTATTTTTGTAGAGACAGGGTATCACCATGTTGGCCAGGCAGGTCTTGAACTCCTGACCTCAGGTGATCTGCCTGCCTCAGCCCCCCAAAGTGATGGGATTACAAGTGTGAGCCAACACACCTGGCCCCAACTCATATTTTTAATGTAAAATTTAATAATATTCATGAAATCATTGACTTCTCTGATAGCTGTATCTTTCCTAATGTCACAGTAAAACCTATAACCTCCAGGACAAAATAATTATATATATATATATATTTTAAGATGGAGTCTCACTTTGTTGCCCAGACTAGAGTGCAATGGTGCATTCTCGGCTCACTGCAACCTCCGTCCCCCCCAGGTTCAAGTGATTCTCCTGCCTCAATCTCCCGAGTAGCTGGGATTACAGATGCCCACCACCATGCCTGGCTAATTTTTGCATTTTTAGTAGAGACAGTGTTTCACCATGTTGCCCAGGCTGATCTGGAACTCCTGACTTCAGGTGATCTGCCTGCCTCAGCCTCCCAACATGCTAGGATTACAGGTGTGAGCCATCATGCCTGGCCAATTATTCATATTGTTATAGAAAGAAAACAAGTCATAGGATATCTAGAGTATGAATCCATTTATACAGAAATTGAAAACAGCCACCGCTATATATTTGAGGTAAAGTTTAAAAGGGTCAGTCGGGGCCGGGCGCAGTGGCTCACGCCTGTAATCCCAGCACTTTGGGAGGCCAAGGCGGGTGGATCATGAGGTCAGGAGATTGAGACCATCCTGGCTAACACGGTGAAACCCTGTCTCTACTAAATATACAAAAAATTAGCCGGGCGTGGTGGCGGGTGCCTGTAGTCCCAGCTACTCAGGATGCTGAGGCAGGAGAATGGTGTGAACCCAAGGGGCAGAGTTTGCAGTGAGCAGAGATCGCACCACTGCACTCCAACCTGTGCGACAGAGTGAGACTCTGTCT
Organism: Colobus angolensis palliatus; assembly: GCF_000951035.1. Taxonomy (NCBI): domain Eukaryota; kingdom Metazoa; phylum Chordata; class Mammalia; order Primates; family Cercopithecidae; genus Colobus; species Colobus angolensis. The sequence continues at coordinate 2,072,110 of NW_012116166.1, read as the reverse complement.
CAAAAAAAAAAAAAAGGGTCAGCCGGGTGAGGTCTGGAGTTCAAGACCAGCTTGGCCAACATGGTGAAACCCTGTCTGCACTAAAACTACAAAAACTAGCTGGGTGTGGTGGCGGATGCCAACTACTTGGAAGGTTGAGGCAGGAGAACCGCCTGAACCCAGGCTACAATGAGTGGAGATTGTGCCACTGCACTCCAGCCTGGCACAGAGTGAGACTGTCTCAACAAAAAGGTAAAAAGAAAAGTTGACTCCCAAGGAAACAGGCATCCAGCTCAAATCTGTCTCCCTGCTGGCTTTAAGGCAGCCATTTTATTAGACATGGTTTGGGGTTGGATTAGCAGGTGATTAGTGGAAGGAAGGGGGAGATGGGCAGAGTCCTTGAGGATTCACAGTTATCTTCTCATGCTAACTCATGGGTCACATGTGCAAATTCAGAGGGAGCTATCTGAAACATGATGGAAATTCAGGCTGTGACGTCAGCAAGCTGGTTCTGCACAGACTAGCTGGCCACACTGGTTCCAACTGATTTCAGCCAGTTTTGTTATCTTACAAATGAAAGGATTTTCAGCATTTCAGCAAGTTGTTTCTTTTCTTATCCGCTATCCTGCAAACTCAAGAACTTCTGTTACTTACTGTTTTTTGTTGCTGTTGTCATTGTTTTTGTGAGACAGGGTCTCCCTCCGTCACCCAGGCTGGAGGGCAGTGGTGTACAACTGTGGCTCACTGCAGCCTCGAACTCCTGGACTCAAGCAATCCTTTTGCCCCAACCTCCTGAGTAGCTGGTATGACAGGCATGCGCTACCATGCCCAGCTAATTTTTATTTTATGTAGAGACTGGTTCTCACTGTGTTGTCCAGGCTGGTCTTAAACTCCTGGGCTCAAGCAGTGCTCCTGCCTCAGCCTCCCAAAGTGCTGAGATTACAGACATGAGCCACTGTGCCCAGAGTTACTGATTTCTTTAACTCTTTGAGGCACAATTTCAGAAAGAAGGAAAGAAAGGGGAAAATATAATGGTTACAGCCGGGCGCGGTGGCTCAAGCCTGTAATTCCAGCACTTTGGGAGGCCGAGACGGGCGGATCACGAGGTCAGGAGATCGAGACCATCCTGGCTAACACGGTGAAACCCCGTCTCTACTAAAAAATACAAAAAAAAAACTAGCCGGGCGAGGTGGCGGGCGCCTGTAGTCCCAGCTACTCGGGAGGCTGAGGCAGGAGAATGGCGTAAACCCGGGAGGCGGAGCTTGCAGTGAGCTGAGATCCGGCCACTGCACTCCAGCCCCGGCGACAGAGCGAGACTCCGTCTCAAAAAAAAAAAAAGAAAAAAAAGAAAATATTATGGTTGCAACAGCAGTTACTAAGCACAAAACAAAACAAAACTAGGATGAAGACTGCCTACCTGTCTAACATACCAAAATCCATTTCTTCTGGTGTGCTTTGCAAGGCTCGGTCTTGAACCGCAAGACCTACCTGTGCAGACACTCATCTGGGCCCTTCTGTAGCGAATGTAGACAGCAGGTGCAGAGCAACTCTCAAGGAATGGCTGTGTGTCTTGCCCAGAGGCCTCCTGTGTGGGGCAGGGAGGACAGCAGGAACCAGACATATACAGAGCTACCCTGAAACAGCAGGAACAGGCAATTGCAGGCACAGCATTGAGTCATCGGACTTACTTTGGGAGGCCGAGGTGGGTGGATCACTTGAGGTCAGAAGTTTGAGACCAACCTAGACAACATGGTGAAATCCCATCTCTACTAAAAATACAAAAATTAACCAACAGAAATTTGAGAGTTCCCACAATCCCTCTCAGTGTCACCAGTGGAGAGTTCCAGGTTCTTGGCATCTTGAACAAAGAATTGGACAAAACACACAAAGCAAGGAAGCAATTAAGGGATTTATTGAAAATGAAAGTACACTCCACAGAGCAGGAGCAGGCTCGAGCATATGGGCTCAAGGGCCCCGATACAGAATCTTGTTAGGTCCAAATACTCCGTACAGGTTTCCCATTGGCCACTTAGTGGTCAACTCGTGTAAACGAAGTGGTGGCCCACAATCCATCTGATTGGTTGCGGAAAGCAACCAATGGGAAGTTGAGGTAATCCCGTCAGGAGTCAATCTGGGTTTTGTTATTGCCATGGTTTCCATCAGTGTTACACTAGGTTCAGATTCCTCTAGAATTACCTTGTGCTTCGGATGGGGGTTGAGTTGCTTCAGTGTCTTTCTCCCTCCCTCCCTCCATCCCTTCTGTCCTTCCTCCTGTTATGTATAAAGCTTCAGTGCCACAAAACAAATAGCACTTGAATATAAAATTTTCTTTTAATTCTCAGCAAGGCAAGGTACTTCAATAGAAGTGTGCGCCCTTACAGTTGGAGCAATGGTGAGCACATACTTGGACAAGGGAGGGGAAGAGGTTCTTATCCCTGACGCATATGGCCCCTGCTGCTGTGTTGTTCCCCTATTGGTAGAGTTAGACCGCACAGGCTAAACTAATTCTGATTGGCTAATAACGGGGTGAGTGGTTTGGTGGGAAAAATGATTATGACAGAGCAGGTAATTGGAATGAGTCAGGGTGGAGCAGGTGATTGAAATGAGTCAGGGTGGAGCACGTAATCGAAAAAGGTTGCTTTATGAGGAAGTTAAGTTTAAAAGTAGAAGGTAAAGAATTGAACATACAGACATATTGACTCTTTGAAAAGAAATTTAGAACTCATATCTAACACTTCTTTCCTTCTTTCCTTCCTTCCTTCCTTCTTTTTTTCTTTCTTTCTTCCTTCTTTCTTTGAGACAAGGTCTTGCTCTGTCACCCACGCTAGAGCGTAGTGGTTGCAATCACAACTCACTGCAGCCTTCAACTCCTGAGTTCAAACAATTTATCCTCCCACTGTAGCCTCTCAAGTAGCTGAGACTACAGCTGTGCATCACCACACCTGGCTAATTTTTAAATTTTTTTGTCAAGACTGAGCCTTGCCATGTTGCTGATCTTGAACTCCTGGCCTCAAGCAATCCTCCTGCCTCGGCCTCCCAAAGACCTGGGATTACCTCCCAAGGGTCTGTCTTAATATTTCTTCCTCACCCTCAGTTTCTGGCCTTCTTTGTGCACTCACACCTCAAGGGGCTGTCCCCACACTCTTGCCCCTCCTAATGGGAAAACTGCAGTTACTTGTTACTTCACGCTTCCTGTGTCCTTGGGTCTCGGAGGAGGACTTTCTCAGTAATCCCTCCCCACTTCCCCATGGCAGCTTACAGTTTTTGTTTTCTAGGGGAGTAGAGATGAAGGGTCTGGGCCAGGCACAGTGGCTTACGCCTGGAATCCCCGCATTTTGGGAGGCCAAGGCAGATGGATCACCTGAGGGCAGGAGTTTGAGACCAGCCTGGGCAACACGATGAAACCCTGTCTCTACTAAAAATACAAAAATTAGCCAGGTGTGGTGGCATATGCCTGTAATCCCAGCCACTCAGGAGGCTGAAGCAGGAGAATCACTCGAACCCGGGAGGCAGACATTGCAGTGAGCCAGGATTGCGCTGCTGCTTTCCACCCTGGGTGTCAAAGCAAGAGTCCAACTCAAAAAAGAAATGAAGGAATGCTCATCATCACTGGCCATCAGAGAAATGCAAATCAAAACCACAATAAGATACCATCACACGCCAGTTAGAATGGCAATCATTAAAAAGTCAGGAAACAACAGGTGCTGGAGAGGATGTGGAGAAACAGGAACACTTTTACACAGTTGGTGGGACTGTAAACTAGTTTAACCATTGTGGAAGACAGTGTGGCGATTCCTCAAGGATCTAGAACTAAAAATACCATTTGACCCAGCCATCCCATTAATGGGTATATACACAAAGGATTATAAATCACGCTGCTATAAAGACACATGCACACCTATGTTTATTGTGGCACTATTCACTATAGCAAAGACTTGGAACCAACCCAAATGCGCATCAATGATAGACTGGAATAAGAAAATTTGGCACATATACACCATGGAAAACTATGCAGCCATAAAAAAGGATGAGTTCATGTCCCTTGTAGGAACATGGATGAAGATGGAAACCATCATTCTGAGCAAACTATTGCAAGGACAGAAAACCAAACACTGTATGTTCTCACTCATAGGTGGGAATTGAACAGTGAGAACACCTGGACACAGTGTGGGGACATCACACACAGGGGCCTGTCATGGGGCAGGGGGAGCAGGGAGGAATAGCATTAGGAGATATACCTAATGTAAATGACTAGTTAATAGTGCAGCACACCAATATGGCACATGTATACACATACAACAAACCTGCATGTTGTGCACATATACCCTAGAACTTAAAGTATAATAATAATAATGTAAAAAAAGAAAGAAATGAAAGGTCTGGATGGTGTTTGTGCCTTTCCCACAAGTGTGGCCAATCCTATTGAGAAATATGAATAAAATTCTAAGCCCCCCTGCCGCCACCCCCACCCAACTGGCTGAATGGACCACCTCCTGGCCAAGGGAACGCAGAGTCACTTTGAAAACAGAAAGCTTGGCCATGATGGGATGGGGGGTCCAGTGCACCTCGTCGTTACGCTCCCTCCCTCACTAACTACAATTAGGCTTTCTTCACTAAGGGTTAACCAGAAACCAGCCCTTTCAAAAGACTGATATCACCTATAACCACCTGAGGCTGCCCCTTCTTTTTTGCCTGATAAGAGACCTCCATGGTCTGGCCAGTCCATGGGGAATGCTCAGTAAAGGTTTTGGCATCTTCATGTCATCTTTTGATATTAGAGGGCTGAAAGTTCCACCCTTGAATCAGGCTGATACTGCCATGTTTTTGTACATGGGACCCATGAAGGGGCATGAAGCTCATTTGCACATGTGTTTCTCCTTTCATAAATATTCATGACTCCTCTATCTTATTAAATATGTATGTTCGGCCATCCCGCTGAGCATAAATTCCTCTTCCCTTTGCCCCTCCCTTGAAGTGACTGTTCTGGCTTCTGACCAGAGGCTACGCTTCCCAGCCTGTCAGAATGGCCACCCTGCAGGCTGCAACCCTTTGTGAGAAATAAAGCTCTCCTTTGCAAATTTATGAGCCTCATTGTTCTTCTGTTGTCACCAGCCTCTAGTGCTGTACCAATGAGGCAGGTGGTCTCTGGTGTCCTGTTCTGCTCCTGGTCTTTCTCATGAACTGGAGGTCTGTGAAAACTCTCCTTGAGTCTACAGTGCCTAGGGCTCTATATGCCTACCCTAGTTTGCACGCAGGCTCCAGCAAATTTGCTAAAAGTTTTAGCTGAATAATGTTTTCTCTCATGTATGGCACTAGGAACCCCTTCCTCTTATACTGCACACAGGTGAGCTGGAGCTCATGTCCCATCTATCACTGGGGAGACACCTGTTTTTCCTTAGATTTCAGGCTACACAGTTTCTCTGCCCCTTCAGCTTTCCAGTAGGTTCAAGAGAAAGTTTGCTTTTGCAGTTTTCCTGCTTTTGCTAGGGTGGGAGAAATGCTGTTTCTCCCTTTCTATGTCCTAAGTGGGAGAAGGATTACTTGGTAATACCCATCTTGCACTTGGAATGGTTTTGTAACATCACGCATTGGTCATTTGGAAAATGTTTGTTCGCTAAGCTATGCAAAGCTTCCAAATGTCAGTTTTATTATACAATATCAAAATTCACATTTTAAAAATATCACTAGTGATCTCATCTAAAACATATTTGAATATTGAGAAGCTGGCTAGGCGCAGTGGCTCATGCCTGTAATCCCAGCACTTTGAGAGGATGAGGCGGGTGGATCACTTGAGGTCAGGAGTTTGAGACCAGCCCGGCCAACATTGTAAAACCCCATCCCTACTAAAACTACAAAACTTAGCTGGACATGGTGGCAGGCACCTGTAATCCCAGCTACCTGGGAGGCTGAGCCAAAATAATCGCTTGAACCAGAGAGGCAGAGGTTGCAGTGAGCCGAGACCATACTATTGCACTCCAGCCTGGGCGATAAGAGTGAAACTCCATCTCAAAAAAAAAAAAAAGAGAAAGAAATTGAGAATCTGTCAAGCTCTTGGTGGCAGATAACAAGTTTTCCCAAAATCCTAATGCTCAACTTGAAAGCTTGGATTTTATCATTGGCAAAACATACTGCCAGTTGTTTCCCTTGAAGTGACAGGCTCATTTTGTTCATTTTTGAGAAAATGTCTGCCAAATACCAGAGTCTGAATATCTGTAGTTTGATGTGTCAGACCTTCCGTCCAAGTAAAACAGTGTTCCATGGTAAAAAGCAGCTAGTTCAGCTTGCAACTCAAACAACTGCACCAGTGTCTCACCTTGAAAAGCCATTGTACCCAGTGTGTGGTGAAATCGTGTTCTGTGTTCACTCTGTCACAATCTTCAGAAGTGGACTCGAGAATTGAAATTTTTTTTTTTTTTTTTTTTTGAGACGGAGTCTCGCTCTGTCTCCTGGGCTGCAGTGCAGTGGCCGGATCTCAGCTCACTGCAAGCTCCGCCTCCCGGGTTTACGCCATTCTCCTGCCTCAGCCTCCCGAGTAGCTGGGACTACAGGCGCCCGCCAAATCGCCCGGCTAGTTTTTTGTATTTTTTAGTAGAGACGGGGTTTCACGGTGTTAGCCAGGATGGTCTCGATCTCCTGACCTCGTGATCCGCCCGTCTCGGCCTCCCAAAGTGCTGGGATTACAGGCTTGAGCCACCGTGCCCGGCCTGAGAATTGAAATTTAACAACACTTATTCTTACTGCTTCTTTAGGAACATTCTTAAGTGAAAGTGGATTGTTTTAAACTGTGAGTAGACTCACACCTGTAATCCCAGCATTTAGGGACGCTGAGGTGGGTGGATTACCTGACGTTGGCAGTTTCAGACCAGGCAATGTGTCGAAACGCTGTCTCTAATAAAAATACAAATGTTAGCTAGGCATGGTGACGCATGCCTGTAGTCCTAGCTACTAGGGAAGCTGAGGCAGGAGAATCACTTGAACCCAGGAGGCGGGGGTTGCAGTGATTGCGCCACTGTACTCCTGCCTGGGCCACAGAGCAAGACTCTGTCTTAAATAAATAAATAACATAAAATAAAATAAATTAGCCAGTTGCGATGGCACACACTTGTATTCCCAGCTACTCGGGAGGCTGAGGTGGGAGGATTGCTTGAGCCTGAGAAGTTGGGGCTGTGATGAGCCATGATGGTGCTGCTGCACTCCAGCCTGGGTGACAGAGGGAGATTCTATCTCAAAACATAAAAATTAATACAAAGTAAAACTAAATAAACAGTGAGTGGTGAAGAATACAATGAGTACTAATACAGTCAGTGCCACTGACAAATTAATGTCAAGTACAAGCAGTATTACTTGCTATTGCTTTTATACCATCAGTACAAATACCTAAATAAAAGGTAAATGATATCTTAGTATTATCATAAACAAATATAAATTGTAAAATAGTTTTTACCTTGTAGACCTCTTGAAAGAATCTCTGGGATCCCAGAGGTCTACAGATTAAACATTTTTTTCTTTTTTTGAGACAGAGTCTCGCTCTGTCGCCCAGGCTGAAGCACGATCTCAGCTCACTGCAACCTCCACCTCCCGGATTCAAGCAATTCTCATGCCTCAGCCTCCCAAGTAGCTGGGACTACAGGCATGTGCCACCATGCTCAGCTAATTTTTGTGTTTTTAGTAGAGACCAGGTTTCACCTTGTTGGCCAGGCTGGTCTCGAACTCCTGACCACAAGTGATCTACCCGCCTCTGCCTCCCAAAGTGCTGGGATTATAGGTGTAAGCCACTATGCTGGGCCCCAAATTAAACCTTGAGAACTTCAATAGAGCTTGGCAGAGTGCCTGGCATAGAGTAGCAATCCAATAAATAATTAGTTCAATAAATTAATGAACTAATAATTTTTATTTATTTTATTTTTCAAAATAAAGATAGAAGGCTGGATGTGAAGGTTCACACCTGTAATCCCAGTGCTTTGGGAAGCCGAGGTGGGATGATCACCAGCCCAGGAGTTCAAGATCAGCCTGGGCAACACAGCAAGACCCCATCTCTCTCCAAAAAAATTAAAAATTAGCCTGGAATGGTGACGCATGCCTGTAGTCAAGACTACTTGGAAGGCTGAGGCAGGAGGATCACTTAAGCCCAGGAGTTGGAGGCTACAGTGGAGCTATGATCCCATCACTGCACTCCAGCCCGGACAAAGAGTGAGACTCTGTTTTTAAAAATAAATAAATAATTAATTAAAAATAGAACTCTGTCTGTCTTTTTATGGGAAAGGAGGCTGTTTCTCTAAGGAATAAGACAATTTTGATCCAATATCTATTCCGAGTGGAATGCAAGTCAGTTGGTGTCCTGGATGAACTGATTTGTCAGGGGACCTTTCCCCAGACCCTTCAGACCCTTCCTTCCTTCCTTTCTTCCTTCCTTCCTTCCTTCTTTCCTTCCTTCCTTCCTCCCTTCTTTCTTTCCCTTTCTTTCTTTCTTTCTTTCTTTCTTTCTTTCTTTCTTTTTCTTTC
>NW_012116166.1:2060475-2062494 GCF_000951035.1 Colobus angolensis palliatus | reverse complement strand
GAAGGAAGGAAGGAAGGAAGGAAGGAAGGAAGGAAGGAAGGAAGGAAGGAAGGAAGGAAGGAGAAAGAAGGAGCAAAAGCAAAACAAGAGCTTTCAGATCGAGGAGGTCCTAGGCTGCTACCAAACTTCCCCAGAATGACACACCCTTGGCCTCCTTCCAGATGATTCCCAGTGTAGCCAAATCATTTGTGGGGCAAGTCCTCAGCACTGCAGTCAGGATATGACAGGCCCCGGGGCCAAACGCTGCAACTGCACATCAGTCATCCTCTCAAGAAACGGATTTTTTGTGACTGACAGTGATTATTTCATTGATAATAATCATACCAAAACCGTTTTAAAATCTCAGACATAGAAGCATTCCAACACAGAACTGCTTTCTAGAGGAAGCAAAATTAACCTGATGAATGACACTTCCTCGCACAGATCCATAAGTGCTGCCCTCATATTTTTCTCATTTATCTTTCTTGTTCTTGTTTCACTCTCCCCTCAATGATACAAGTGGCCACGCGGTATGTTGCTCATTATTTACATGCAAACCAGGACTCCAGGGTTACAGTCGTCTGCTCTCTGGAGGAAATGAGGTCGATGTTTTCTTTTGCTGGTTGCACATATTATTGACCTGGTGGCCCTCCCAGCCCTAAGGGCCTCCCCGTCTGCCCTCCCTGTAAATGTGCCCAGTCATTGTAGCAACATATGCCATATATCATCATAATGTAAAAACCACCTCGGGGACTAAAGAATTACTTTCCCTGGCTTCCCTCTAGTCCCTTTGAACTGTGCTGGGCCTTTGCTGAGGGCCTAGAGCCAGGAACAGCAGGCAAGCCAACCCTTGCACTGAGCAGCAGAAGTGGTGAGGGACACCAGCAAGGCAGGACGAAGCCCATTTACAGGCCGCAAAGCCATGCCACTGAAATGGGAATCACCCAAGAGGTGACGGCCTTCCCCCTAAGCCATTTTAGGAACTGCATATGTTTTTCTCATTTTATTTTGAATTTTTTGAGATGGAGTCTCGCTCTGTCACCCAGGCTGGAATGCAGTGGCACAATCTCAGCTCACTACAACCTCCACCTTCCGGGTTCAAGCAACTCTCCTGCCTCAGCCTCCTGAGTAGCTGGGATCACAGGCATGCACCACCACACCCGGCTAATTTTTTGTTATCTTTAGTAAAGACGGAGTTTCACCATGTTGACCAGGCTGGTCTCAAACTCCTGACCTCAGGTGATCTACCCGCCTTGGCCTCCCAAAGTGCCGGGATTACAAGCGTGAGCCACCGCACCCAGCCTGTTTTTCTCATTTTAAAAATTTACACTTGACCTCAGGAGTTCAAGACCAGTCTGGGCAACATGGCGAAATCCCGTCTCCACCAAAACTACAAAAAATTAGCCAGGTGTGATGGTGCGTGTCTGTGGTTCCAGCTACTCAGGAGACTGAGCGGGGAGGATCACTTGAGCCCTGGAGGCAGAGTTTGCAGTGAGCTAAGATCCCACCACTGTACTCTAGCCTGGGCAAAAGAGTGAGACACTGTCTCAAGAAGAAGAAAAAAGAAATTACTAGTAGTATATGAGGTACACCTTGTGGTGCTCTTTCACTATAGTTCTATTTTTTCCAAGTGAATATCTTTTTCTTTCTGTTCTTTAAATCACAATGTAATACATGATCACAAGAGAACAATCAGAAAATACAAGGAAGCAGAAATAACTTAAAGAAATCAACAAATGCCATGCACTGAAGGAAAAGACACTGTCATCTCTCAATGCAGGTCCTTCACTATCCCTTTATTCCATTCATTCATTCATGTAAAAAGGATTTTTGAGCTACCAATGTGCCAGGTGCTATGCAGGTGTCAGACATGAAGTAATCAAAATATAGTTCCTTCCCTAAAACAGATCAACCAAGTGGAGACAGAGAAGTAAATAAACAATTATCGGCTGGGTGCGGTGGCTCAAGCCTGTAATCCCAGCACTTTGGGAGGCCGAGACAGGCGGATCACGAGGTCAGGAGAATGAGACCACCCTAGCT
>NW_012116166.1:2056033-2059920 GCF_000951035.1 Colobus angolensis palliatus | reverse complement strand
TATATATATATACACCTAAAGATTTCCTACATATACAGCTATTCGTATATGTAGATATAGTCTTTGTAAAAATTAGAATATATCATGAATGCTATTAACCTAATTTTTGGCCTAATATATCAGAAAATGATTCATGTCAATAGATTCATTTCAGAACAACAAAAACAAACTCTAGAACTAAACCTAACAAGAATTGTGGCCAGGTATGATGGTTCATGCCTGTAATCCAAGCACTTTGGGAGGCCGAGGCAGAAGGATCACTTGAGATCAGGAGTTCCAGACCAGCCAGACCACCATAGCAAGATATCTCATCTCTAAAACAATTCAGATAAAAAATTAGACAAGCATGGTGGCATGCACCTTTAGTCCCAGCTGATCGAGAGGCTGAGGTGGGAGGATCAAGTGAGCCCAGGAGTTGGAGGTAACAGTGAGCTATGATCATGCCACTGCACTCCGGCCTGGGCGACAGAGCAAAATCCTATCTCTTGAAAAAGAGAGAGAGAAAAAAAATTGTGTAAAACCTACCTGAAGAAAACCAAATAATTTTTTTAAATTATACATTAAGTTCTGGGATACAAGTGCAGAACGTGCAGGTTTGTTACATAGGTATACAAGTGCCACGATGGTTTGCTACACCCATCAACCCATCATCTACATTAGGTATTTCTCCTAATGCTATCCCTCCCCTAGCCCCCCACCACCTGACAGGCCCTGGTGTGTGATGTTCCCCTCCCTGTGTCCATGTGTTCTCACTGTTCCATTCCCACTTATGAGTGAGAATATGTGGTGTTTGGTAAGAAAACCAAATAATTTTTACTGAAGATCATTAAAATAAGAACTCCTAAACATCAAGATATAAATCAAATGCAATGACTCAATGCTGTCAAACTATGATTCCCTACAAATAATCTACATATTTGATGGAATCCCAGACAAAATCCACACACATTTTATTATGAATTTGTTAATATTCTCAAGCTCATTTGGAAGAGTAAATATCAGACTAAAACATCCATACAGGCCGAGTGTGGTGGCTCATGCCTGTAATCGCAGCATTTTGGGAGGCCGAGGCAGGTGGATCACTTGAGGTCAGGAGTTCAAGATCAGACTGGCCAACATGATGAAACCCTATCACTACTAAAAATACAAAAATTAACTAGGCATGGTGGTGTGCTCCTGTAGTCCCAGCTACTAGGGAGGCTGAGGCAGGAGAATTACTTGAACCTGGGAGGCAGAGGTTGCAGTGAGCTGAGATTGCACCATTGCACTGCAGCCTGGGTGACAGAGTGAGACTCCATCTCAAAAAGAAAAAAAAAAAAAATCAGCAGTAAAACAGCATAATCATAACATTGATATAATGCCATGAGAGATCAGTAGAAGAGAAATTCCAGAAACAACCTTATTTAAAAACTAGTTTAAATTTGGCATTTCAAATTAAAGAGGAAGTAATGAAATTATAAACACTGTTGGAAGAACTGCCTGTTGTTCTGGAAAAGAATCTCATGCTAAAAATAATACCCCAAAATAAGTGTCAGATAATTTATAGACCCAAAGCAATAAAAAGTATTATAATAGAAGAAAATATGATTAATGTTTATAGTCTTTGAATAGGAGATATATATATATATATTTGAGACAAAGTCTCACTCTGTTGCCTGGCTGTAGTTCAGTGCTACAACCATGGCTCACTGCAGCCTCTGCGCCTCTTGAGTTCAAGCAATTCTCTCCTGCCTCAGCCTCCCAAGTAGCTGGAACAACAGGTGAACACCACCATACCCGGCTAATTTTTCATATTATTTTTAGTAGAAGCAGAAATTCACCATGTTGGCCAGGCTGGTCTCAAACTCCTAGCCTCAGGTAATCTGCCTGCCTTGGCCTCCCAACGTGCTGGGACTACAGGAGTGAGCCACGGTGCCAAGCCAGAATAGGAAAAATATTCTTAGGCAAATATAGTAGCATTTAAAAAAATTATCAGATTTAACTGTGTAAATATAATAAACTTTTCTCTAATAAAAGATACTACAAAGTTTTTTTAGAAACACTTATAATTCAAGAAAATATTCACAATACTTTTAGCAGACAAAAGATTAATATCCAGATTACATAAACATCTCCTACAAATAGGAAAAGACAAAACACTACAAAAGAGAACAAAGAAGATGAAGGGCAATTCAGAGAAGACGAAAAATGAATGGGCAATGCATATATGAAAAGTTTATTCAACTCCTCTAATGCTCAGAGGAATGCAAATTTAAATTGATATTATACTTCATTATTAGATTGCAGAAAATTAAATATTTCAACACTCAGTGTTGGAAAATATGAGGAAAATTGATGCTTATAAACTGCTGAAATGTAAACAGCATAGCTTTGGTAAGCATAATTTAGGAATATGTTTTAAAATTATAAATGTGTTAACATGACTGCAATTCTTCTAGAACTAGATTTTAAGGAATTTATATATATACACACACACACACACACACACACACACACACATATATATAGAGAGAGAGAGAGAGAGAGACAAGGTCTTGCTATGTTGCCCAGGCTGGTTTTGAACTCCTGAACTCAAGTAATCCTCTTGCCTCAAGTCTCCCAAAGTGCTGGGATTACAGGCATGAGTGACTGCACCTGGTCAGAAATTTTTTTAAATATTTATTTAGTTAGTTAGTTAGAAGGAGTCTTGCTCCATCGCCCACACTGGAGTGCAGTGGTACAATCTCATCTCACTGCAACTTCCACCTCCTGGTTTCAAGTGATTCTCCTGCCTCAGTCCCCCAAGTAGCTGGGATTACAGTCACTCACCACTGCTCCCAGCTAATTTTTGTATTTTTAGTAGAGACTAAAAATACAACATGGTTTCACCATGTTACCCAGGCTGATCTTGAACTCCTGATCTCAAGTGATCCACCCCTCGGCCTCCCAAAGTGCTGGGATTACAGGCATAAGCCACTGTGCCCAGCCCAGAAATGTTTTTTTTTAAATGGAGCTAAGCTTCTCTTGAAATAGTTCACTTTGCTAAACGTCCATCTGTAAGGAACTGGTTAAATAAAGTGTATACCCATGAACTGTATCAGTCAGCTATTGCTGTTTAACAAGCCACTCCTAAAACTCAGCCACCTGTCCTGGCTCCTGTCTCCATGGGTTGGCTGGGAACTGGCTGACCAAGTGTGTGCTCTGCGGGGTAGCTGTGCTGCAAGCTGCAGGTCCAGTGGGCTGGGGTCCTCGCTCTGCACTGGCTCATGGCTGCTCCACAGATGTTCATTTTCATTCTTTGGAAAGAACAGCAAAACGGATAAACTTCCAGCCAGGCAGATCAAGACAAACAGAAAAATGGACAAATTCCTTGAGAACTACGACTTGCCAAAATTAACACAAGATGCAACAAAATCTGAAAAGTCCTATGTATCTACTAATGAATTTGAATTTATAGTTAAACATCCTCCAAAAGAGAAAACTCCAGGTCCAAATGGCTTCACTGGTGAAGCCTATTATAATTTCAAGGAAGAAATAGCCCCAATCTCACACACCCTTTTGCAAAACAGACAGAAGAAGAGGGGACACTTCTCAACCCCTGCTTTGAAACCAGCAACACCTAACACCACAATCTGACAAAGACATTTAATTTAAGATTTAAAAATCAATGTAAGGCCAGACACAGTGTTCACTCCTGTAATTCCAGCACTTCGGGAAGCCGAGGTGGGTGGATCACTTGAGGCCAGGAGTTCGAGACCAGTCTGGCTAACATGGTGAAACCCCATCTCTACCAAAAATACAAAAAATTAGCCAATGTGGTGGTGCACACCTGTAATCCCAGCTACTTGGGAGGCTGAGGCAGGAGAATTGCTTGAACCTGGGAGGCAGAGGCTGCAGTGAGCAGAGAT
>NW_012116166.1:2053184-2055858 GCF_000951035.1 Colobus angolensis palliatus | reverse complement strand
TGAGCAGAGATAACACCACTGCACTCCAGCCTGGGCAGCAGAGCAAAACCCTGTCTCCAAAAAAAAAAAAAAAAAGTCAATACAACTTACCATGTTAACGGAATATAACAGAAAAACCAAAGGATCATTTCAATAAACGTAGAAAAATACTTGACATATTTTAACATCTATTCATGATTTAAAGAACTTTTTTAGCAAACTGAAATAGAAGCAAATAGGAATAGAGGGGAATTTCCTCAATCTGATCAAGGACACCTTTGAAGAGACTACAGTTAAAATCATCCTTCGCCGAGTATGGTGACTCATGCCTGTAATCCCAGCACTTTGGGAGGCCGAGGCAGGCGGATCACTTGAGGTCAGGAGTTCGAGACCAGCCTGGCCAACACAGTGAAACCTCATCCCTACTAAAAATACAGAAATTAGCCGGGCGTGGTGGCACAAGCCCGTAATCCCAGCTACTAGGGAGGCTGAGGCAGGAGAATTGCTTGAACCCAGGAGGCAGAGGTTGCAGCGAGCCGAGATTGTGACACTGCACTGCAGCCTGGGCGATAGAGTGAGACTCCATTTAAAAAATAATAATAATAAAATAAAAATAAATAATAAAATCATCCTTAAGGGCGAAATAGTAAATGCTTTCCCCCAAGACTGGAGACAAGGTAAGAATGCTTCCTCCTAACACTTTTATTCAATATTGTCTTGGAAGTTTTAGCCATTGCAATGAGACATTAAATAAATAAAAATAAAGTAAAATGAAATAAAATACAATAAAAATAATATGTGAAATGAAACATAATACATAAATATTGGAAAGGAAGAATCCCCTGGAAATTATGATTGTTCACATAAAGAATCCTAAGGACTCTACAAAACAATTGCTAGGACTAGTAAGGGGATTTAGCAGGTGGCTCGGGGGTGGAAAGGACCTTGGGTTCCGCACTGAGTAGAACCGGGGCACTCATGGTCCTCCTGGACAGGAAGCTCATGAGCGTGGTAGGGCTAAAGTCTAAAATCGTGCAGTTTCTGAGGTTTCTTCTGCTTTGAACAAACAAACAAAAAATGTTCGGCCAGGTGCAGTAGCTCATGCCTGTAATCCTAGCATTTTGGGAGGCCGAGGTGGGTGGATCACCTGATGTCAGGGGTTTGAGATGAGTCTGGCCAACATGGTGAAACCTCGTCTCTACTAAAAGTACAGAAATTAGCCGGGCGTGGTGGTACATGCCTGTAATCCCAGCTACTCAGGTGGCTGAGGCAGGAGAATTGCTTGAAACTGAGAGGCGGAGGTTGCAGTGAGCTGAGATCGGACCACTGCACTCCATCCTGGGCGACAGAGTGAGACTCTCCCAAAAAAATACAAAAAAATAAAAAATAAAAATAAAAATGTTTATTGTTTATTCACAAGAGCCAAAGAAAGACTGGAAACAACATAAATGACAAAACAACAGGTGAATTGACAAAATATGATGTATCTGTACAATGGGAAACTACTTGGTAATATATGTGAACGGACCACGTGGCTAAATACCAAGGTAACCATGCAGACTGAAAAATGCCAGACACCAAAAAATGCACACGGCATCATTCCACTTACATAAAATCTGGAAAATGTAAACTAATCTCTAGTAACGGGAAGGAGGTCAGTGGTCCCTGTGGCCAGGTGTTGGGAAGGGGACTGAAGAGGGCATAAGGAAACTTGGGGGATGTGGGAAATGTTCTCTGTCTCAGTCATAGTGTTGCTTTTGATGGGTGCACACGTCTGCCAAACTCATCAAACTGCACACTACAAATGGATGCACTTTATTTTGTATGGAAATTATACCTCAATTAACTTGATTAAAAAAATAAAATTCAAAGGCATCGAGGGGTGCCTTTCAGGAGCTCTTAAAAGAAAGGCATAAAAATTTTGACAGAATGAGTTTCCCTTTGCTTTGATTGGAATTACACTAAATGTGTAGACTAATCCAAGGGGAGTGCCCGTCATTCTAACAGTAAGTCTTCATTTAGGGACATAGCAGGTCTTTTTCTATGCTCTGGGACAGTCAAAGCAGCACAATTATTTTCTTGTCCTTTAGGATTTGATAGATTTTACCCATGAAATAACCTGGGCTGGGTGCCAAGGGACAAGGGGTAGATGGTGGGGGGTGAGGGCACGCCGGTGGGCTTTCATTGTTAATAACAAGGGTGGAGATTGGATTCAAATAGCAGTTACTCCCCATCACCAGTTCATTCCACTTCGTAAAAATCTCAAGATAAGTAGTCTCTGTTCAGTTTTGTTTTGTTGTTTTGTTTCGTTTTAGAGATAAGATTTCGCTGACTCACCCAGGCTGGAGTGCGGTGGCACAATCGTAGCTCACTGCCGCTTTGAACTCCTGGGCTCAAGGAATCCTACCGCTGAGCTTCCCAAATACCTGGGAATACAGGTGTGCACCACATGCCCTGCTAATTTTCATTTTATTTAAAACAAAATTTTTGTAGAAACAGAGTCTTGCTACATTGCCCAGGCTGATCTTGAGCTCCTGTTCTAAAACACCCTTCCCACCTCAGCTTCCCAAAGTGCTGGGATTACAGGTGTGAGCCACTGTGCCAACCTTACCTAGTTATTGGTTATTCACCCTTTTCAGCCAAATGTTTACAATCACAGATCTCTCTCTCTCTCTTTTTTTTTTTTTTTTTTTTT
>NW_012116166.1:2034754-2052561 GCF_000951035.1 Colobus angolensis palliatus | reverse complement strand
AGTAGAGACAGGGTTTTGCTATGTTGGCCAGGCTGGTCTCGAACTCCTGACCTCCAGTGATCTACCTGACTCATCCTCCCGAAGTGCTGGGATTACAGGTGTGAGCCGCCGTGCCCAGCCTCCCCTCTGATTTTTAAGCGAAATGATTTTTGTTTGCTTAGTCAGCATGGAGGGCAGCTTGAAAGTACTGGGGAGTTATCCTAAGAGCAACTCTCCACCAAAAAAAACACAAAACAAAACAGAAAAGGAGGGAAAATGTCCCAGCTTCCCCATTCCTCAGTGGAACAATTTGAATGCATTATACCTCATCTCTCAGAAGGCCCTGTGGAGTGGGGCGAGCCTGTCCTGAATGCACGTTCCCTGTCTCTTTTTTTTGCAGTGGTGTGATCTTGGTTCACTACAGCCTCTGCCTCCTGGGTTCCAGCGATTCTTCTGCCTCAGTCTCCAGAGTGGCTGGGATTACAGGTGCATGCCATCACGCCCAGCTAATTTTTATATTTTTGGTAGCGATGGGGTTTTGCCATGTTGGCCAGGCTGGTCTCAAACTCCTGGCCTCAAGCAATCTGCCCACCTCGGCCTCCCAAAGTGCTGGGCTTACAGGCATGAGCCACCGTGCCTGGCCCCTGTCTCATTCCCTACTCCCTCCCTCATGCTTCCTGAAATCAACTCCCATATAAACTACCTGGACCCATTCCTTATCTCAGGTGTGCTTTTAGGGGATCCCGAACAAAGATGTGCCACCAATACACATGTACTACGGTACTATTTCACTATGTTCATAATAAAGCATACACTGACTAGATGTTCTAAGGATAAGCTAAAGATAAACAATATTTAAAATAACTTATTTATTAACAACACAATCTTTTTACTCTCACCCAAATATTAATTATGATACTCTTAGTGAATGGCAATGTGATTAAGTGTGCTTCATTATTTTTGAAAATCTTGATTAACACTTTGTGATGCAGCAATTTGAAAGCCTGGTTCCGAGTTCATTTTATTTTGATACTTGGTTTAATGGCTTGATAACTAAACAGGCACTTCAGGGAGACACGTGGCTCCCACGGAGCCTGGGCACAGCTCGGTCACAGTGCTCCCCTCCCAGTGACCACGCCTCCCACCAGCCATACAATCGAACCAAGAGTTCTATGACAATCCGGCCGACAGATGCCAATCTTCCCTGATGGCAGTTGGGGTTTGTGCTCATTGAATGAGAAGAGTTGCATTTTTATGTTTTCAATCAATAGAATCAAAATGCTCCAAAATTAAGTAGTTCAGAAGGTTTAAAACCTGTTTCGGGCTGGGTACGGTGGCTTGTGCCTGCAATCCCAGCACTTTGGGAGGCTGAGGCAGGCAGATCTCTTGAGGTCAGGAGTTTGAGACCAGCCTGGCCAACAAGGTAAAACCCCATCTCTACTAAAATACAAAAATTAGCCTGGCGTGGTGGTGCACACCTGTAGTCCTAGCTACTTGGGGAGGCTGAGGCAGTAGGATGGCTTGAACTCAGGAGGTGGAGCTGGCAGTCAGCCTAGATCATGCCAGCCTGGGTGACAGAGTGAGAAAAAAATAAAAAGAAAGAAGACTGTTTAAAGCCTAATTAGCCTGGAGTATGTATTTGCCGAATCTTCTCTAAGTTCATTTAAAACAGTGCATCTCTTTGTGATGTGGGACTTGATGGTGCCTCAACAGCTTACAAATAAGCTTCCAGATGTTTCCAGGAAGATCTATGGAGGCCCAAATTTCCAGGAAAATTCAGTCAGGCATCTAAATGGTTCTCTTCTTTCTAGCATGAAGCAGAGTGGTTAAGCACGTGGGCCCGGGGGGCCTTGCAAACCAGAAATAAGGCCAGACCGCTGTGGCAGCCCAGAGCAGAAATAAATCATCCTCCCAGATGTGTCTCTGATGACACAATGCTTTCTTTCCAAGGTATCAGCCTGCCCTGACCCTGGGACCTGCCTCCCCTCCATGGGTCTGCCCAGGCCCTGGGTAGGAGAGGGCAGAAAGAGGCCTAGACTGCATTTAGAAGGAATGGAGACCTGCCAGGTTGGTGGCAGGAGTAACTATGACACCACCAGGACCGTGCACAAATTCTGCAGCCACACAAAATGGAGAGATGAAGGAAGCCCTTATGCCCCTACTGCCTCCTCAGCTTCCTGGCAGGGAAAAGTAGACTTCCTGGGCGTGCCCCAGCTCCCCTTGCAGCAAATTGTGCGGACATGGGATGCTACCCCAGCTTCCAGAGAAGTTCTGCTTGACCTGAAATAGATTCTGGTTTCACCAGTATAGACTCTCTTCTTCTTAACAAAAATGAGAGCACAGGTCCAGGCCTGATTGCTTGCAAAGAGACAAACTTTGGTTCGTGCATCAGGTCTGGATCCTACAAGGCTAAAAAAAAGCTGACTTGCATTGTCTAAATGCCATGGGTTAGCCATTATGATGTCCATTTCACAGATAAAGACACTGAGGCTAAGCTGCTTACCTGAAACCCACAGCAGCCACGTCTCCTATAGGAAACCTAGTCTTGGGAGGGAGGAAGATCAGAATAATATGATAGGATGAATTTAAAATGGCCTGAAGGCTGGGCATGGCGGCTCATGCCTTTAATCCCAGGATTTTGTCAGGCTGAGGCCGGTGGATCACTGGAGATCAGGAGCTCGAGACCAATCTGGACAACATGGTGAAACCCCATCTCTATTAAAAATACAAAAATTAGCCAGTGTGGTGGTGAGTGCCTGTAAACCCAGGTACTCGGGAGACTGAGGTAGGAGAATTGCTTGAACCTGGGAGGTGGTGGCTGCAGTAAGCTGAGATCACGCCACTGTACTCTAGCCTGGGACACAGAGCGAGACTCTGTTTCAAAAAAAAAAAAAAAGTACATGTGGTACTTTACCAAGGTCCAGCTTAGCCTGCTATGGAAATGCACCAATGGACCAGGAACCTCGGCCACACTTTGACCCAAGGCTACATCTCAAGTAGAGCCCTTGAGAATTCGAGGGTGGAGGCTTATAGAACCTGGAGACATTCTGCATCAAAGTCCGGAGTTGGCCTGCCAAGCAACCCTTCCTGATGGTGCCAAGAGGCTGGAAGGAAGAGGTTGGCTTCTTGCCTATATTGGAGGCTCATGGTTGGATAGGGGACCTAGGTCACAGATACACACCAAGGCCAAGAGCACTACCCTCTCCCTGGAGCTCAGAAGTGGGTGATTTCAACACCACTCTTGCTCCCATGTCCTCTGAGGCATCCACTGGGCTCGCTGCAGACTCCCCCGCTTATATTTGGCTGAGGTTTTCAGCTTCTGCTAAGATCTTGTGCTTAACTCTGTATCTTTCTTTCTGCTGCTTTGTCCCCACCCAAACACAGATACAGGCTTTGCACCCAGATTTCCCCTTTATACTCCAAGGAAAGCTTGGAGCTAAGAAAGCTAAGGTCATGAGAAATCCGTAAGAACAATCCCTCCCCCCCGCCAGGCTTCTAAGCAGGAAAATATCCAATGGAGCTGGCAAGAATCAGGGAAGACTTCATGGAGAAAGTGGCATTGGAGCTGGGCTGTGCAGAATGAAATGACAAAAAGATGGAGAATTCCAGAAAGCAAGAAAGGTTATTGGGCATTAGCAAAGTGAGAGGTGCAGCTGGAGCAGTGCAGAGATAGGCTGGGACTAGCCCATGGGGAGCCTCAAATGCCAGGTGAGAAAGAAATCCTTGCCAGAAGGACTTTCAGAGCAATACTGTGTTTTCAGTACTGGTCTGGCATGTAAACTCGCTAGAATGTATCCACCCCTGCACATCTGTGACCACATCCAGTCATGTCTGGGCCATGGGACTTCCTCACCTGTGAGGTGACCACAGTCACTTCACTTGCCACCCCTCACTGATCTCAAAAGGCTGAAGATACAGCCCTGTTAGTCCTTTGAGAACAATGCAGATTTTTTCTCCGATCTCCTGTTTCTGTAATTCAAGCTGCAGAAGCCAAAAGGCTGTGTCCTGCCTTTGACATTGCACGCTGCCCTATCCTCAAATTGCTGCAGCTCTGAGGGCCTAGATAGTGTATTTCCTGTTTATCTTCTCTATAAGCCAAGACTCCTTTGGTTGCAAGTGACAGAAAATACAATTCAACCTGGCTAAAGGACACAAAAAATATTATTGGTTCAGGTAAGTGGAAACTTCCAGGCACAGTGGGATCCGGGAACCCAATTGATGTCATAAAGACTTGGCCTCCTCTCCTCTGTCGGCTTCAGTCTCAGGCAGGCCATCTTCATGTCATGGTCCCAACCTCTCCCCCAAGAGACCCCAAGCAACAAAGGGCTTATGTCCTCCTTTAGCTCCAGCAAAAGGCCCAGGATGACATCCTGGTCACGTACCTACCTGTGAGCCCATCTCAGGGACTAGAGCAGGCCTGGATCACATGGCCACTGTGGATTGAGGGGATGGAGCAGCCCCCGAGACCTTAGGGAATAAAAGTGGGTCAGAGGGGTCCTTAAAAGGACAATACAGATGTCTTTATCTGAAGCAGGAGCATGCATACTGTGCAGGAAAAAGCAACACAAAGGCTGCTTCTTTAATATGCTCCCCAGGCTTGGGGAGAGTCCAGCACTGGGCCTGGGACATATTTGTTCTTGGTAAATGTTTATGGGATGCATGGAGGAATGCATGGATGGATGCATGGATGGATGGATGGATGGATGGATGGATAGATGGATGGGTGGGTGGATGCACGGATGGATGGATGCATGGATGCATGGATGGGTTGGGGAGTGGGATAGATGCATGGGTAGATGAGTGGACAGATGGGTGGATGGATGGATGGATTCATAGATGAGTGGGTGGACAGGATAGTTGCATGGGTAGATGGATGGATAGATGGGTGGATGAATGGGTAGATGGATGCATGCATGGGTGGGTGGGATAGATAGATGAATAGATGGGTGGATGGATGGGTAGATGGATGCATGGGTGGATGGATGGAATAGATGCATGGGTAGATGGATGGATAGATGGGTGGATGCATGGGTATGTGGATGGATGGATGGATGGATGGATGGATGGATGAATGGATGGATGGATGCATGGATGCATGGATGGGTGGGTGGGATAGATGGATGGATAGATGGGTAGATGGATGGGTAGATGGATGCATGGGTGGAAGGATGGGATAGATGCATGGGTAGATGGATGGATAGATGGGTGGATGAATGGGTATGTGGATGGATGGATGGGTGACTAGATGCATCGATGGGTGAGTGGATGGAACAGTTGCATGGGTAGATGGATGGATAGATGGGTGGATGAATGGGGACATGGATGCATGGGTGGATGGATGGGATAGATTCATGAGTAGATGGATGGATAGATGGGTGGATGAATGGGTAGATGGGTGAATGGATGCACGGATGGGTGGAAGGGTGAGTGGATGGGATAGATGGATGGATGGATGAATTAATGAACAATGTTTCCTATTTCCTGTGGTGCTCCACTTGAGATGTCTGGCCAGCGCAGGGACCAGTGCTGCTGACCTGCTTTCTCCAGGAGCTGAGATTCCCAGCACACATGGTAGGAATGCGGCATCCTAGAAAGAAGTCTGGAGGGAGGATATGGGGAATCAGGAGTGGACACCAGAATAGGGTAAGGGCCAGAAAAGTGAATGGTGAGGCTTGACAACCTCCTTAATCAAGAAGGCAGCTGTAGCTACCACGTGATGAAACTGCTGGCTGTACATGTGTGGATGCTGGGGTCTGGGCCCAGGTAGCCAGAAGGGACTGGCTTGAACTGAAGCAGAGGGAGGTCTCTGCCAGGGGAACCCCAGACCCAGTGCTGCCTGTCTGTTTTGGTCTGGCTCCCCAGCCTGGCATCTTCCACCAAGACTCCTCGCAGGCCAAGGCCAGGAGCTCACCTGGGCCCTTCAGCTTCCTCTGCAGCCTCAGGTATAGGAGGAGGAGGAGGAGGAGGACCCCCGGGCAGTGACTCCTCTGTTCTGTCCTCACTGCTTTTGTCCCTGGAGCCAGTTCTGCACCTGGGGCTGGAGGCAGGGAAGGAGACAGTGTGGATGGCAAATCTCCAGCCCCAGAAATCATCTACCACTCCATCTGCTTTTCTGAGGCCTGGAGACCCCTTTCCAAAAGGCCTTGAAAAAGTCAGAAAACAAAAATCCAAAAAAAGTATCTGGATGCAAGAATGAAATACTAGGTCATGAATATGGTAAGTCATCTTATTAAAATTTTGCTGATTGATTGATTATAGACTCACTAATCTCCTGGATTCGAAGGTACCTGAAGAAAACGTGAACTTGTGAATTCTGGTAATACAGTATAGGACACTGCCTAACTTATTTTCTTTAAAGTGACTTACCCCAATAATTTTTGACTTTAAATTCTACATGAATATTTCATAAATATTCCATACATTTAAGATTTTAACAATTTTTACATCATATCTACAGTACTTTAGTACCTGACTTGTATATTTATGTGACTATTGTTAGAAGTGACTAATTGGGTTTGATTAGTTTCATCATTAATATTCTGTCCATAATTTAACATGCTTCAATAAAATACCCTAAAGCAGTGTAATGATTAGATTTCAGGAATATGTGTTTTGCAATTAAGTTCCTCTTGATTTTGATATGCAGATGAAGAAATGGTGGTCTCATTTAAAAAAAAACTGCCCTTATTAACTCAGCAGTATACTCTGAAGATTAGGTAAGAAATCCAAGATTTTTTCTTTGTATATGCTAGTTAAAATGTATTTCAATCAAGCCTATGTGGGCAAATCAGATTTGATTAGTTTAAGTTCACAGTCATTCTATCTAAATGAATAATGTGTCACCTAACATTGCAAAAATTTGATTAATAGTTTATCAGTTAATTAAAAACGAGGTTTAATTTTTCTTTTTTCGGAAAATGCAAGGTAGATATTCCTTGTGTTCATCATAAATGCAAATTATTTCAGCTTGAATCTATTGTTTCTTTTTTGCTTCTTAGCCAACTGGCAAGAAAATAGAGCTCTTAGAAATATCCCTGGGAGGGAGGAGTAGCAAAACTTTCTTTGCTCCCATCTGCGGCTGTTGCTTGAGTCCTGCCTGCAAAGAGCTTGCTCTGGGTGGAGTTGGTTCCCTGGACCTCAACTTCTCCAGGCATCTCACCTCCTTTCCCTGCCCTTCTCTCCCACTCCTCATTCCACCTGCAGTCTTTAGCCACAAGAATTTGACTTTCCTTTTTTTTTGAAACAGGGTTTCACTCTTGTCACCCAGGCTGGAGTGCAATGGTGCGATCTTGGCTCACTGCAACCTCCGCCTCCCAGGTTCAAGTGATTCTCCTGCCTCAGCCTCCTGAGTAGCTGGGATTACAGGTGCCCACTACCATGCCTGGCTGATTTTTATATTTTTTAGTAGAGATCGGATTTTGCCATGTTGCCCAGGCTGATCTCAAACTCCTGACCTCAGGTGATCCACCTGCATTGGCCTCCCAAAGTACTGGGATTACAGGCGTGAGCCACTGCACGTGGCCTTTTTTTTTTTTTTTAGAGACAGGGTCTTGCTCTGTTGCCCAGGCTAAAGTGCAGTGATGCGATCATAGCTTACTGCAGCCTTGAATTCAGGCTCAAGTGATCCTCCTGACTCAGACTCTCAAGAAGCTGGGACTACAGGAAAATGCCGCCTCACTCTGCTAAGTTTTAAAATTTTTTTGTGGAGATGGAGTCTCACTATGTTGCCCAAAGGTAGTCTCAAACTCCTGGCTTCAACTTCCCAAAGTGCTGGGATTACAGTCATGAGCCACCAAGCCCTGCCCTAAGGCTTTTCCAAATGACACCTTTTATCACCTTGTCCAGTTTAATTTCTGTGGGGCAGAAGCCAGGAACCCGAAGGAAGGTCTCTGAGTGTTTTGAAAATTGGGACTTAGTGAGGCCCAGTGGGGAGAGTGTCTGTGTGAAGCTGCATTTTTCAGAACAAGTTTTCCTGTATAAAAATAACACCAAAAAAACTAACCCCAAATGTCAGTGATCAGAGGTTTGGAATTTGGACTACTTCTGCTCCAGAAGGAACTATCTGGAAAGATGGCAGACAGGATCAGCTTCTTTCTGGGGAACGAGACTGGGCTGATGTCAGAATTTCCCAATCTAAAATCAGAACTTCCCCCTGACCCCAGCTCCAGGCCCTCCTGGCTCCTGGGAGTCACAGAGAGATGGCTCCCATGGGCAGCCACCATGGATGGAGCCTTTAGTGGGCATCTTGAATTTCGAGCACCAGCCCCACATTTGCAAGCAGAGTCTGCAGGTAACCAAAGTGCAGCTGCGCCTGTGAAGTGCTAACTCCCTATCTACTGGGCGGCACAGCGGGACAGAGGGAAGGTGGAGAGCCCCCTACCCTCTCCACCCCTCCAACGCCACCCCTCCCCCAGCCAGCAAAAGTGGCTTCAGGAAGGGCCATGTTCTGAAGCGAGGGCTGGGAGCAGGCCACGTGTGAGCATCTGAGGGCGCTATTAGTCCTGCGTTTGCGGCCTTCTTGCCTGCCTGGCTGGTCCAAGAGACCAAGCAAGGCCCTTTCTCCCCACCAGCGGGAAACATGCTGCCACCGGAGGGGTGGCAAAGGGTTTAGGGGCATTTGACAACGTGGTGTGCTATTTCCATAAATGCTGATGAGTTTCTACTAGTTGTTCACACATCATTCAAGAGATATCTTTTGAACGCCAAAAAATACAAAAAGCCCAGGCAGGGAGGGCAGAGAGCCCACGCTTGGATAACACTGGCAAGAGGCAGTCGCTCCCTTCTTTGACAGAGGCAAGTACTCCAGAGGTGACAGAGGGGCCTCGCACCCAGGCTTCGGGGCAGCCACACAGAGGCTCGGCAGAGGGTGCTTCATTATGGGCCAGGCATTGCCCCAACCTCCACCCTCGCCTGGGGCTACCCACTGCTCCCACTTCTCAGGTGCAGGAAGTGAGCCTGTGAGAGGTTAAGGGGCTTCCCCAGGCCTTTCGCTACTCAGTGGTAGAGCTGGGATTTGAACCCATAGCACATACCTCACACCTCGCCTCGAGCTAGAACCAGTTACATGTTTGGGGGTCCGAAAGGCCAGCTGTCAGTTGTGAATAATACAGGAACAACAGAGATTGGCTCTTGGAATGAACATGTCACTCCTGGCTGGGCTGGTGGCTCATGTCTGTAATCCCAGCATTTTGAGAGGCCAAGGCGAGGGGATCACTTGAGGTCAGGAGTTCGAAACCAGATATGGTGAAACCCTGTCTCTACTAAAAATACAAAAATTAGCCAGGCATGGCGGTGCATGCCTGTAATCCCAGCTACTGGGGAGGCTGAGGCAGGAGAATCATTTGAACCCAAGAGGCGGAGGTTGCAGTGAGCTGAGATCGTGCCACTGCACTCCAGCCTGGGCAACTGTGAAGACAGGGTCTCACTATGTTGCACAGGCTGGTCTGGAACTCCTGGGTTCATCAAGGAATCCTCCTGCCTTAACTTCCCAAAGTGCTGAAATTACAGGCATGATCTGTAATCAGATTTTTGAGACTCCATCTCAAAATAAACCAAGAGAAAATGTCAGCCTTTTGTTGGATGAAGCCATGCCAGGCTGGTGTCACGTAATTCACTGTGCTTCCCTGCCCATCCCTCACCCACCGCAGACCTGAAATAGGGCATTGCACAGGGACACCTCAACATTCTGCAGATGCACATAATTTTATTTTTTATTATTTATTTTTTTTGAGATGGAGTCTTGCTCTGTAGCCTAGGCTGGAGTGCAGTGGCATGATCTCGGCTCACTGCAAGCTCCGCCCCCCAGTGCACGCCATTCTCCTGCCTCAGCCTCCCGAGTAGCTGGGATCACAGGCGCCCGCCACCACGCCTGGCTAATTTTTTTGTATTTTTAATAGACACGGGGTTTCACCATATTAGCCAGGATGGTCTGGATCTCCTGACCTGGTGATCCACCCACCTCGCCTCCCAAAGTGCTGGGATTACAGGCGTGAACCACCGCGCCCGGCCACGCCATTTCTTATGGGTGAGCGCTGATTAGTCACAGGCCATGCAGCCCAGACCTGTGCAGAATGATGCGGGGCAGATGAGAAACCACAGCCCATTTCTGCCCCTGGGGCTGAATTCCTCCATGGGAAGTCAGGACCAGAAAGCAAAGCAGGAGATGAATATGATCAAGCATTGGATGGAGGCTCCCATTCTCTCATTTCTGTATTTCTCTTAAAGCTCTGTGTTTCAGTCAGAAGAGTTCACCCAAGGTGGGGCAAGGTGGCTCATGTGGTAATCTCAGCGTTTTGGAAGGTCAAGGCAGGAGGATTCCTTGATGAGCCTGGGAGTTCAAGACAAGCCTGTGCAACACAGTGAGACCCTGTCTCTACAAAAAAAAAAACAACAATTAGCTGAGTAGGGTGGCATGCACTTGTATTCCCAGGTACTTGGGAGGCTGAGATGGGCGGATCGCTTGAGCTCGGGAGGTTAAGGCTGCAGTGAGCTCAGATCATGCCACTGCACTCCACCCTGGGTGACAGTGTAAGACCTTGTCTTTGACAGGAAAAAAAAAAAAAAGAGTCCACCCCAGGTTCCCTGCTGCTGGGCCGGCTTCCCGCTTCCCTTTCCCAGCTCCAGCTCTGACTCTGATCTGTACTTGCAGTTAGGACAGCTCACCGCACCCCACCCACCCATCTCCCACTACTACCCCTCTAGAGGCTGAGCCTCCTGGGAGCAGTATTAGGGCAGGTTCTGCTTGGTTCTCCTCCAGCACTGGGGCCAGGGCGTGGCACACTCACACCCACCCACTCCATCATGCCCTGGGTGTTTCTCTAGGGCCCTCCGTGGGCCGGTCTCTGAGCTGGGTGCAAACATACTTAAGGAGTAAAAGAAATCAGTTTCTGTCATCTGAGAGCTGACAGTGTAACAGCAGTGAACGCAATAAACGGACACAACAAAATGCTCAGCAATGGCAGATCGTGATAAGGGTTCTGCAGGGAAGGAACGGGACACCCTAGGAGAGAGGAACGGCGGAAACTAAAGCTACATGGGCGTGGGGCATCAGGGAGGTCTCTGCTCAGGGTGTGCACGCCCAGGGCCTCACAGGGGCTCGCAGTTGGATGAACACGTTTGAAGGTAATGGAAGGAAAGGTGACAAGAGAGGAGAAAAGGTCCAAAGTGGGGCAAATGGGCTGGGCACAGTGGCTCATGCCGGCCATCTCAGTGCTTTGGGAGGCCAAGGTGGGAGGACTGCTTGAGCCTAACAGTTCAAGACCAGCCTGGACAACATAGAAAGACCCCATTGTCAAGCCTCTGAGCCCAAGCTAAGCCATCATATCCCTAGTGACCACACGCATACATCCAGATGGCCCGAAGCAACTGAAGATCCACAGAAGCGAAAATAGCTTAACTGATGACATCCCACCATTGTGATTTGTTTCTGCCCCACCCTAACTGATCAATGTTCTTTGTAATCTCCCCCACCCTTAAGAAGTTTCTTTGTAATTCTCCCCACCCTTGAGAATATACTTTGTGAGATCCACCGCCCTATCCCAAAACCTATAAGAACTAATGATAATCCCACCACCCTTTGCTGACACCTTTTTCAGACTCAGCCCGCCTGCACATGGTGAAATAAACAGCCATGTTGCTCACAGGAAGCCTGTTTGGTGGTCTCTTCACAGGGACACGTGAAACATCCATCTCTACGGAAAATAATTTTTTTTGTGAGATGGAGTCTCACTCTGTCGCCCAGGCTGGAGTGCAGTGTCGTGATCTTGGCTCACTGCAACCTCCACCTCCCAGGTTCCAGTGATTCTCCTGCCTCAGCCTACTGAGTAGCTGGGACTACAGGGGTGTAACCACTAAACCCAGCTAATATTTTTGTATTTTTAGTAGAGATGAGGTTTCACCGTGTTGACCAGGCCAGTCTCAAACTTCTGACCTCATGATCCACCTGCCTTAGCATCCCAAAGTGCTAGCATTACAGGCATGAGCCACGGCTCCTAGCCCAGAAAATAATTAAAAAAAAAAAAAAAAGCAAAATGGAATAAAGTGGGGCAAAGGAAAATCCGACTGAAAGAGAGCCTGACATTTGATAATCAAAATCCTTTCCAAAGTTGAAGGACCAAAGCTCCGTATGAAGGTGACCAAGGAGGTCCTGGGACAGTCGGCCAGCCAGCTCCTGAACAAGCAGGTGCACCTGATTCCAAAAGGCAGGAGCAAGTCAGTCCCAGCGGGAAGTACAAGTTCAGCTCCCTGAAGCCTGCTGTGCCATTTATGGGCCATTTCTGCGTGTAAAACAGGAAATTAGGGCATTAAAAATGACGAACGAGCCAAATTAGCCCATCTGTCTCTCACAGAATCCCCTTGGGCTGGAGTAACTGTGACCCTGGCCAGCCCCTGAGAGCTGAGAACCAGGCAGGCTGCAGGTCTCCTATGCCCATGGTGCCCGACTCTGCCTCTCTGGGAGGCTGAGCCCAGAGCAGGACTCTGCAGAGAGCTGCCTCAACCAGAGAGGTAGTGGGCATGGTGGGGATGGGTGAGATGGCAGGGTCTGAAGCTTTCCCAGGGACATCTCCCGGAGAGAAAAAGAGCAATCTCCTTCCGGAAGGTTCCAGCAGCCCTGCACCCAGGGGCTCAAACAGTGGCATCAGGACCCAGATTGTCATGAGAGGCTCAGCTGTCCTCGGAGTGGGATTCTTTCTCAGGCAGGCTCTCCCCAATGGCGCGAAAGGTGACCACAGCTTCAGTCCCAGCCTCAGCTCAAGGAGAGGGGCTTGTTAAGCAGTTCCCCGCCATATCTTCGGATTCATTCTGATTGGTTCAACTTAGCTCACTGCCCACCCCTGAATCACGTGGACTGTGAGTAATGGATGGGTCCCCCAAAGAAAAACAGGGTGCCTTGGACAAAACAAACAAGACAGCCAACTACAGCTGGGATGAGAGACATGTGAAAGGGGAAAAGCAAAACTGCAATGGAAAGGAGAAGTCCCCAAAAGGAAGTGTTAGGGCTCAGAGATGGAGGGGGACCCTGGCAGATCCAGGAGGATGTAATGGGCCCGGCATAGCAGCTCCCGCCTGTAATCCCAGGACTTTGGGAGGTTGAGGCGGAAGGATCACTTGATCCAGGAGTTCGAGACCAGCCTGGGCAACAGTGAGATGGTATCTCTACAAAAAATAAAATAAATATAAATATATATGTAGCCTGGCGTGGTGGCATATGCCTGTGGTGCCTGCTACTCTGGAGGCTGAGGCAGGAGGATCATTTGAGCCCAGGAGGTCGAGGCCGCTCACTCGGGCTCACTCGACGCTGATCATAGCTCACTATGATCGCACCACTGCAATGCAGCCTGGGCGACAGAGTGAGACCCTGTCTCAGGAAAAAAAAAAAAAAAAGAAGAAGAAGAAGAAAAGAAGAAGAGCGTCATGGAAGGAGTGACATTTGGATGGTTATGAAGACTGGGGAGTTCTCATGAGCAGTAACCACTGGGCCATTTTCTACCCTGCACTTTCTCTCTCCTGCAGGTGCCTTTTTCTTAATTACACCCAGAGAGCATAAGAAAGTGGATGCCAGCGATATTTATTTTCTGCTCTGAGCCCAGCACAGGTATCTCACCAGGGGCATCTTTCTTAATGAGGGAAGAAAAATGTCAGGACAGCGATCAGCCACGATGCACCCAGTGGACTTAAAAATAAGCAAAAATAACATGAAAATGTATTTTGCATTAGTTGGCTGTATATATCATCCAACACTATGAGAGCAGGATTTTCTTTGTGCCATGGTGAGATCTGTTACTAGGGGTTTCCCTCACAGTGGACGTGCTTCGTAGAGGGGATATTCATTCTGGGGATTATTTTATTCCATTTAAAACCCAAGCAGAAGCTGGAGGCTCAAGCCCATCTGTTCCAGCTGAGGTGTCAGCCTCCTCCTGGTGTTTCAGGTCTGTATCCTCCACCCTCATGGTGGTGCCTCCTTACCTGCATTTGAGGTTACACCTTTTATGTGTATTTGGGGGCTTCGGGGCAGAGCAGAAGTCCTTGCCACTTAATAATAAAGCAACCTTCTGTGAACTCATATTACCCTCACACGAACCTGTGGGGAGGGATTCTCATCCCCATTGAACAGAAGAGGAGACTGAGGCTTGGACAGGCTTATCCACTGATCCACCATGCTACACACCCTTCCTATCTGCTCTATCAGGGCCAGAGATTGTCTGGGCACCGTGGCTCATGCCTGTAATCCCAGCCCTTTGGAAGGCTGAGACCAATAGATCGTTTGAAGCCAGAAGTTTGAGACTAGCGTGGCCAACATGGGAAAACCCCATCTCTACTAAAAATACAAAAATTAGCCAGGCATGGTGGCGCAAACTCTAATCCCAGCTACTTGAGAGGCTGAGGCACAAGAATCACTTGAACCCAGGAGGTGGAGGCTGCAGTAACCCAAGATCATACCAC
Source organism: Colobus angolensis palliatus (assembly GCF_000951035.1). Taxonomy (NCBI): domain Eukaryota; kingdom Metazoa; phylum Chordata; class Mammalia; order Primates; family Cercopithecidae; genus Colobus; species Colobus angolensis. The sequence continues at coordinate 2,038,140 of NW_012116166.1, read as the reverse complement.
TGCACTTCAGCCTGGGTGACAGGGCAAGACTCTGCCTAAAAACAAAAAACAAAACAAAATAACAACAAAAATTAAAAAGAAAATAAAACAATTAGTGGGTGTGGTGGTGCATGCCTGTAATCCTAGCTATTTAGGAGGCTGAGGTCGGAGGATCACTTGAGCCCAGAAGTTAGAGACTGCAGTGAGCCATGATAGTTCTCACTACCACTGCACTCCAACCTGGGTGACAGAGCAAGGCTGCCTCAAAAAAAAAAAAAAAAAAAAAGCCCGGCCCAGTGGCTTGCACCTGTAATCCCAACACTTTGGGAGACAGAGGTGGCTGGATCACTCGAGGTCAGGAGTTTGAGACTACCCTGGCCAACATGGTAAAACCCCATCTCCACTAAAAAAAAATAAAAATAAAAAAATAAAATAAATAAAAAATTAGCCAGGCATGGTGCACGTGGCCCATGCCTGTAGTCCCAACTACTCCGGAGCCTGAGGTAGGAGGATCAGCTTGAACCCGGGAGGTGGAGGTTGCAGTGAAATTGCACCACTGCACTCCAGCCTGGGTGACAGAGCAAGACTCCATCTCAGAAAAAGAGTCTAGCCCAGAGCCCAAGCAGGGTGGCCCCGGATGCATTCTGTCCAGTGACTGAATGAATGGGTCATGGGTCCCCATGCATGTGTGGACTGAGTGCTCCGAGCACAGGCACCCCAAATCATTTCTGAGGCTGGGTGCACAGTAGGAGCTCTCAATAAGGGCTTGATGCTGGCCAGAGGGACTGCAGAGAGGAGGGGACTAACTCCCCCTCCCTAATTCTAGGCCAAGGCAGGAGAAGGATGAAAAGACTCGGAGGAGGAAGTCCTTGAAGTAATGAAATGAAAATAATCCTGATTGGCTTCACTTAGAGTAGTTCAGAGGAGGAAGAGTAGAGAAACAAATGAACCCCGTCCCCAGGTCCCCAGGGCTCAGCTGCTCTCCTTCTTCTAGCGACACGACGACGGTGTAGAGTGCTTGTGGGCCCCACTGCCACTGGATCACCTGGGAGAGGTGAATGGTACTCACCTCGCCTCTTCTGCAGCAGAGAAGTGGGGAGGATACATCAAGAGGAAAACAGAGAGGAGTGTCAGTGAGAGACGGCGATGATGAAATATGAGAAAGAAAGAGAAACGGTTCTTAGCACAGGAGACACAGAAGGAGGCTGGAGAGGTGGAGCGGGTCCGAGAAAGAGAAAGGAGCTGGCAGTCTCCCCTCTGCCCTGCACACCCCCCTTCACCCTCCTCCACCGGCTCTGTGTACCCCTCCACAGATTCCATCTGTGGATGCCTTGCTCTGCCTTCTAGGCAGGTGGACCTGGGAGGCCCTAGCAAGAGAATGGGGATAGAGGAGAGCACTTGGGGTAGGGGTTCCCTGGGTTCCTCCTCCTTTTGCGGTCACCGCTGCTATCAGGGAGTGCTGCCTACACAGCCACCTTGGCCTGCGTCAGAGAATGCCTCCTCCCGCAGCCCTGCAGCCCCAGGGATAGGAATAGCCATCTGCTACTAGACCCAGGGTACCACTCCTCCTCCTGAGGTCCCCCATGCAGAAAGTTATTTATTAAACTTCACCTGGATGGCCAGAATGAGCGAGCCACCCACTTCCCACTGGGTCCTGGATGAAACAGGGGCATTTGGGGCTTTTAACCCCCAGAAGGAGAAGAACCCATGTATAGAGGAGAGAGGCCTGTGCCTCTGATTTGAGAGGCTGTCCTCACTTCGGAAGTCATGGAGCATCCCCTGGAATAGAGCACGGCCTCTTTTGGAAGGCAGCAGTCAGTACAGACTTCTTGGAAGGCCCTGCCCTCTGCTGAGTACCCATGAGTGGCTGTTTGTTTTCTGTTTTTTGTTTTGTTTTGTTGTTGTTGTTCTTGAGATGGAATCTCACTCTTTCGCCCAGGCTGGAGTGCCGTGGCACGATCTCGGCTCACTGCAACCTCTGCCTACGGGGTTCAAGCGATTCCCCTGCCTCAGTCTCCTGAGTATCTGGGATTACAGGCGCCCACCACCACTCCCAGCTAATTGTTGTATTTTTAGTAGAGACGGGGTTTCACCATGTTGCCCAGACTGGTCTGGAACTCCTGACCTCAGGTTATCCACCCACCTCGGTCTCCCAAAGTGTTGGGATTATAAGCGTGAGCCACTGCGCCCAGATGCGAATGGCTGTTTGATGAGTGAGTCCCAGGCTCAGTTGCAGCTGTCTTCAGAGGACAACCCTTAAGATAAATAAATAAAGCCTCCCCTGACTATGCATGCCCATGTCCAGGCTCTGAACCCTATTTTTAGAATGTAGGACAACTTTCTCCCGGAATAGACAAGACACGCTAATCCAGGAGGGAGGCCTGGAAAGATGAAGACGTCGAGTCCGGATATGAATTAGTTGTGAGTATATTATTTGAAGAAATGTTGAACAGCTAGGCAAATATTTGATACCTTTGAATTGGAGCCGATGTTTTCACAGTCAGAGTGCTGGCAGCTGCCGAGACATCCCCCTTACTGGTGGCATACCTGGCTGTCACACCCCGTGCTGCAGGCCACCTCTGTGGTACACTGAGAAGTAATTAAAGCTGCATGCCTGCTGGAATCCCATACCTGCTGGAATCCCACACAGCCATGTACCCAGCCTGGGTCTGCAGGACAGTGCTTAGCATGTGAGTGGATCCAAATCACTTTTTCTTTTTTAAAGAAATATTTATTTTCCTTAAATATGCCATCATCTTATTAAAGGAATGGAGTTTCTGCCTCAGTGGGACTCCGTTTTTTGGAAAGAGAACATGATCTGTGATTTGGATTCTCCATGGGGAAGGGGTTCCCAGGAAAGCCGCAGGCCTTCCCTTGGCTCAGGAAACAGGCCTTGCCTATAAGGCAGGAGGAGATGGGGGAGGACCTCAAGGTTTGGGGGCAGCTATGGGAGTCTCTGCACACTGGAAGAGAATCAACTAACCTCTGGGAGCTCAGAGGGAAAACCCCAGGGGAACAATGATGCCAGGGGGCACGGTCAGCAGGGTGGCCGAGCCATCTGTATACCAGGTACCTCATCTGGGAGTGGGGGCTGGCATTAGCATCCCCAGTTTACAGAGGGGGAAGCAGAAAATCTGTGATGTGGCCAAAACCAGTGATGTCAGAGCCGAGCCAGGGCATGAGGGAGCGAGTCTGGGAAGCGGTTTGCAGAGGACCCCCTGGGGTTTACCAAAGCAAAAGCTAATACTCTTCCAGCTCTTGCCTGGGCCTGGGGCTCTACCTGCCTCGCTCAGGCCCCTGTTCCCAGGCTCAGAGGATTCTGGCCCCCAGTGATGATTACCCCTTCCCCCTCCTCCCTCGCCCTGAGCCTACAGCCCATTCTGCAGGGGTCATGCCTTGCTTTTTTT
>NW_012116166.1:2032365-2033694 GCF_000951035.1 Colobus angolensis palliatus | reverse complement strand
GGTCCCCCAGCCATCGACCCCAGCCAGGAGGGCCCGGAGCGGGCGGGGACCGCGGCTGGGGAGGCCGCGGAGACCCCTCGGACCAGCCCAGTTCACCCCCGCTATGGGAGGGGACGTCTCTCACGCGATCCCCGAGGATGCTGGCCTGGAAGGGCGGCAAGAGGGCAGAGCGCGACCCTGCCCGGTGTCCCCACGGCAAGGCCAGCTCTGGGCCCCGCCGAGTTCCACCACGCCCGACGGCGCTCAGAACCCTGCCTGCAGCGCTGGATGCGAGGGGTTTGGGCGAGCATGGGTGCAGGCCCCGTGGGCAAGTCAGGGCGCCTCTGAGCTGGCCCTGGCTGGAGTGTTGTGGGTAGAGGCTGCAGAACGGGGGAGGGTTGCCAGCCTCCCAGCTAGGGGAGATGGCCTGTCCGGGCAAGGGCAATGCATTGCACAGGGGCACAAAGATGGACCAGTGGACACTGGGGACTACCACGTGGTGTGGGCGAAGCAAGGGCTGAAAAACCACCCACTGGGTTCCATGCTCACTACCTAGGTGACGGGATCATTCGTACCCCAAACCTCACAGTACACCCATGTAACAAACCTGCACGTGTACCTCCCCGAATCCAAATTCAAAGTGGAAAATATTATTACTACTTTAAAGAGCAATTCAGGATGGGCGCAGAACGGGATGGAGGTTCGAGTGGGGGTGGGGGGCCATGACCCGGGAGCTGGAATCTTCTGTGTCAGGGGACGGGTGCCGAGAGTTGAGGGTGCCTAGGGACCTCTAGCGGGACCCTGCACTCCACAGATCGGGATACTACAGCCAGGAGCAGCGGCGGGCACCCGGGCGTCAAGGCGGAGGTGGAGGCAAGCACTGGGAAAGTGAGGGAGGCGGCTCCATCAGAGCCTTCAAGGAGCTAAAAATAAAGTGCCTTGCGGTGGACACCGTACAGCCCACTAAAAAGAATGACCTCCTTGGGCCGTGCCATAAAAAGCCCACCTGGCCGTGCACTCCCGCCCGCAGCCCCGACGCTCTCCGCTGCCCCTTGGCCTGGAGCCAGGCTGCCTGTGGGCGGGAGGGCCGAGCTGCCGCCTCAGGCTCATCAGCGAAGCCACCCGTGGGCCGGGAGCTGGGGCTGCCTACTGTATGCCTACGCTTGGGCGCCTACTGCATGCACATTGCAGTTCCACGCATTTATCCACAAGTCCTTAGGGTAAAAACAATGAAATAAAACAACATACAATGAAGGGAAGTAAAACAGTAAAAAATTAAAAGACAGTGTTGTGGTGTGGAATGAAACCTCAAGTTCCATTCGTGGCTGTCATTCCTCTCTGGGCTGGGTC
>NW_012116166.1:2027774-2031466 GCF_000951035.1 Colobus angolensis palliatus | reverse complement strand
CTCCTCCTCCTCCTTCTCCTTCTTCTTCTTCTTTTTCTTCTTCTTTTTCTTCTTCTTCTTCTTCTTTCTCCTCCTCTTCCTCCTTTCTTCTTCTTCTTCGTGGAGTCTCGCTCTGTTGCCCAGGCTGGAGTGCAGTGACAGGATCTCAGCTCACTGCAAACTCTATCTCCTGGGTTCAAGCAATTCTCCTTCCTCAGCCTCTGAGTAGCTAGGATTACAGGCACGAGTCACCACACCTGGCTAATTGAGGTATTTCAGTTTGGACTTCCTCCCTCAGGTTCCTGAGTTTTCTAAGATGGGGTGCAGTTTTCCTGGCTGTCATGTGGCTGGGGGTACCCTGGACAGCCAGGACAGGCTGCTGGCATCTCCTGGCAGTGGCAAACCAGCACCACAGTTTCAGGCATTTTCGACCTCAGGGGCTGGCAGTGAGCAAGCTGGCCAACATGACCCCTCTGCTGAGTGCTGGTGGTGTCCTCTCAGGCCACACGGGCATGCAGCCCACCAGGTTTCCTGAGGCCAGCAGTGCTACACAGAATGCCAAGTTCCCTTTCCCAGGGAGTGAGGGAAAGGGGACAGGGAGGACAGAGAGGGACTCCTGTGTGGGCAGTTGTGAGGGTGAGCTGTTCCTTCCCCAGCGCTCCACCGCAAGCTGGCCTCACCCAGCGCCCAGCAGGAGGGGAAGGACACTTTCGAGGGGAAATCAAGGAGAAAGGGCTGCACCGTGAACCCCAAGTTTGGCTGTGTGCTGGAGTGGAGCCAAGAGGAGACCAGGAATTCTGCAAGGACTAGAAATCTGGACCAGAGGTTCTGGGTCACACTAGAATTGCCAGAGAGCTTCTTTTTTTTAATTTATTTTTTATTTTTATTATTACTATTTTTTTGAGCAAGAATCTCACTTTGTGGCCCGGGCTGGAGTGCAGTGGTGCGATCTCGGCTCACTGCAACCTCCACCTCCCAAGTTAAAGTGATTCTCCTGCTTCAGCCTCCTGAGTAGCTGGGATTACAGGTGTGCACCACCACGCCTGGCTAATTTTTGTATTTTTAGTAGAGACAGTGTTTCACCATGTTAGGGATTTTTTTTTAATTATTGCTTTCTGTTTTCACTAGGATATGATCAGAGAAGATAACAGGTAACAGGTAGAATTTTTTGTTTGTTTGTTTGTTTGGTCTTGAGCCCCTGAGATCCTTCTGCCTTGGTCATCCAAAGTACTACCATTATGGGTGTGAGCCACCACGCCTGGCCTTCTACATCTTAATCTATAGAAATCTACCACTGTCTGAAAGAGATACAAGTCATCATCCTTATCCAAAATTAATTGTATTAGAGGAAAAAGAAAAAATGCTTTAGCGTGAATCCACTTGGGGGAGGGCAAAATTTCACGCATAATGTTATACAGAGACATGAAACCAAGTAGTACAAAAAAGACATTTAGTTTATCCAATATTGACTGAAATTTAGCTTCTAATTGCAACAAAAAGGCAATTATAAGACAAAGTCATTTTAAGACAAATATAAATCCAATGTACTCTCCCACAGGTATGTTGTACTTGAATAAAAACTTTGCTTAAAAATAATAAATCTAATGTTGACTTTTTGAAAGTATAATTTTTCTAATAAAATTGTGTGATATCATGACAAGACACCCTTCACTTCACATCTGACTTCTGCAATACTACTATGTTTTGCAAAAGGTAATTGATGGCTTCAACTATCGTCCTAAGGGCCTCTCTTAATCCTTTGCTATTTGTATCAGTCAGGGTTGCATTTGACAGAAACCCAATTTAGCAGCTTTAATAAACTAGGAGCTTATTTTTCTTATATGACAAAAAATCCAAGGACAAACAGATGGGCTGGTGCCATTGCTCATGAAAAGCATCATGGATGCAGCTCCGTTGGCCCCCGCTTCACTCTCCTGAAGGTTTCCTGTTTGCTTTCTCAAGGTAGCGGCTGCATCTTTAGGAGTCTCATCCACATTCCAATTCATAGGGGGCATGACTCAAGGCAAAAAGGTTTGAGCCAACTTAGTCTGCCCCTTATTTATCGGGAAAGCAATAACTTGCACAGAAGCCCCACTAGTAGAAGTTTTCATGTTGCATTGGCCGAAACACCATCACATGTCTATCGCTAGCTACAGGGGAGTCTGGGAGGAGAGAATTTTTAACTGAGTACATTACCACTCTAGGCAAAATTGGGTTCGTATCAGTGAAAAGAGAACAAATATTGGGTAACAGTTGACAACTTCTGTCACAATAATCAAACCATTTCTATTTTTATTTATGTACTGAGACAAACTCTTGCTATGTTGCCAGCACTCATCTTGAACTCCTGGCCTCAAGCAATCCTCCCACCTTGGCCTTTCAAAGTGTTGGGATTACAGGTATGAGCCACCAGCACCTCACCCAATATTACTCTTTCATAAAATCCTACTTTTTTTTCTTTTTCAAAATGTGTAGCTTCACTTTGTATTTGACTTGGATTATATTGTATTATGGTCTGTTTCTACAATTATTGAGAGGCTGACCCTCAAAAATGTTGATGCATTTGTCCCGGATAAATGCTAACAGTGAACTGGGAGGAATGTTTGAGTGAATAATACTTTTATAAATTTCAATTTGTTAGTAACTGAATTCAAGCCATGACTTAACTACGAATCATAATCATAGCTGTGAAAATTTGGGCAAATTACTCAACCTTCCTGTGCCTCTATTTCCTCATTTGCAAAATGGGAATGGTTTCTCAGTTGTCTAGTTCTGCAAAATAAACCAGTTCAAAAATTTTAAACAAAAATCATTTTGTTTTCTCACAATTCTGTGGCTTGGCAGTTTGGTGTGGGCTCAACTGGATGGCTCTTCTGCTGATCTTGCCCTGGGTTACTAATGCAGCTATAGTTATCCAGCAACTCAGCTGGGTCTAGATGTTCTAAGATGCCTCACCCACATGTCTGGTGATGGGTGTTTGGACACAGGTCTTTAGCAGCCCAGCCCAGGCTTCTTCACACGACGGTGGAAGTGTTCCAAGAGAACAAGAGTGGAAGCTGTGCAGTCTCTTGAGGCCTAACTCCAAAGTAAAAAAGAAGTAATTTCCACAGCATCCCATTGTCAAAGCAAGTTGCAAAGCCAGACCAGATTCATGGATGTAAAAATAGATTCTTTTTGGGAGGCTGAGGGGGCTGGATTGCCTGAGTTCAGGAGTTTGAGACCAGCTTGTGTAACATGGCAAAACCCTGTCTCTTCCAAAAATACAAAAAATTAGCCAGGCTTGGTGGCTCGCACCTGTATTCCCAGCTACTTGAGAGGCTGAAGCGGGAGGACCACTTGAGCCAGGGAGGAGGAAGTTGCAGTGAGTCAAGATTGAGCCACTGCACTTCAACCTGGGTGACAAAATGAGGCCCCATCTCAAAAAAATTAAAAACAGGCTGGATGCAGTGGCTCATGCCATAGCACTTTGGGAGGCTGAGGCAAGTGGATCACCTGAGATCAGGAGTTGGAGACCAGCCTGATCAACATGGCAAAACCCCATCTCTACTAAAAATACAAAAAAATTAGCCGGGCATGGTGGTGTGCACCTGTAGTCACAGCTACTTGGGAGGCTGAGGCAGGAGAATTACCTAAACCTGGGAGGCAGAGATTGCAGTGAGCCAAGATCACATCACTGCACTCAAGCCTGGGCGACAGAGTGAGACTCCATCTCA
>NW_012116166.1:2019298-2021731 GCF_000951035.1 Colobus angolensis palliatus | reverse complement strand
TACTCAGGAGGCCGAGGAATGATAATCACTTGAGCCCAGGAAGCAGAGGTTGCAATAGACCGAGATTGCACCGCTGCACTCCAGCCTAAACAGCAGAGGGAGACCCTCACTCAAAAACAAACAAAACAAAACAAAAGCAAACAAGCAACTTTGCCTAGGACATGGGATACCCTGAGTCTCAGAATATGGCATCAGTACAGTGACTCACACCTGTAATCCCAGTGCTTTGGGAGACTGAGGCAGGAGCATTGCTTGAGTGCAGGAGTTTGAAACCAGCCTGGCCATTACAGTGAGATTTTGTCTCTGAAAAAAAAGAATTGGGTACCAGAGTGGGTATGGTTCCCACCAGGCAGGGGCACTGATAGCACTGTCAAGAGGAGGATGGGGACTTGGAGGGAAGCTGGCCTGCCTTGGAATTATGCAGAGTGGAGGTTTATGGTGACTTTGATGGTGCTTAATTAAATATTTGGCCCATTTCATTAATTAAATATTTAAATGTTAAATACAGAATCAGATGTTACTTAGTGGACATTACTTCTCAACAGCCATGAGTCATTTAACAGCCCTCTGAATGGGGCCTCTGCAGCCTCAGCCTCCCCTCCCCTACAGGAAGAAGGACCCCAGGAGACACCCGGGGAGTGTAACTAATTAATTATCGATTGAGGTTATACTGAGCTGTGCTGTTTCAGAACACCATGTGTTGGCCGGGCAAGGTGACTTACCCCTGTAATCCCAGCACTGTGGGAAGCCAAAGCGGGCGGATCACCTGAGGTCGGAAGTTCGAGACTAGCCTGGCCAACATGGTGAAACCCTATCGCTACTAAAAATACAAAACTTAGCCAGGCATGGTGGCATACATCTGTAATCCTAGCTACTTGGGAGGCTGAAGCAGAATTGCTTGAACCCAGGAGGTGCAGGTTGCAGTGAGCTGAGATCGTGCCACTGCACTCCAGCCTGTGCAACAGAATGAGACTTATCTCAAAAAAAAAAAGAAAGAATGTCACCCGTCACTCAGGGGAGCCTCTCCTGCTGGGTCCCAGGGCCAGCTCACAGGGAGGTGGAAGAGGCAAGAACACATTTCCTGGGTGGCAAAATCTACCTCAAACTTACGCACACAAACACCCCTGCCACCTCCTCTGTCTAAAACAGCCCCATGCCCCACATCTCCCCATTGCAGACTGCTTCCTTGGTTTCAGGCCACGTCCCCTCCCCTCCACCTGCCATCTTCCCAGGGCTGTTGGGGGCTCCCTGGCAGCCACAAGGGAACATTCCGCCCCTGTGCGGGGAAGGGCTCCCTGCAAATGGCGAAAATGTGATGACCTTCAGCTCCCTTTTGTTTAGTGCTCCGGGACCCTTGGAGTCTCCCTTCCCCACCAAAGCCCCGGGAGCTCGGGAGGGTGGGGTTCCTGGATAGCTTCTCCTGAGGACTTCGAGGTAGGTCGGCTGCCTACTAAGCCCCCGGGCCGGAGGACTTGCAGCTCTTTCCCGGCCAGCACGATAGGAGGCCCAGGTGTGTGAGTGACAGGGAGTGAGGGGCAATGAGAGGCCAGGCAGTTTGCAGCCACGGCAATCCTTCCGGAGGCCAACTCTGATGGGATAGAATGGGCTGAGGGCTCCTTACTGCCCTCAGGATAACGTCTAGACTTGGGCTGCCCTGGTCCTGCTGCTCCCACGGTGCCAAGCATTACCTGGCCTCCTTAGTCCCTCCCCCAAGCCCAGCAGTCTGCATTCCAGCCACATCAGCCTCCTGCCAGTTCCTGAAAGCACGGGCTGTGGGTTCTCTGGATTTGGGCCTATTCCGTTCCCTCTGCCTGAAATCCGTTATTGTCCTGCAGGTCTCACTGAAGATGTCAGCTCCTCCAGGAAGCCCACCTTCCTTTAGCATGGAGCCAGGGATGGGAAGGGGTGGGCAGGCAGTCCCAGGCAGGGGCAGCGGGATGGCTGCTATGCTGCCTCATCCCGCTTCTCAGAATGGCCTAGGGTCTGGAAGCCAGGAGCTCTCTCCAGCCACCTGGGACTCTGTGGTATGTGAACTGGGGGGATGGGGACCCCAGGGTGGAGGAAGGTGGGAGGCTCAGAACTGCCACCTGCTGGCTGCTGAGAGGGGTGGCCTGGAGGGCTCTGGAAGCGGCTGACCTGAGGCATCTCCTAGTCCTGCCCCATTCCCCCCCGGACTTCCTGCCATGCATGGGAAAGGGGAGCCTGGCCACTCTGAAGTTGCCAAAATGTTCTTTGAAGAGTCAGACAAAAAATGCCAAAACAAGGTTACAAAAACCATAGCTGGGCCGGGCGCGGTGGCTCAAGCCTGTAATCCCAGCACTTTGGGAGGCCGAGGCGGGTGGATCACAAGGTCAGGAGATCGAGACCATCCTGGCTAACACGGTGAAATCCCGTCTCTACTAAAAAAATACAAAAAACTAGCCGGGCGAGGTG
>NW_012116166.1:2015406-2018443 GCF_000951035.1 Colobus angolensis palliatus | reverse complement strand
CAGCCTGGCCAACATGGTGAAATCCCATCTCTACTAAAAAATACAAAAAATTAGCTGGACGTGGTGGTGGGTGCCTGTAATTCCAGCTATTTAGGAGGCTGAGGCAGGAATCACTTGAATATGGGAGGCAGAGGTTGCAGTGAGCCAAGATTGGGCCACTGCACGCCAGCCTAGGCGACAAAAGCAAAACTCCATTTCAGAGAAAAGTAAATAGATAAATAAATAAATAATAAAGTTGTTGAATGGATGTAAGCTTCTTTCCCTCACCTCTCTGACTCTGTGTAACCTCATTTGGAGAGGATAGTTCCTTTGGGACCCCGAGGCCTGGGTCAAGTGGCCCACATGCTGCTTGTATGGATGAGGAAACTAAGTCCCGGAGCAGGAAAGAGGCTAGCCCAAATGGGTCCTGGCAAAGTAAGCTGTCCCCTCTCCCTGCACTTCCTTCCCTCCGGGCTCTGTGGAGATGTGCACCCTCCTCTGAGCCGCCAGCTCTGGCAGGAGCCTGGCCTCCCAGGCATCAGGGACAGGCCACCGGCCCCCCTCCGTGGGCCACCCCTCCATTCAGCATCCTCCGCCTGACTTCCCTGCCCTTTATAAATATGCATTGGGCCAGAGAGATAGGGGGCCTCTTTTTGAGGAAAAATTAACCACAGTGACAAACTTAGATATTCATGCAAACCATCAGCCTGTTACACTGATTATGCAGAATGCAAACTGTGAGTATCTGAGTGACTGAGCTGGCTCATCAAAGGCGCCGTCAGGCAGCAGGGGTGCTCCCGGCCCAGCCCACCTTCCCACCGCCTTTGTACTCTCTGCTCAGCCCCAGTGCAGGCCACCGGGCTACCTCCCTCGCACAGCGCCCGTTCCTGACGCAGGGACCCCTCCACGCTCTATTTTAAAGGATTAATTAACCTTGTAAGATTGGTGGGGAGAGCTCCACCTGGCTATCTGCTGCATGAAAGCGTCCGCTCACCAGAGTATTTTAGGCTCACAGTGCAGACCATATGGTATTTCAAAGAACAGAAGTTAAAAGTACAGTACATATTTATTCCTTCCACAGAGAGCATTAGAGGGGTTTAAGTATTTTATGAAAGCCTGTATGTGCAGGCATGTGTGTGAGCGCGTGTGTGTGCGCGCATGTGTGTGAAGCCAGCAGAAATATACTCCACTCAGAGAAAAAATAAATTACACAGATTTATTTTCATCTCTCTGCCAACCCACCCCATAGCAACAGTGAAAACTTGGTCTATGTAAACTCGAGAAAACAAGAAATATTTTATCAAGTCGTCTCAACTCATGGCTATTGCCAAGTTCCCTCTTTCTGGAAACACAAGCAGTCTCCTCACGTCAGTTTTGCAGGTGGAGGGGAGGGAGTGGGGGACAGGTGTCAGACGAGAGGGGTCAGGCCACGTGGGAAACTCCAGGCCTGCTTCCCAGACAGGAAGTGCAGACCCTGTGCCATTGGCTTGGGAAAGGCCCTTCCTCTCTCTAAGCTCAGTTCCCTGTCTGGAGCAACATGATCTCTTGGGATTAAATGAGAACTAGATACAAAGGATAAAGGACAGTGCCTGGCACAGGGCAGGCAGCACTGGTGAATCCTGGATCCGGAATTTTGAGGAAAACTTATGTTGTGGAAGTCTGTTGATTTCACCCTCCCGGCATGCATGTCTCTTCTCCTGGTAACAGTCCCGCCCTTGTCCTTGGGGAAGCCCCCTTCTGTCCAGGTGATTGGGATGGAGTTACCTCTGGCCCTAACTTTAGGGGTGGCCATGACCAGGGCTGGCCAATCAGGGGCCTGCATCTCCCCAGCCTCCGGGACTGGCTCAGGGATGGTCACATGACCCAAGACAGACCAATGAGGCTCAGCCCTCAGACTTTTGCTGGAATTCCTGGGAAAGAGGCTCTCTTTTTCCCAGCAGCCTTGCTAGGTTGAGAGCTTAGAGCTTACTGCTAAGCTAGCCTTGGGGAAAAAAAAACCTAGTGATAGGAAAATCTAGGGTAGATGTGGATTCTGTCTAATAGACAACTCCCTTCTCCTAAGCAGGGACAGAAACTGAAGTTCTAAAAATAAATAAAAATATTAAAGGAAGAAATAAGGTAAAGGGAAGCTGATCAGGTTCAGCTGCCCAAGGGCCTGACTGTCCTCTCCTGAAAAAGCCACAGGTCTGATCTAATCTGGATAGGAAAGAGCTCTGGGGAATGTCAGGCCGCCCCACCCTTCCAACAGCTAAGGCTGTGCCCCAAAACTCCTCTGACAGAGACCTGGGACCTGAGACAGGCGGGGCCTCAGAAGAGGTGGAGGAGCACCTACAGCCTTGGAAGCCATCTCCAGCCCTGGACTTCCACCCCTTTTTCACAGGGAGAGACTCTTGTCAGATGTGGACGGAAAAATGCACTTTTCTCTACCATTCTATAACCGAAAATTTTACATGATGGCCAAAAAGTCAATCTAGTCAGATGGTGGTTTTCCCAGAAACTTTGAGCTTTGTTCAGTCATTTCAGATTTAAATTCAGCCAGTTTAGATTTTCCTCCCGACCCCCTTCCTCCTTCTGAGTTTCAAGGACTAACAGAGTCGTGGCATTGTTGACAGCGTCGTTGCTCAGAGGTCCTGCTCTTGTCATGGTCAAGTACCTCATATCTGATCGACCCTCCCGTAGCTAACAGCCACAAACCCAAACAGTAACTAAAGGCCCCAAACAGCAACAAAAAGGAGATACTGCAGGAGAATCAATACTTAGTAGAAGAGAACAGCACTGGGCAAGTTTCCCTTTTGATGGATCTGAGCCATTCGGGACTGCTCCATGCAGGACTCAGATAGAAATCCTTGGGTAGATCGGCCGGGTGCGATGGCTCACACCTGTAATCCCAGCACTTTGGGAGGCCGAGGCGGGCGGATCATCTAAGGTCAGGAGTTCAAGACCAGCCTGACTGACATGGTGAATCCCCGTCTCTACTAAAAATACAAAAATTAGCTGGGCGTGGTGGCACATGCCTGTAATCCCAGCTACTCAGGAGGCTGAGGCAGGAGAATCGCTA
>NW_012116166.1:2013819-2014241 GCF_000951035.1 Colobus angolensis palliatus | reverse complement strand
CACCACTGCACTCCAACCTGGGCAACAGAGTGAGACTCCGTCTCAAAAATAAATAAATAAATAAAAATAAAAAATAAAAAAATGCACAAATCTCTTGCTGACTCCACAATCAGGCATGAGTGAGGAAGTCAACAAGCAGCAGTTAAGGCTAAGTGAACTTGAGATTTCAACTGCCATCCTCTAGAGGGGAGAGAGAGTTTACAAGGTAAGTTTAGCCAAGTGAATTGCCGACTTTAAAAAAAAATACTCTTCATATTTGAAAATTGCAGGCGGCGGCGGCATCGCGGCCTGTGCAGCAATGGCCAAGATCAAGGCTCGAGATCTTCAGGGGAAGAAGAAGGAGGAGCTGCTGAAACAGCTGGATGACCTGAAGGTGGAACTGTCCCAGCTGCGCGTCGCCAAAGTGACAGGCGGTGCGGCCT
>NW_012116166.1:2005127-2010908 GCF_000951035.1 Colobus angolensis palliatus | reverse complement strand
GGAGCTTGCAGTGAGCTGAGATCCGGCCACTGCAGCCACTGCACTCCAGCCTGGGTGACAGAGCAAGACTCCGTCTCAGAAAAAAAAAAAAAGGAGGAGATTTATTATGGGAATTGGCTTATGCAATTATGGAGGCTGAGAAGTCCCATTATCTGCTATCTGTGAGTTGGAGATCCAGGAAAGACAATGGGGTAATTCAGTCTATGTCCAAAGTCCTGAGAACCCAGGAAGCCAATGGTGTAACTCTCACCATTGCACTGAAGCTATAGATCAATTTGGGAAGAACTGACATTTTAAAAATACCCAGTCTTCCAATTAATGAACATGGTATAGAGGTATATCTCCATTCATTTAGGTCTTCCTTAATTTCTTTCAACCGGCTGGGTGTGGTGGCTCACGCCTGTAATCCCAGCGCTTTGGGAAGCCGAGGTGGGCAGATTATCTGAGGTCAGGAGTTCAAGACCAGCCTGGCCAACATGGTGAAACCCTGTCTCTACTAAAAATACAAAAATCAGTTGGGCGCAATGGCAGGCATGTGTAATCCCAGCTACTTGGGAGGCTGAGGCAGAAGAATCACTTGAACCCAGTAGGCGGAGGTTGCAGTAAGCAGAGATCGTGCCACTGCACTCCAGCCTGGGCAACAGAGTGAGACTTCATCTCAAAAAAAAAAAAAAAAAAAACATTTCAACAAAGAGTGTGAAGGCCTGTTAACCAGGAGCTCCAATGTCTGATGTCCAGGAACTGGAGATGGATGTCCCAGCTCAAGGAGAGAGAATTCACCCTTCCTCTGCCTTTTTCTTCTATCTGGGTCCTCAATGGATTGGATGATGCTTGCCCACATTGGTCAGGGCACACTTCCTTTACTCAGTCTCTTGATTCTAATGCTAGTCTCTTCCAGAAACAATCTCACAGACACACCGAGGAACAGTGTTTTCCCAGTTTTCTGGGCTTCTCCTACCCAGTCGGGTTGACACCTAAAATTAACCATCACATCCTCCCTTCCTACCCCACCCCTCCAGAGCTGAGCAACATCCAAAATGGTACCAACTCAAAGCACAACCTCACCTCAAAGCCAGGTGGGGCTGGGACTTGAACTACCTAGAGCTGATGACTTCATTTGCCACTTGAGCTGATAGCACTCAGTTGCATCCTGTGGTCCTCATTTTCTTCTGAAAGGCCCCTAGACTGCTGTCCCATGATTGAAAAAATGTTTTGCTCTGTTTCAAAAAAAAAAAAAAAAAAAGACAGGGAATCTCCATTTGTCTTTGCTGTTTGACAGAAGAGAAGGGAGGGAGATAAGTGGTTTCAGATATCCTTTCTCCTTTGATTCCTAACACCAATTCTGAGTTAGGCCTTATTTTTATTCCCATCTCACTGAGAAGAACACCAGAGTTCACTGTGGCTGGGTTTCCTGTCCAAGTTCTCATCTCTAGAGAGCAGAAAAGCGATTGGAATATATGTAAACTCCAAAGTCCAAGCTGTGCCCTCTAAATCCTTTCTGCCTTGACAGAGGAGCAGGATCTGGAATTCTCCAGTTTCTGCCTCCTTATCTGACCTCTGCTTTCTTACAGGCATAGTGAAAATATGCCTAACCCTTCTTAGATACCCTGAGGGCGTCTTCCAACTTTCTTTC
The DNA here is from genome assembly GCF_000951035.1 of Colobus angolensis palliatus. NCBI lineage: Eukaryota > Metazoa > Chordata > Mammalia > Primates > Cercopithecidae > Colobus > Colobus angolensis. The sequence continues at coordinate 2,009,275 of NW_012116166.1, read as the reverse complement.
TAGCTAAATTCAAAGGCATTTCTTGGGGGCAAGGCAGGAGGATCAGTGACAAAGGCTCAGAAATCTACAAAACACTCCAAGGCAGATGCAAATGTCATCTCTGGTCTCACTCCTGAGAAGGTGGAACAAAGTCATTTTGTATTTTGCTCTCAGCTGTCTTTCACCAAGTTCCCCAAACTCCTTCCCAGAGGCCAAGCGCTAGGGAATCCCTGTCCTCTGTAAAAATACTTGTCATTGTCTTCATGTACCAAGTTCTACCTGTCCAGGTCCCTCGTGGGGGATACCAACAACTTGGCTGTCATAAGCAACACTGTGGACCCCTGAGGAAGTTTCTTTGGGTACATAACCAAGAGTGAAACTGATGTGCCAAAGGTACAGGGCTGGGCTTAGGGTGAGGCAACGAGGCACTGAGGCACCTAAGGTATAGAATTGAAGAACAGACCCGGTGCGGTGACTCAGGCCTGTTATCCCAGCACTTTTGGAGGCTGAGGCGGGAGGATCACCTGAGGTCAGGATTTCTAGACCAGCCTGGCCAACATGGTGAAACCCCGTCTCTACTAAAAATACAAAAATTAGCTCAGTGTGATGCATGCCTGTAATCCCAGCTACTCTAGAGGTTAAAGCATGAGAATCACTTGAACCCTGGAGGCAGAGGTTGCAGTGAGCCGAGATCACACCACTGCACTCCAGGCTGGGCGACAGAGCAAGACTCTGTCTCAAAACAAAACAAAAACAAACGAACAAACAAAGCCCTCACTTTCAGTGCTTTACAAGGGGTGGGGTCAATCTTGAGAGTAAAGTAAGCACTTCCTTACGTGTGTGCCCAAGCACCTCCCTTCCTATCCCTGGTCCTAGTCCTGCAAAAGTATACATGTATTTAATTTCGCTGTAACTGGCCACACACTCACTCACAAGTGCATGGGACTCCCTCTCTCATCCATCCATGCCAGCACTTCTCATCATCTGGCTTGCTGAGTTGTGTCAGCTCTGTGGGGCAATGTGACATCTCATTCCTTCCCTTTGCCATCTTCTGACCGCTAGTGAGAATGAGCCTCTCTGCATACCTCAGTCATTCGGATTTTTCTTTCTGTGAACGGCATATATATATCTTGCCCATTATCATTACTATTATTATTATTATTTTGTTACAGGATCTCACCATGTCACCCAGGCTAGAGTGCATTGGCGCGGTCTCAGCTTACTGCAACCTCCACCTCCTGGGTTCAAGCGATTCTTGTGCCTCAGCCTCCAGAGTAGCTGGGGATTACAGACGCACGCCACCACACCCCTGGGTTTTTTTGTTTTTGTTTTTGTTTTTTTGTATTTTTAGTAGAGACAGGGTTTCACCATGTTGGCCAGGCTGGTCTTGAACTCCTGACCTCATGTGATCTTCCTGTCTCGGCCTCCCAAAGTGCTGGGATTACAGGCATAAGCCACCGCACTCAGCTGCCCTTTTTTTTTTTTTTTTTTTTGAGACGGAGTCTCGCTCTGTCGCCCAGGCTGGAGTGCAGTGGCGCAATCTCGGCTGACTGCAAGCTCTGCCTCCCGGGTTCACACCATTCTCCTGCCTCAGCCTCCCGAGTAGCTGGGACTACAGGCGCCCACCACCACGCCCGGCTAATTTTTTATATTTTTAGTAGAGATGGAGTTTCACCATGTCAGCCAGGATGGTCTCGATCTCCTGACCTCGTGATCCACCCACCTCGGCCTCCCAAAGTGCTGAGATTACAGGCATGAGCCACCGTGCCCGGCCTGCCCATTATTTTTAAAATTCGGTTTCCTCTCTCTTTCTCTTTTGTGCTGATTTTCAGAAGCTCCTTGTGCATTCTAGTTATAGCCTTTTGTTCATTTAAAACATGGAGAATACCTTCTAGTTTATCACTCATATGTTAATTTTGTAGCAAAGCAACATTTTTCATTTTGGTGTAGTCAAAATCCATCACGTCTCACCTTTCAGCTTATGCTTTGGAGGTCATGAGAAATCCTTTCCTATCACAGAAATATTATGTTACCATATATAATTGAGTTTATGCTGGACTCTCCAAACTCTTCCTCTTACCTATTTGTTTCTCTGTACCAATATTCCATTATTTTAATTAGTATGCCTTTGTAATTCAGTTTAATGCCTGTTGAATAAGAGTTCCCTTTGTCCTTCTTCAAGATTGCCTTAGCAGATCATGGATTTTTATTCTTCCATAAACGTTGAAGAATCAAGTTTCTCAAGTTCCAAAACAATTGGGCTGGAAGTTTTACTGAAATTGCAATGCATAGTTAGATCACGTAATGGAAAATTTACATTCTTTCAAGGTTGACATTATCTCACTATTTATGTATTCAAGCCTTTTAAAACAAAATCTATGTATTATAATTTCAGGTTTTGCTCCCTAAAAATCCTGTGCATTTTTTGTTAGGTTAATGCATAAATATTTCAGTATCATGCAGAATACTTTTTATTACATTCACAATACATGTATTATTTTTGTGGAGGAACCCATTACTGACTTTATATTCTGACCATTATTATTATTATTATTGTTATTTTGAGACGGAGTCTCACTCTGTTGCCCAGGCTGGAGTGCAGTGGCGTGATCTCGGCTCACTGTAACTCTGCCTCCCATGTTCAAGCGATTCTCTTGCCTCAGCCTCCCCAGTAGCTGGGATTACAGGCACGTGCCACCATGCCCGAATAACTTTTGTATTTTTAGTAGACAGGGTTTCACCATGTTGGCCAGGTTGGCTTCGAACTCCTGACCTCAAGTGGTCTGCCTTCCTTGGCCTCCCAAAGTGCTGGGATTACAGGTGTGAGCCACTGCACTCAGCCTCTGGTCTTTATTTTTAATAGAAGAGGGTCTCGCTATGTTGCCCAGGCTGGTCTTGAACTCCTGGCCTCAAGCAATCCTCCTGCCTCAGCCTTCCAAAGTGTTGGGATTACAGGTGTGAGCCCCCACACCTGGCCCTATTCTGACCTTAAACTACCTTTGTGCAACTCTCTCATTAGGTTAATTTTTCTGTTGATTCTTGTTTTCTATATCGATGATCATTACTTGACAATAACGATGTTGTCATTTTGCTTTCAATCATTCTGTTACTCACTTTTCTCACCCCATTGCACTGGACAAGACTTGTAAGTACCAGGTTGAACAGTGGCAAGGCCAGACAGAGGGCATCCTTATCTTTTTTTCTGAGTTGTAAAAAGATGAAGAGCTTTGGCTTTCAGCCTACTGCTTAATGAAGAAAAATGCAATCATTAGAAATTTGCTCTTGAGAAAGATCCCTGCGACTGCCCATGAAGGCAGGACTTGAGGCTAGTAAGATAAGAGGCAGAAAGATGGGTCTCCTACGAGTCCAGGTGAAGCATGATGTGTTTCAGACCAGCGCCATGGAGACAAGTGTAGCAGAGAATTGTGGGTCGGGTGGGGTGGAGGAAGAATTGATGGGATTCTGGGACAGATCAGAGGGAGGAGAGCGAGGAGTCAAGACGGAAGCCCTATCTGGGGCTTGGCTGCCACTGAGCGGGCCGTGATGCCACTCCCTGAGGAGGAGACCCAGGGTGAAACGGGAAGGAAGAAGGGCTTCACTGCACACACGCTGGCTCATAAGGGCCGTGGAACACCCGGCCGGCGGGGAATACGGAGCTCAGAGCAGTAGGGCTGCGCCAGAGAGTAAAAATGGGGCTGTCAGGAGTCCAAATGGCATCAATGTTCAGAAAGCAAGTGGAAAATAGTTTAGCTACTGTTACAACTATCAGGATCATCCGCAAGCAAGTAGGCGTTAAAACCTGGGATGGACGAGATCTGCCAGGGGCAGCCCATTGCACAGATCACACCACTGCACTCCAACCTGGGCAACAGAGTGAGACTCCGTCTCAAAAGGAGGCCGAGACCTGAGCCCCTGGAGGCAGCAGCTAGAGGGGCAGAGACAGCAGGAAGGGGGCCCCGGTGGGTGAAGGAAAGAGTACCAAGGAGGAGTGGCTCTGCCAAGGACGCAGAGAAATCTGGGAGTGACGGCGCCCGTCCGAGCTCTATCTGGTTCTGCCTGCCGAGGGCAGGGCCAGCGCAGCTCAATCTGCGAGTCCGCCTTCGGCTGCTGCGAGGCACTCAGGTCTGGCAGCGGAAAACAGGCCACCGCACAGCTGAACGCCAGACCCA
>NW_012116166.1:1987818-2004552 GCF_000951035.1 Colobus angolensis palliatus | reverse complement strand
GGCAGCGCATCACGTGTGTAAACACAGCGCACGTGGAGCGCAGCCTGAGCGCTAGGGCGGTACGGCTGTCCCAGCTCTGGAGCCGAGGTTCTGCAGGTCCCAGGCCCTGGGGAGACGGTGAGGCGTGGGCGCAGGCCGGGGTCCTGGTTGTTCCAGCTGAGCCTCAGTTCAGTCTGTTAAAACCTTAATAGGCCAGCTCTGTGGGAGGCCAAGGCAGGAGGATCGCTGGCGGCTAGGGGTTTGAGACCAGCCTGGGCAACGCAGGAGACCTCATTGGTACAAAAAGATAATAAAAATTTTGCTGGGTGTGGTGGTGCCCGCCTATAATCCCAGCTACTTGGGAGGCTGAGGTGGGAGGATCGCTTGAGCTTGGGAGTTGGAAGCTGCAGTGAGCGCTGATCGCATCACTGCACTGCAGCCTGGGTGACAGACTGAGACCTTGTCTCCAAAACAACACATAAAAAATAAAACTATACTAGCCATGCAAACACTAACGTTGGCTCAGCCTGCCAGGCCCTGCCCTAGGGAACATGATAACCCTGTCACGTGGGCACCATCCCATTTCACAGAAGGGGAAAGTGGAGGCCAAAGCGGTTAAGAAACTTGACCAAAGCACTTGACTGGAAACTGGTGGAACGCAGGTCCGACCTTTCGCAGCGGGGCCCCTTCCTGCTTGGGCCTCGGCCTGCATGACGGGGCACTGGCCGTCAGTGGACGATGGGGGTCAGCTCCTGGCATCATGCCCCCCGCCCCTCAGGGCCGGCCTGGCCTGGTACGCTCGGCGGAGCCGGTTTCCCCGTTTGTGCAGTGGAGTAGCAGAGGTGCCGCCTCCAGAGGAGGCTCAGAGGCGGCCCTCCCCAAATCGTGGCAATAGCTTCGGTCGGGCGTGGTGAGGATGGAACTGGCCGGGGCCTCGGGCCCCAAGTCGCTGCTCACCGGGCTGCTGCCCCCTCCGGGGCCCCTGTCTCCTCCCAGAGCCGGGGGTGGGCAGCGCCCCCGTGCAGGGAAGGCGTCTAGAGCACGCGTGGGCTCCTTCCAGGAGCTGGAGCTGACTTCTACCCAGGCCGGCCTCCCTCCTCTCCCCTCCTCCTCTTCCTCTCCCTTTTCCTCCTCCTCCTCTGCCCATGCCGCGTGACCGGGAGGCGCCGCATTCAGAGTCGGCCCCAGCCTGGGGCCAGCCAAGCTGTCAGCCCGGACTGGCGGCGGAGGAGGCCTGGGAGGGGCCCCTGGGAAGGGGCAGAAGTGCTCAGAATTCCTAGGAAGCGCTTGTCCCAGTAGAAGAGCTGAGCTGCTGAGCTTCAGGGGACCAACGCATGCTCTATGCAGGCCTGTGTGGCCAGGGAAGGGCTTCACTGCACACACGCTGGCTCAAATAACCCCAAAAGGGCCAGAAACCCCAAAAGCTGATGACTGGGCTCCAACCCTCGGTGGGATTTTGGGACGCCTATGAGCTGGTTAATGAGAAGTCCTATCAACCAGCTCCCAGCTTCTCATGCAGTGTCTTGTCACAGGCCCTGAAGCCAGGCCCCAAGGCCAGGCCCCATGTGGGACCTTGCACAAGTGTGGGACCGCGGGCAAGTTGCGGGACCTCCCTGTTTCTCAGTTCCTTCTTCTCTAAAATGGGGCCAGTGATCATTCCCTCCCCATAGGATTGTGAGAAAATGAAATGACTAAACAGGAGTAAAGCCAGGGTGGCAGTGCCCTGCGGTGTGGGTGAGCACTCAGTGCTGGAGAACAACCCCATGTGGCCTGAAGAGCATGCTTTCCTGCTGTCTGCATTCAACCCCCGCCCGACCCCAGTTCTTCCCTCAAGGTTAGTTTCATGGATGTTTCCACACAGGCTCCTTTAAACAATGTCTTGCCCAGTGCACTCACTGAGGCACATCACAGTGGCAACATAGGCCTGGGTGGGGGGCTGGAAACTGAGCTCCCCAACTGGCCCCCTCCCAGTTCACATACCCCCTGGCCAGCCTCAGCATGCCCTTCTCTGTTAATGCCCATTTTCTCCCCTCCACCCCCGGCCCAGGACCAAGAGCCAAACAAGTTTGGCCACTTGTCCTTTATTCCACTACAAGAGGGCAAGTCTACCCCGAATGGGCTTGTGGGTGGCAAACAGAGGCTTTGTGCATGAGAAGCCCAGACCTGGGGCTTTGGCTGTGAAGACCCTCCTGGTCTCTGTTTTTTTTTTAATCCAGGTCAGGGTGAAGGTTGGACCTTACGGTGTTGGTTTAAGGAAGGGGAAAATGGAAATCCAAACACAGGGAGATCTAAGAGACACCAGAGAGGGAAACTAGGGGCCTCAACTAGGCAGACCTCAACAGTCCCCAGGGGCTGCTCCCACCCCTGAGGCCAGGTGGCAGGCAGGCTTTCCCACACGGTCATGTGGAACCTTCCCCATATCCTGGGCCTGGCACAGAGGCCAGCACGCTGGAATTAGAGACGCTGAGGGGATGAATGACAGTGGGCACACAACTGCAGCAAGAAGAATCCTGCTGTTGGAAGCAGGATTTTTGCAGCTGTTCCAGAGCACGCTCCCATCTCTGCAGTCATCCATGCTTTGGGAGGGTCTTTGTTGTTTCTGTACTTGCTGCTTTTGCCAACCCAGCATCCCTTCCCCTTTTCTGCAGAGCCAGGTAGTTCAGATGGACCGATTCCAACTCTGCCCCAGAGACTGACACCTGACACATGTCTGGCTAATCACAGCACTACATTCCTCTGGCCACAGTGATTAGAGAAGGGATGGGCATGTGACCCAAGCTGGACCAATAAGAAGCATCCCCAGGACTTTTGCTGGAGATTCTGGGTAGGAGGTACTTGCTGGGAGGAATGTCTGCCTGGAGACACTGGCAAATGCCACATGGAGAACAAAGTCGGCACAGTCAGCTTTCAGAGCTGAGGCAAGGATTCCTGAGGACAGCAATGTAAACACCCTGATCCAGCCATGCCTGAGGCTAGATAGGCCCCTGGGCCATTCGTTTGAATCCATACATTCATATGAATCCATGAATTCCTTGTTTTCTCCTGGCACTTTGAGTTGCCTTTTCCTTGCAGCTGAACATCTTATCTCATCTGACCCTCTGGTAGAGCAAAGACTTTAGCCACCATTTCTGGATGAGCCTTGGTGGCTCCAGGTCAGATGGCTCATCAAAGGTGAAACCTACCTGCGGGTAAGTGGCTTCCGCAATGTCGCCAGCCACAGGTCCCTTCCTCTAGTCTCTCTCCTGGCCTCCTGCTCTGACATTCCTGAGCAGTGAGTCTGTGGCCACCCAGCTCTCAGATGGCCTTGGCTGTGTGTTCCCTGAGCCTGTGCTCTCTGGTTCTGTCTCATCCATAATCATATCCTCAGGGCCTGGATATCCCCAGAGGTTCTCAGCAAATATGAGTGGAGAGAATTCCGTGGCTGGTCAAGGTTTGGGGGATTCAAAAAATCAGGAGCACACGCCTGTAACCCCAGCATTTTGGGAGGCCAAGGTGGCAGAATTGCTTGAGCCAGGAGTTCAAGATCAACCTGGGCAACATGGAAAATCAGTCCTTCTGATGCATCTGATTGGGGGAAAAAAAGCAAAAAATCAGAAACTCCTAGAGCTTCATCTCCCACTCTGCCGCCTGCACTTGGCGTGCACTGGCCAGCCCTTAGTGTAGCAGCCCCTCGTCCCCCACCTCTGCTGACCACCTTACCTGAGGCCTTCCTCCAACCCTGCAACTGCTTCCCTGGGCCAACTGTCTTATGGATGACAACATGGCCAATCTTGAGTGGGGGGACGAATTTTCACACTCTCTCCCCTCTGGGTCTTTCTCTCCCACTCAAAAGACTCAGGCATCCCAGACACTTCCCAGAACACACTCTGAGGCCGCGGCCACGGCTGCTCCCCAGCACCACACCAGAAGGGGCAAGTGCGAGCGCACGGGAGGAGAGAGGTTGCTGCTGGAACTCAGACTGCGCGCCTCCCAAAATGTGCAGCCAGCACATCTGCCCAGAGAAAAAGGGAGGCCCAGAATTGCAAGCTTTGTTATTTTTACTTTTTGATGCAAGGGGCCATCTGTGCAGGTTGGAGCTTGTCTGGAGGAAGCCAGGATTTGTCAATGAAATTCAAATGCAGGATTACTTTGCAGGCTGTAACGCCGAGACTTTCTCCAGGAGCTGGGGTGGCAGTGCTGATAATTTTTACAGCAGCAGAGTGTGCCAGGTTCCAGCAGCTGTTCGGGGTGAGTGTGCTTGTGAAGCCTTCCACCAGAGCATCGCTACTTGCCTCGGCAACTCTCTACTCAGTGTTGGATCCACCAAGGATGCCAGGAGGGGTCTTGACCACCAGCTGTGCAAATCAGCCCCTAGTGTGTGGGAGGAGGAGGTCTGGAGGGCAGAAAGCCCAGTGGGGCTTGAGGAGAAGAAGGAAAAGAAAAAGGTTGGCAGTGCGGGAGGTGGGGGTAGGGGGGACTCTGACACCCTCTGTTGTCGCTATCAGTTCCCTCCAAACTATCTCAATCAACACTCAGTTGCAGACTCATCCTGGGGATATGCCTGTGACCCCCACTTTTAACTACAAGTCACCCTCGAGCCCCCTGCATGGAAATTCCAGAACTGCCTGAGTTGTAGGTGGAGGTGGCTGAGTTGGGATCCCATTAGGACATTCTTTTCTTTTCTTTGAGATAGAGTCTCACTCTGTCACCCAGGCTGGAGTGCCATGTGCAATCTCAGCTTACTACAACCTCCACCTCCCAGATTCAAGCGATTCTCCTGCCTCAGCCTCCCAAGTAGCTAGGACTACAGGCGTATGCCAACATGCCCAGCTAATTTTTATATTTTTAGTAGAGTTTGGGTTTCACCATGTTGGCCAGCCTAGTCTCGAACTCCTGGCCTCAAGTGATCCACCCACCTTGGCCTCCCAAAGTGCTGGGATTACAGGAGTGAGCCACCATGCCCAGCCCCACCTAGGTCATTTTCACAAACCAGGGCTACCTGGTGAAGTGGGGCCGGGAAAGGTCATCCCAACTCCATTCTGAAAGCACCCTTTGGTGAAATCTAGGTGGGGAGCCTGGACAGAGCCCAGATTTTAGCGGCTGTTTGAAGCTCACATGCTAATGATGTTTGTATCCAAATAATAACAAATGTCAGGTGTGTGCACCTGTCTCTCTCGTTTGTTTATTGCCTGAATGCTTTTCTCAGTGCCTCTTTCCTGGGCCAGGTGTGCAGCCGCCGCCTGTTCTGGGGTGGCACGGAGGAGGAGGAGGAAAGGATCCTGAGGTTTAGCACATTTACGTTTGGAAACTCTTCGACGCCGTCCCTGAGAGTTCACCCTAGGATCTGGGGGTGGAGGGTGATGACAGAAGCAGGCAAATAATCTGTGAGTCTTTCAGCCATTGCTGTGTGCCCCAGCATACACATACCCTTTTCTAACGTATGCCAAACAAGGAAATCTAATGGTAATAGATAAGGATTGTAGGAAGAAAGCAATCTAGAACCAATTATTTCTTTTCTTTCTTCATAAAGAACCCTTAGGTGAGGAATGTGATTTGAGGTGCATCGAGAGGGGTCCTTAGTTTCTAAACACTGCCCCCCCAGCCCTCAACACACACACACCCCGCTTCTACCTCCACGCAAAGATTGGACTCAATACTGAGGTCAGAGCTTCTCTACGTGGGATTATAGCAAAAAAGAACACAGGAGAGGGGACGGTGACTGGGGACACAGCAGATGGGCGCTGCCAGGCAGGACTGCTGTGGGCATTGCCAGGGAAAGCCAGGACGCAAAAATGAGAATGAGAGGGGCCCCGGCAAGGGCTTCTAGGGCTTTGCTGATCCCCAGGCTCGTGTGAGGGCTGACTAGCTTGGGCAGACAGATCTTTTTTCTTTTTTCCCCCAACAGAAACAAAAGGATGAAATCATTGGTATCACTGCTGGGCGTGGTGGCTCACACCTGTAAGCCCTGCACTTTGGGAGGCTGAGGCAGGTGAATCATGTGAGGTCAGGAGTTCGAGACCAGCCTGGCCAACATGGTGAAACCCTGTCTCTACTGAAAATACAAAAATTAACCTGGTGTGGTAGCGGGTGCCTGTAATCCCAGCTACTCAGGAGGCTGAGACACGAGAATCAGTTGAACCCAGGAGGTGGAGGTTGCAGTGAACTGAGATCATGCCACTGCACTCCAGCCTCGGCGACAGACCAAGACCCTGTCTCACAAAAAAAATAAGAAAGAAAGAAAAGAAAGAAGGAAGGAAGGAAGGAAGAAGGAAGGAAGGAAGGAAGGAAGGAAGGAAGGAAGGAAGGAAGGAAGGAAGGAAGGAAGGAAGGAAGGAAGAAAGAAAGAAAGAAAGAAAGAAAGAAAGAAAGAAAGAAAGAAAGAAAGAAAGAAAGAAAGAAAGAAAGAAATGATTGGCATCAATTGGGCTCATGCAATGTAGATTACTGACATGTATTTTTTTGAAGATAGAAGAAATATAATTAATAAAAGTCCCCCCAGCCCGCCTTTTGTGCTTCCACGAATTCCTTATTGACGTCTGCATCTATCTCAAGGCACAGATGAGCCATCCTTTCCAGCTGCCCTGGATAGCGCGGAGATGAACAGTGTGGAATAATCACTCCCGGGATCTGTACACTCATCTTCTGCAGCTGCAATTTTTCTTCTGCAGCCTCAGTTTTCTCCATCACAGTGGTGGAATCAGAGAGGGAGTTTCCTGAAGCACAGTGCAGGGTTCCCTTCAAGGAAGAGCAAAGTCCGCCCCAGTGCTGGAAGCTTTTTCAGGAGGCCTGAGGGCCTTCCCACCTTGGAGCTCTCTCTCCAGGGCCACCAGACAACCGGTTACCTTTCAGGTGCCAGGCTTTAATGGGCGCGGGGGAACCACTTCCCAGCAGCCGCCCAGGAATCACGCCTGCCTCACCTCTGGCCTTAATATGCCTTAGAGGGACTGAGGGCCGAAGGTCACCCCAGGGACCAGCAAGAGACCTAGGGGATAGAGGCAGGATGTAGGGTGGAGTCTGCGGGCTTCTCTCCGCCCCTGGCAGCGTCTTGCCCACCTGCTTGCTAGTTTGACTTTGGTCCTGCCCATTTTCCCTCTTACACCCACCCACCCTGACATCTAGAGAAATGAAACCTCCTTTGCATGACAGGAAGCAGGGGAGTTCCCTGAAGTACGATTGCAAACCTGAAAGCATCCCCAAACTAGTCTTCCATCACCACCTGGAAGATAAGAGTCGGAAGAGAAACAGAAAGCAACTTTTTTTTTTTTTTTTGAGACGGAGTCTCACTGTGTCACCAGGCTAGAGTGTGGTGGTGAGATCTCAGCTCACTGCAACCTCTGACTTCCTGGGTTCAAGCGATTCTCCTGCCTCAGCCTCCTGAGTTGCTGGGGTTATAGGCACACAACACCATGCCCAGATAATTTTTGTATTTTTAGTAGAGACGGGGTTTCACCATGTTGACCAGGATGGTCTCTATCTCCGAACCTCATGATCTGCCTGCCTCAGTCTCCCAAAGTGCTGGGATTACAGGTGTGAGCCATGGCGCCCTGGCCAGAAAGCAACTTTTAACCCCCAAGAGGCTGGCCTTGCTTCCAGGCGTGCTGGCCAGAGGGTTGCAACCCCACTGGGCAGATGAGGAAACTGAGGCTCATAGTAGATAAATGACAAGCTGAAAGCCCCACAGGAACTTGGGGTCAGAGCCAAGACTCCTGTAAGTCCAGGAATCTCAAACTCAAGTGCCTATGGGAGCCAGGCACATAAAAGAACATGTCTTTGGACACCAAGACATTTTGTATTGAATATTAAACATGCTCAAGTAGTGTTCACTTCTAGAAGAACGTTCCCGCTCTGCCATTCTTCTTGAAACACTCCACCTTTTTGATCTACACAGTTTTCTCACTTTTTTTTTTTTTTCAGAGACCGGGTCTTGTCACCCAGGCTGGTCTCGAACTCCTGGGCTCTAAAGATCCACCCTCTTCGGCCTACCCAAGTGCTGGGATTACAGACATGAGTCATCATGCCCAGCTAATTTTTTATCTTTTTGTAGAGACGGGATCTCACTGTGTTGTCCAGGCTGGTCTTAAACTCCTGTCCTCAATTGATCTTCCCGCATCAGCTTCTCAAAGTGCTGGGATTACAGGTGTGGGCCACTGCACTCAACACTGTTTTCTCACTTTTGATAGTCACAGGTACAAGAAATATTTGTCTACTCCAAGAAGATGTACGCGCGTTTGTGAAGATAAACAGCAACAGAGCCTGACACCTTAGCGTGGGTGTGGTAGAGGTGGTGAGGATTCTGGTACATTGCAGACCGCATGCTCTGCCTGCGGGGCTGGCCAGAGCTGGGGAGCTATCTCTGAATGTGAACTTTCCAGGTTTTCAGTGTTGCCTCAAGTGTTTTGAAATGACTCGGCAGCCCCAGCACAACCACACCTGACCTGCAGGCCCCAACGTGCAGCCTCTACATTAGCCCTGAATGCCAGGGCGAATCCCCCACAGCTTAGAAGAGGGATAGAGGATGCAGAACTTCAAGGGCAACACTTCCGGCTGGCTGTGTGGTGGCTCATACCTGTAATTCCAGCACTTTGGGAGGCTGAGGCGGGAGGATCATTTGAGGCCAGGAGTCTGAGACCAGCCTGGGCAACATAGTGAGAGCCCATCTCTACCAAAAAAAAAAAAATTAAGAGATACATAAAAAATAAAATAAACTTTTTTTTTTTTTTTTTTAAGAAGGATGGAATGCTTCAGACCAAGTAACCATCTTACAGAGCTTGGATGTTCATTACTTGTCTATAACAAGAGATAACTCAGTTAGGGGCTTAGCAGGAGGAGTACAGAGAGCTTTCTGGATGACTCAGGTTGTGACTGCTGGAACATACTAACTTTGGATGTTTTTTTCTTTTAGAAAAGGGACGGTATCCTGGCCGGGCGCGGTGGCTCACACCTGTAATCCCAGCACTTTGGGAGGCCGAGGTGGGCGGATCACAAAGTCAGGAGATTGAGACCATCCTGGCTAACACGGTGAAACCCCATCTTTACTAAAAATACAAAAAATTAGTCAGGCATGGTGGCGGGCGCCTGTAGTCCCAGCTACTCGGGAGGCTGAGGCGGGAGGATGGCGTGAACCCGGGAGGCAGAGCTTGCAGTGAGCCGAGATCGCGCCACTGCACTCCAGCCTGGGCGACAGAGCAAGATTCTGTCTCCAAAAAAAAAAAAAACAAAAAAAAAAAAAAGAAGAAAAGGGACAGTATCCCAAGGATGGTTCATTACAGCCCTGCCCCAAAGTAGAGAGGATGGATTTGTCTGTGTGTCTGATGGTGCATTGGAGACTGGGCTCTTGGATGCCATGCTCCCGGTAACCCCACCAGGAACTGGGATTCCATGGTGTGTGGCACCTTTGCTCAAAAAAGGACTAGAACCTGGACAGAGGCTTGATTAATTTCTGTTAATATCTCACTTTCTAATCTTAATTTTGGTCTTTGCAAGTAGAAGATAGTCTATAGTCTCCTGGGCATAAAAATGTAAGAAAGTGGCCATAAATGTAAGAATCCATCCATCCGTCTGTTCGTCCATCCATCCGTCTGTTCGTCCATCCATCCGTCTGTTTGTCCATCCATCTGTACGTCCGTGTGTCCATCCATCCATCCATCCATCCATCCATCCATCCATCCATCCATCCATCCATCCATCGATCCATCCATTCATCCACCCATGGAGCAGATATTTAATGAGCAGCTATTTTGTGCCAGGAAGGCAGTGAAATCAATTGGCAGGTCATCACTGAGAAATAACAACAGAAAAGGAGTGAGTTTGTATGTGCATGTGCATTTTAAACTACTTAGTGATGATATAGCTGAATGAAACCACCCTGTAGAAAAACAGCAAATATTTTCATTCACTCATGTGTTAGTGTGTCATTGAAAAGAATTCTGGAGCAATGTACACTGTTTTAACACTCAAACTCTTAAGAACGGCATCACGGCCGGGCGCGGTGGCTCAAGCCTGTAATCCTAGCACTTTGGGAGGCCGAGACGGGCGGATCACGAGGTCAGGAGATCGAGACCATGCTGGCTAACAAGGTGAAACCCCGTCTCTACTAAAAAATACAAAAAAATAGCCGGGCGAGGTGGCGGGCGCCTGTAGTCCCAGCTACTCCGGAGGCTGAGGCAGGAGAATGGCGTGAACCCGGGAGGCGGAGCTTGCAGTGAGCTGAGATCTGGCCACTGCACTCCAGTCCGGGCGACAGAGCGAGACTCCGTCTCAAAAAAAAAAACAAAAACAAAAAAAAAAGAACGGCATCTCTGCGGAATCGTCGGTTTCTATGTTGCATGTGTTTGTAGTATTCTGATTTATTATAACAAACAAACTTTACTTTCATAGCCAGAGAAAAACCAATAAAGTTAAATACTAGCAATTGTAATGGGAAGAGAAGTTGACAATAGCAAGTACTGGAGCAAGGGTGGAGAGGCAGGAGCTCTCACACTCCCTGGCTGGAAGCAGAGATTGGTGCAGTTTGAGGAAGTCACTGACCACATCTAGTTAAGGTGCACAGGCACACGCCCTTTGACATGGCACTCCTACATCTAGGAATGTGCCCTAAAGGAATCCAAGTAAGTGGCACCAATGTGAACAAGATGCCAACTGCAACACTGTGATGGTGAAAAAAATCAGAAACCTACTTGTGGACCAGGGTAGCAGGGAGCATATCTATTGTGGAACATTCACACAGGGGAAAATTCTACCACCATTTCAAAAGAATAAACTCGACCCTGCAGGGATCAACATAGGTAAATCTTGAAAATAACACTGAGGCCAGGCACGGTGGCTCACACCTGTAATCCCAGCATTTTGGGAGGCTGAGGCGGGCAGATCACCTGAGGTAAAGAGTTCAAGACCAGCCTGGCCAACATAACAAAACCCCATCTCTGCTAAAAATACAAAAATTAGCTGGGCATAGTTGTGGGCGCCTGTAATCCCAGCTACTCAGGAGGCTGAGGCAGGAGAATCACTTGAACCTGGCGGGTGGAGGTTGCAATGACCTGAGATTGTACCACTGCACTCCAGCCTAGGCAACAGGGCGAGACTCCATGTCAAAAAAAAAAAGAAAGAAAGAAAGAAAAGAAAATAACATTGAAAGAAAATAGCAAGGGATATTGTGATATGTAAAGTTGGATTCCATTTAAGTATTTTCTTTTCCTTCTTTTTTTGTTTTGTCACTATTTCTCTTTTTTCCTTCCACCAAATATAGGTAAATTTTTAAACACCCAAAGCAGTGTTGCTGTAAGTCTATTTATTGCTTCTGGATCCAAAAATAAATGGTAAAAGTCTAAAAATATGCGTGGGCATCATATACATCCACCTTGGGGAGCTGTTTCAGCTGAGGAGGAACATGAAGGGACTTTCAGCTATGTCTATAATATTGTATTTCTTTTTTTTTAGTGTTTTTCTTTTGACAAACTGCTGGGCATACTCAAATGCTGCATTTCTTCTTTAAAACATGATATGAAGTCAAGTAGGCAAATTTGTGATGGATCCACAGCTATTCATTTGTATCATTCTTTGTACTTTAAAATTTTTGCCAACCTGGTGGTTGTGAAATGATCTCATTGTTTTACTTTGCATTTCACCGATGACTTGCGGATTGAGTCACTTTCACATTGATTGTGTATTGCCAGTTCCCATTATTCGTAATAGCATGAACAATGGAAGGTGAAATAAGGAATTTCTCTAGAAGGTGGTGAAAGGCGCAGGTGGAGGCCCCCTGCAGGCAGGTGGGCATTCAGATGTGCAGCCAGGGCAGGTCTCACTGAGGTAGAGACCCCATGCTTGGGTTAAGGCCGGCACAGAGGCAGCGGCGAAGCCTTCCAGGTGGTGAGTTTGCCCAGGGACGAATGTTAAGGGGGCGGCAGTGGCCGGAATGAATCTGCGGCTCCTCCACCTTAAGCTGGAGCACAGAGGAGCTGCCTGGGAGGGATGATGCTTGGTGCGTGGGGTTGGTGGGGGCTGGCACCCAAGTTTCTAGAGGGAAGGAGGAGTCAGCAGAGCGAAGTGCGGCAGAGGTTCCTTGGGAGAGGAAGGCAGATGCATACTGTGAGATTTGTCCCACAGAAGTCTTAGGTGGCCTTGTTGAGGGCACTATGTGGTGTGGGGACACCAACTGGAGACGGTCGAAGAGGGAGTGACAGTGATACTTTCAAAGGGGCTGCCCAGGAAGAGAAGTGGCGGCTGGGCGCAGTGGCTCACACCCATAATCCCAACACTTTGGAAGGCTGAGGCGGGCAGATCACTTGAGGTCAGGAGTTCGAGACCAGCCTGACCAACATGATGAAACTCTGTCTCTACTGAAAACACAAAAATTAGCTGGATGCGATGGTGTGTGCTTATAGACCCAGCTACGTGGGAAGAATGACTTGAACCTGGGAGGTGGAGGTTGGAGTGAGCCGAGATCATGCCACGGCACTCCGGCCTGGGTGACAGAGTGAGACTCCATCTCAAAAAAGAAAAGAAAAAAAAAGAAAGAAAAAAAAAAAAGGAAGAGAAGTTGGGAGATGGGGGTGGAAGCCTGGAGAAGACAAAGGGGCGGGCCCAAGGGGAGAGGCTAAGGAGGCTAAGGGTTCACTTGCACAAGCTCCCAGGCATTCCTGGAGTCCTCACTGCTCTGGGCTGAGCTGCACAAGGCACACAGGTCAGTCGGTAAGTCCCCACCTCAGTGCCTTCTCTACCAGGGCTGTCTGTAGGGCTAGAACACATCCTCAATGCTAAACTCAGCCAGGCACAGTGGCTCATGCCTGTGGCCACAGCACTTTGGAAGGCCAAGGCAGGAAGACCACTTGAGGCCAGGAGTTCAAGGCCAGCCTGGGCAACATAGTGAGATTCCCCCATCTCTACAAAAAAAAAACTTTAAACTAGTCGGGCATGGTGGTGTGCACCTGTAGTCCCAGCTACTCAGGAAGCTGAAGCGGGAGGATCTCTTGGGTCCAGGAGGTCGAGGCTGTAGTGAGCTATGGTTGTGCCACAGCACTCCAGCCTGATGAAAGAGCAAGACCCTGTCTCTTAAGAAAGAAGAAGCTCGGCCAGGCATGGTGGCTCATGCTTGTAATACCAGCACTTTGGGAGGCTGAGGTGGGCAGATCACCTAAGGTCAGGAGTTCGAGACCAGCCTGGCCAACATGGCAAAACCCCGTCTCTACTAAAAGTACAAAAATTAGCCAGGCGTGGTGGTGTGCACCTGTAATCCCAGCTAGTTGGGAGGCTGAGGCAGGAGAATCTCTTGAACCCATGAGGCAGAGGTTGCAGTAAGCTGAGATCATGCTGCTGCACTCCAACCTGGGAGACAGAGCGAGACTTCGTCTCAAAAAAGAAAAGAAGAGAGAATGCTCAGTCTTTCACAGAACAGCCTAGCTCAGTGACAGTGAACCCAGTGGTGGCAAAAAGAGGGATCAGCTGTCATTTGCTGTTTCTCTTTAATGTGCCAAACGCTGTGCTCAACATATCTGTGCATGACCACATTTCATCTCCCCTCTTTTCCATAGGGGAAGCACTGCGTCATCATCCTCAGGTCACAGCTGGGAAACACGAAGCTTGGAGAAGTGAAGCACAGAGCCCGAGACCACTCTGGGAAGTGGCAGAGCCAGGTTCCCACGTGAGGTGACTGCCTCCAGAACCCAGTGAAGAAATGACATCAGTGTGGGCCAGGGGTGCACTCCTGCAGGAGGTGGGGTCCAGCCACTGTAGGCACAGGCCTGGGCAGGGGCACAGGGGCAGAATCATGGGGCCTGGAGAGATATGCAGGCAGCACCATTTAGAAATGATGGTGATGCAGCTGATTTTACGAATGTCCTCATTGGCTGCCTGCTTGTCCCTCACACACTACACACTCATTTTCATTTCCTTTTTTGATTTTTTGTTTGTTTGTTTCAAGATAGGGTCTTGTTCTGTTGCACAGGCTGGAGTACGGTGGTGTGATCATATCTCACTGCAGCCTCAACCCCCTGGGCTCAAGCGATACTTCCCGCCTCGGCCTTCCAAATAGCTGGGGTTACAGGCGCACACCACCATGCCCGACTTGCACGGTCATTTTCTTACGGCACAAAGACACGTAACTCTGCACTTGCTCATCAACCTCTTCCTCCAAACAGGCTCTGAGCGAGTCACTCCTGTCTTACAAACACCGGCTTCCTGCTGTGGGGGAAACCACACCCATCTTAATTGATGGCAAAGCCCCTTGTGATGTGGTCTTGTCAGCTCGTCACCTTCCTCTACCCTATTTGTGAGGGCTTTTTGTGACTGCTGGAGAGCATTCCACAGCCCCACCTCTCGAGCTTCAGTCCTGCTGCTGCTCTGCTCCTAGAGTGCGGCCGCTTCATTTCATACCAGTGCCCTCCGGGGCCTTCAGGGCTTCACAGATCTCCTAGGCTCCCTTGAGCTCATGTCTCCAGGACTGGCAGTGTACACTCAGCAGGGACTCCACGGAGGGGCACCTCACACACCAACCCCAGGGAAGCCAGCATTCAACTGGAACCACACTGCACAATCAGATGCCACACAATTTTTGGAATTGGCATTGATCAGGAAAATGATTTAAAAGGTGAGGGATGCTGTTTATTGAATAAAGGATAGCATTACCCTCCCATGTGAGGCTCCCGGGAAAGAGTACCTGGTAAGCCTGTGCAACTGAGTACATTAGAGTCTTCTAAAGTTAAATTTGGAATTGGGACGAGGTAGGAAAAAATCTATGCTCATTGGATACAGAATGCAATTGTCTGTCGGTGCAGGAACTGAAGTATCTGCAGCAAATTATATTTAAGACTCTATTGTCGCAGGCGGATTAGCTAATGCTTGATTTTAAGTATAGGCTTCTAATGCTATTACTCCTGGTTAACTCTGCCTGGCAGGTAACCTTGTGGAACAAATGACTGCATTGCTTGAATAACATATTTGATCAAACAGGACAATTCTTTCAAAAATTGAGTTCTCTGTGGCAATTTGAGGCCTGTAATCAGCAAATTAGATGATTACAGCAGGGATAAAAATAGTCTTCTAACAATGTCCAAGGTAGAAATGTGATTTGAATTTCAAAATGTGGAACATGTGGTAGGAAAATGCACGGTTGGGTAAATATGAGTAGACATTATCAGATTTGATTTCTCTTTCTAGCCCTGCTCGGAGCTAGAGCCTAATTTTGCCTGAATGAACTGCAATCTTGTTTGTGTCTGAGTTAGAGGATGGACGCGTATCGGGTGCCATGCTCCGAATCTTAAAGGGCTCCATGGCTCTACCTGCCTTAGAAACTAAAAGTCAGTGTGAACCTCAGCATCATGTATTTATCCACATGGTACCAAATAAGCATCATGAAAGAGTAAGCTGTCTGTGTTCCACACAGGGAAGATGGCATTGGAAAACCCTTGACTCCCACCACCTGAGGACTAGGGTTTTTTTTGTTTTATTTTGTTTTTTTTTTGTCATTGTTGTTAGGCACAGTGGGCAGAGAAATGACAGCAACTCTGGCGGACTCTAGCAAGTGAATTCTTTTTTGGGAGACAGGGTCTCACTCCGACGCTTAGGCTGGGGTGCAGTGGCACAATCGTGGCTCACTGCAGCCTCAACCTCCCAGGCTCAGGTGATTCTCCCATCTCGGCCTCCTGGGTAGCTGGTACAGGCATGCGCCACCACAACCAGCTAGTTTTTAAATTTTTTGTAGAGATGGGGTTTTGCCATATTGCCCAGGCTGGTCTTGAACTCCTGGGCTCAGGTGGTCTGCCCACTTTGGCCTCCCAAAGTGCTGGGATTAGAGGTGTGAGCCACTGTGCCCGGCCGCAAGTGAATTCTGTGAGCTGAGGCGGGATATGAGGATGTGGTCCACCACAATCCAGTGTCTCCAGGGTTGGTGAATCGCTCACTCTTTCTCCATCTCTAACCTGAGGGTTAGATCAAGGGGCCACATCACCTCCATTCTCTGGTCCTTCTTGCTAACGCATCTCCTTAGGACATCTGTTCACCCAAGTTGACTGAGCTGCCATTTTCACCCCAGTGTCTCTTGTGGCCTCCTCTGGCTTTAGCTGAATAGTAGAACATAAGTGACTTGGTCAAGGGGTATTTGCAGCCAATGAGAGAGACGCCAAAGCATGGATTACTAGCAAGTGGAAAAAGCTCCTCTTACAGGGGAACTTTGATTTCCACTCACTAGCAGCTTTTAGGGTTCTTGAGTATAGACATGATTGATTAATATGGATGTCATTTACCCATTCGGGACTTAGCCTTTATTAGCACCAATGATTAAGAGCTACCTGTGACAACACTGCCACTTAAAAAGCTTTGACTTCCAGAAATGCAGCATTCCAACAAGTTACATATAAGGCATTCTTATTTCAGCATATTCTAGCACTATCTGCAATACAGTGGCTTGCTAAATGACCTATGAATTAATGTTTACCTCAAATATGCTTTTTTTTTTTTTTTTAGATGGAGTCTTACTCTGTCACGCAGGCTGGAGTACAGTGGCATGATCTTGGCTCACCGCAACCCCCGCCTACCGGGTTCAAGCGATTCTCCTGCCTCAGCCTCTTGAGTAGCTGGGACTTCAGGCGCCCACCACATCTGGCTAATTTTTTGTACTTTTAGTAGAAATGAGATTTCACCGTGTTGGTCAGGCTGTTCTTGATCTCCTGACTTCAAGTGATCTGCCCGCCTCGAACCTCCCTAAGTGCTGGGATTATAGGCGTGAACCATTGTGCCCAGCCTCAAATGTACTTTCAAATTTGCTGTTACCTCAATGTATCA
>NW_012116166.1:1986829-1987178 GCF_000951035.1 Colobus angolensis palliatus | reverse complement strand
TCCCAAGTAGCTGGGACTACAGGAGCACACCACCACAAAACCAGCTAATTTTTGTATTTTTAATAGAGACAGGGTTTCACCATGTTGGCAAGGCTTGTCTCAAGCTCCTGGCTTCAAGTGATCTGCCTGCCTCAGCCTCTCAAAGTGCTGGGATTAAAAGTGTCAGCCACCACGTCCAGCCAAAAACTCACTTTTTTTTTTTTGAGATGGAGTCTCACTGTGTCGCCCAGGCTGGAGTGCAGTGGTGCGAATGTGGTTCACTGTAAGCCCCACCTCCCAGGTTCATGCCATTCTCCTGTCTCAGCTTCCCGAGTAACTGGGACTACAGGTGCCCACCACCATGCCCGGC
>NW_012116166.1:1970959-1982419 GCF_000951035.1 Colobus angolensis palliatus | reverse complement strand
GGTGTGGACATGACCTCACCACTACTGCCATCGATGGCCAATGAACCTGATGTGAGCAGCCACCAGTGCAGGGCGTGGTGAGAAATACCAGGTGGACTCCTTGCTTCCAGCTCAGGGGGCACTAGGAGGCAGACAGGCTGCACCTGAAGCCCACTTCTAAAGTTTTCTTTCCATCAAATACATTGAAAAATGTATTTAACCGAAAGAGTTAAGCCTCAAGGCTGGGTGAGGTGGCTCACACCTGTAATCCCAGCACTTTGGAAAGCTGAGATGGGCGGATCACCTGAGGTCAGGAGTTTGAGACCAGCCTGGCCAACATGGCAAAACTCCATCTCCATTAAAAATACAGAAATTAGCTGGGTGTGGTGGTACATGCCTGTAGTCCCAGCTACTTAGGAGGCTGAGGCAGGAGAATCACTTAAACCCGGGAGGCAGAGGCTGCAGTGAGCCAAGACTGTGCCGCTGCACTCCAGCCTGGGTGACACAGTGAGACCCTGTCCCTGTCTTAAAAAAAAAAAAAAAGACTTGAGCCTCAAGAAGTATGAAGTCAAAAAAGATAACTTGATATAGTCACAATAAAGGCTGACTTCTGCCTTAAGTTACCAGACACAGCTCATAAAACCAGCTGTCTCAAAGACAGTATTATCTTTATTAAAAAACGGAGAGATATAGCAGCACTTACAAAACAGAGTTCATTCAAAGGCATTGTACACTGTCAACTGATAATGTGGAGACAGCAACCCCCTGCCTAGCTGGTTGTGGGCTCTGCACAACCTTTGCCCGCAACCACCTGCTCCACTTGGTACAATGCAGCCCAGAACACCCGCGGGGAGAGCCACGCCACTGTGGCCCTCCACAGCTTCAAGCCTTTGTTGTTGTGTGAGTCCCTCAGGTCAAGTAGCACCTTCCATAGCAGCATTGGGAGCACGCACTGGTGTCTGGAGGTGGCTGGTGTACTTGACCCACTTATTTAAAAAAAATCTATAAGCATTCAATAAAAAACACTTTGCCCTGTTCGATGCCATCCACAGAAATACTTCTGTTGTGGAAGAAACATTCTTCCATTTAGATATCTGTAAAAGCAAACGCACGCCTCCGCTGCAACACACAGAAGAGAACGTGGAGCAGGCGCTTCCGTGTGACTGTCTTTGGTGGAGAAGGATGGGGTGGTCACGCCATTTCTGGCTCGCTGCTCTGCTTCTTACTGCTCTGTGGAGGGGTGAGGAGCCCACTGGGGAGAGGAGAAGCCCTATTTTGTTCAGACAACATGGCTTTCTTTGCTCGGGCTTTGTCCTGTCGGTAAGAATAAAAGGGATACCATGTTAAAGTACAACATATCCTTGGGCTTCAACTACCATAGGCTTTTTCTTTTTCTTTTTTAATTTTTATTTTTTTCCCCCCAAGATGGAGTCTCGCTTTGTCACCCAGACTGGAACATGGTGACGGGATCTCGGCTCACTGCAACTTCCACTTTCCGGGTTCGAGCGATTCTCTGCCTCAGCCTCCCGAGTAGAGTAGCTGAGATTACAGGCACCCACCACCATGCCCGGCTGATTTTTGTATTTTTCATAGAGATGAGGTTTTGCCATTTTGGCCAGGCTGGTCTCGAACTCCCGACCTCAGGCAATCTGCCCGCCTCAGCCTTCCAAAGTGCTGGGACTACAGACATGTGCCACCATGCCTGGCTAGTTTTTAAATTTTTTAGGGACGGGGTCTCCATATGTTGCCCAGGCTAGTCTCGAATTTCTGGGCTCAAGCAGTCCTTCTGCCTTGGCCTCCAAAAGCCACTGTGTCTGGCCACTATGTCTTTTTCTATGGAGGTGAGTAAAGGAAAAAAAAAATATCAAAGAACACTTTAGAACTCTGTGGTCTATACGATAGTGAGATACAGCATCAATTTGCCAGGATTTTTCTTGTTCAAGGAATTAAAATTGGAGTTTTTTAAGGATATTTGGAGCCTGCCTGAAGAAAACTGAACAGGTTATTTAGGCAGTTTTTTTTCTTTTGAGACATAGTTTTGCTCTGTTGCCCAGGCTGGAAGGCAGTGGTGTGATCTCAACGCACTGCAACCTCCGCCTCCCAGGTTCAAATGATTCTCCTGCCTTGGCCTCTCGAGTAGCTGGGACTACAGATGCCCACCACCATACCTGGCTAATTTTTGTATTTTTAGTAGAGACAGGGTTTCACCATGTTGGCCAGGCTGGTCTTGAACTCCTGGCCTCAAGTGCTTGGTCCACCTTGGCCTCCCAAAGTGCTGGGTTGACAGGCCTGAACCACTGCGGCTGGCCTATTTAGGCAGTTTCAAGAATTTGGGCAAGAAGGACTGAAAGAAGGAGCAGCACTGACCAGCAAATCCAAGCTGTCTCTGTGGGTCTGTATGTTGTGTGCATCTTCATCAGCAACGCCCCTGAAGTGCTTCAGTTTTGAGCTCCCCGTCTCCCTTATAACCATGGCAAATGGAACCATCCACTTGACACAGTTCTCTATGTCGCACCACTGATACCCTGCAGGGAAGATATCGTGGGCTTAACCTGAGGCTGACAACTGAGTGTAAGCTTAGTATACCTTGTTTGTGCACGCATTGGAAAGCCTACTTACCTGAAACCTTTTGCATCAATTCAGATGAAGAGAAATGATACAAGGCTGAGGCAGCAAGTATACCATAAGGAAATTCGAGACAGTCAACATCCAGGACACAGAGATCCAACAGCTATGGAGAAGAAAAGAATGCTGAGATGGACGCCACCACACGCCTCTTCCAGAGTTCCTCACTCCAGCTGCAGGGAAGGTGGCCCCACGGACGTGATGGAGCCACTTACCTCTGCAATCTGTATAAAGATTTGCTGGGGATACTGCGGCAGTAGCACTTCATGTAAGTCATTTAGATATGCAACCTGCATGTATACATTCAGCCAGGACACAATAGTCAGGGGACTTAAACGCCACTTAAGGGCCTAAAGGAAAACAGAGAGAAAAGAGACCGATGATTGAGAAAAGAAGTTCAAAATGCAGCCATGTTCCATGCCACAATGTGTCCAGCTGGAGAACACCTCCCAGAGGCACTCCCACTTCAGGTGGAAAAGATCTGACATATGCTTTTTAAAAATGGCTGGAAAATTCACTGGAACCCACCTTCATAATCATTAATTCCATGGTGAGAATTTCATCTCCTGAACAAGCTCCATCTGTCACATATGCAAACTGGTGCAACTTTGGAGGATAGATTTCCTGAAAGGAAATAAAAGATGGCACTAGCACCAAAGCCAGTCTCTAACAGTCTCAATTTATAATGCATCCAAAATGACTTCTCAGCACCCTGGCATGGAAAGAGAGAAGACGCACTGATGGGATTAACGCAGAAGCCACTCCAATGGTTCAACATGTGTTCGTTGTAAAAAAAAAAAAAAAAAAACTCCTCCCACCCACCCTTCAATAAATGGATGGAACTTTGACTCACTGTGGGTACTTTTGAAATATCCCCTTTTCAGTACCTTTAACACGTTTGAAAGTCGGGCCCATACACCCTTTGATAATCATACACAAATTTTTAATCTTTTCTTTTTTCTTTTTAGACAGAATTTCCCTCTGTTGCCCAGGCTGGAGTGCAGTGATGGATCTCGACTCACTGCAACCTCTGCCTCCTGGGCTTCAGCGATTCTCTTGCCTCAGTCTCCTGGATAGCTGGGATTACAGGTGCGCGCCCCCACGCCTGGCTAAGTTTTGTATTTTTAGTACAAATGGTGTTTCACCATGTCTCCAACTACTGGCTTCAAGTGACCTAGCTGCCTTGGCCTCCCAAAGTGCTTGGGATCATAGGCATGAGCCACCACCCCGGGCCCAAAACTATAATCTTAGTTCAAAGATCAATTTTTTTTTCTTTGTTCAATGTAACTACACAAACCTAGGTCTTCCGTACCCTCACTACTTTTCTCTTCCTGGTCACTTTCCAGCCTCTTTTCTTTTTGGCATGTGTCTTAACTTTTAGGGTAGCAAATTAGAAAAATTTAGGATGAGTGCTATAGACAAAACACCAACCTCTTCCCCCAATCTCAGTGGAGCTCAAGAAATAACACACATTATAGAACGAATACTTGAAAATGATTTACCTCAAGTTTGGCTGCAATAAATAAAGATGAAATCCCAATAAGCTGTAAAAGAGTTTTTACAACATTTTCTTGTGTCGCCATATACCGGTCAAAGAAATCCTGTGCCAAGTAAAAGGTCTCCCTATGAAGTTTATAGACTTCACACACCTGAAAACATATTAAGTAAGTTTTAGAACGGTTACTTGAGGGAGGGGGAAAAAAAAAATCTTGTAATGACTTTGGTGAAGGACAATATAGGACAATATTAAATGCAAAGTTCCTGAACTCAACAACTGATGTTTTTTTGTTTAGTTTGTTTTTTGTTTTGAGACAGTGTCTTATTCTGTCGCCCAGGCTGGAGTGCAGTGTTGTGATCTTGGTTCACCGCAACCTCCGCCTCCCAGGCTCAAGCAATTCTCTTGCTTCAGCCTCCCGAGTAGCTGGAATTATAGGCACCCGCCACCATGCCCAGCTAATTTTTGTATTTTTAGTAGAAATGGTGTTTCACCTTGTTGGCCAGGCTGGTCTTGAACTCCTGGCCTCAAGTGATCCGCCTGCTTCAGCCTCCCAAAGTGATGGGATTATAGGGATGAGCCACTGTGCCCCCCCTAACAACTGATAGGTTTTAAATGAGGGGCCCTCTGGCCTGTCCCACCCTCACCTGCCTAGGATGTGAATCATCCCCTTGCCCGCACATCCCCGTGGAGCAGGCCACCTGCTTGTTAGTCACTCAGTAGCACACAGGTTATCAGATGGACTGTCACAGCACAGCAGTGCTGGTGTTCAAGCAAGCAGCCCTTATTTTACTGAATAATGGCCCCACAGGGCAAGAGTACTGAGGCTGGCTATTTGGAAATGCCAAAGAGAAGCCGTGAAGTGCTTTCTTTAAGTGAAAATGTGAAAGTAGAGGATTAAAAACATAGCATAGCTAGAGCTCAGTACTATCTGTGGCTTCAGGCATCTCCTGTGGGTCTTGGGATGTACCCTCGAGGATGAGGGGTACTTTTGTAGTTACATATTCAATTTCTACATGTTTTCATGAAACGGGTCTGCCTGAGATGTCCTTCCACTTCAGAAGAAAAGTCCACTTCTCATCCATTCAAGTCTTACAAGGTTGTCTAGGAAGTTTCCCTTAATCAGAAACTATAAGCTACCGCAGTTCATCCCAGTAAGAGATATACTACCAATAAAATCTCTCTTATGTTTAACCATTATCTATCAAATTTTGTTACACTTGTTCTTTTGATTAACTGTTAAAGAGAAATAAAATAGTGTGGATCAAGAAAAGATCTGAGTTGGGTGCTGTAGCGCACACCCGTAATCCCAGCATTTTGGGAGGCCAAGGCAGGGGGAACCCTTGATCCCAGGAGTTGGAGACCAGCTGGGGCAACACAGTAAGACCCCATCTCAACAAAAAATAAAAAATTGGCAGGGCGTAGTAGCTTATGCCTATAGTCCCAACGACTGGGGAGGCTGAGGCAGGAGGACTGCTTGAGCCCGGGAATTGGAGCCTGTAGTGAGCCGTGACTGCACCACTACACTCCAGCTTGGGCAACAGAGCAACTCTGTCTCAAAATACAGAAGCCACTCCAATGATCCAAATATCTTAAAAAATGTGCTAAAAAAAAAAATTGAGACAGAGTCTCATGGTCACCCAGGCTAGAGTGCACTGGCACTATCATAGCTCACTGCAGGCTCCAACTTCCAGGCTCAAGCAATCCTCCCACTTCAGCCTCTGCAGTAGTTGTGACTACAAGCGTGAGCCACTATACTCTGACAATTTTTTATGTTTTGTTGAAATGGGGTCTTGAGGGCCGGGTGCAGTGGCTCACACCTGTAATCCCGGCACTTTGAGAGGCCAAGGTAGGCGGATCACCTGAGGTCAGGAGTTCAAGACCAGCCTGACCAACATGGAGAAACCCCGTCTCTACTAAAAATACAAAATTAGCCAGGTGTGGTGGCGTATGCCTGTAATCCGTTATTCAGGAGCCTGAGGCAAGAGAATCGCTTGAAACTGGGAGGCAGAGGTTGCAGTGAGCCGAGATCGCCCCACTTTACTCCAGCCTGGGCAACAATAGCAAAACTCCGTTTCAAAAAAAAAGAAAAGACATGGGGTCTCGCTATGTTGCCCAGGCTAGTCTCCAACTCCTGGGCTCAAGGGATCCTTCTGCCTTGGCCTCCCAAAGTGCTGGGATTACAAACATGAGCCACTGTGCCCAGCCAGGATTTGAACAGTATATTTTATTAGAATAAATGGGCATGGTGGCAAAAGGGAATGGATTCCAAGAAATTAAAAAGAAACAATGTCAGCCCTGTTTAAGATAAACTTGTTCACATGTGTTTAGAATTTATGACAGTAGCTATCAAAGAGGTGATATATGCATCCCAGTGGGTACATTTAAAAGCAATTTAGCCAGGCATGATGGCTCACGCCTGTAATCCCAGCACTCTGGGGGACCAAGGCGGGTGGATCACGAGGTCAGGAGTTCAAGACCAGCCTGGCCAACATGGTGAAACCCTGTCTCTTCTAAAAATACAAAAATTAGCCGGGTGTGGTGGCGTGCACCAGTAATCCCAGTTACTCAAGAGGCTGAGGCCAGGAGAATCGCTTGAACCCGTGAAGCAGAGGTTGCAGTGAGCCGAGACTTTGCCACTGCACTCCAGCCTGGGTGACAAAGACTCCATCTCAAGAAAAAGAAAAGAAAAAAAAAAAGATTTCGAAATTCTTGCTAAGAATACAAGCAAAACAGAAAGACCACCTCAGTAAATATACCATATAGCTTCAGAGATGGAGAACGTGTCAAGGGAATCAACCACACAGAGGTCCTAATACACAAAAATGCTGGAAATGCTCAGTGCTTTTATGAAGCCAACAGGAAGACTCAAGCTCACCTCCATTAACCAATCCAGAAGAATTGCTCGCATTTTTGGCTGCAGAAGAGGGTGTTGCTCAAGAAAGTGCTGATCCCTTAAGTATGTCTTTTCCTTGTTTAACATGATTTTCCAGACTTCCTCTCTATTTGCCCAGCTACAACAAAACACACAACAAAAATGAGGCCCACAGAGGGGTAAGAATGCGTCCACGCTATGAGGGATAAAGGGGAGCATGGAGTAAGAGACCTGGAAGCCACGTGGTAGAGTCAGCACTGACCTCAGTACAGGCAGCGGGGAGCCTCTGGATGGTGCAATAATCCGAGGCTTGCACGATGAGTTTGGGTAAACCCGCTCATCATCTTCTTTGTCAGGTGTGGGGATCAGGGAGCAGGGGTCTGCACAGACCGTATTATTGTCCCAAGGCTGTAAATGAAAAATACACAGGAGAGGTGAGATAAGATGCAAACAGCTCCTACATTACCCAAAAACACTGCAAATTCACTTGCAACTCTGTAAGATACTGGACATGACCTCTGAAAGTGCTTCCAAAAAGATACATTATGATATTTTTTGTCACAACTCAAAGATTTGTTTTTTAGTGAGTACAATGCATCTACTAAAATTTCTTAAAACAGAATTGTCAACAAAAATATTTACATAAGCACTTCACATTCATTAGTATAAAAGATCAAAAATGTAAATTGGCTGCCATATATATTAAAGTCCCCTCAGTTTAAAACAAAATCCCATCAAATGTGACATTTTTTTTGTTGCGCGACTAGCCAAATATGTTAAACAATAAAGGACTTTCTCTTTTCCTTAACTCGAAACAAACAGAATGAACATCCACCTAGTTAAAACCAAATCAAGTGATGGTCACAGGTCATACTATGAAGTCTACAGGAAGCTAGCCTAGATACTCCTTAAGACCTCTGAATCTTGAGTCTTGCAGACTAATTCAAATACCCAATAAAATAAGGAACTATTATAAACCAAAGCACTACGCTTTTCTTTTAAAGGTTTCAGATATGTATTCAGTTTTCAGTATCTGAAAAACACTAAAGTTTATTTAGAATATTTTCTTTTTTAAAGCTATTCCTACTCTAAGATGTCTGTTTGATTTTTTAAAGTTATGAAATAGTAACTCTGCTGAAGATATCAGGCAGGTAACAATCCCACTAGCATGGAAGCCATATGAAAGTCTGAGACTTGGCTTTTTTTTTTTTTTTTTTTTTGAGACAGGGTCTCCCCTCTGTTGTCCAGGCAGTAGTGCGATCTCAGCTCACTGCAACCTCTGCCTCCTGGGGTCAAGCCATCCTCCTGCCTCAGCCTCCTAAGCAGCTAGGACTTCAGGCATGCACAAGCATGCCCAGCTAATTTTTGTATTTTTTGGTAGAGATGGGGTTTCGCCATGTTGTCGAGGCTGGTCTCGAACTCCAGGACTCAAGCCATTCTCCTGCCTTGTCTTCCAAAAGTGCTGGGATTACAGGCCTGAACCACCGCACCTGGCTTTTTTTTTTTTCAAAAGCAGAGACCACCAGCCTGGAGGTGGTCTCTGCTTTAAAAAAATAGACAACTGGGGTCACTAAAATGAACGTGGAAACTTGGGCTCTAAGTGCTACCTCAAAGACGCAGCACATAGTGGCGACCACAGCACATTGGTCGCCTTCAGAGGAAGCCCAGACACTTTCAGTTGGAAGAGCAAAGCCAGATAAAGCTCTTCCCCACCCAATGTACAAAGAATTGGGCATGCAAATTATCCATGACAGCTCCTGCCAACAGCTGTGCGAGCAAGGCTGCTTCCTTTCAGTTCTACCACCATGTGCGGGTGGCATTTCCTTGACTCAAAAAGGGTCACATTACAACCGCTGTAAGTTGTTCTTCATTCAGGAAGAATGAATTCTAGTCTTGAAGGCATAATGCTGGGTGCCGCCCTCTAAGGCCAGATGGCTGGCACATCTGAGAGCAGGCCTTTGGACATAGATGAGTCCAGCAGCAGTTCCCAAACAAACTAGGTGAACCATCAGCAGACAAACGGTTTCCAAAGCTGGCCTTTTAGGGACCAGTGGATGAGGTAGAATAATTAAGTCTATGTCCTTAACTAGAGTGTACACCAAGTTTCAAAGCAAGATCTGTCTGACTTTATTTAGGAAGGAATGAGATAACAGCAAGAGACCAGCGGGATTCCTAACCACTCCATCTCCTCATACCACTTTTTTCCTTATGTAGGATTATTTTCCGAAAAGTAACAGTCCAGGATTCCACTTCAATAGAAAGACTGAGTCTCGTGCAAAAAAATTAAACAACAAAATGGACGTGTTAAGTAGGTCTTAGATAAAAGGGTATTCTTTTCATTAAGAACAGGCTAAGATGAAAATTAAAAAACTTCCATGTGGTCTTGATGAAGCAGTTACACAAGAGTTTAGAACAATGGCTCCAAGTAGCTCAAAACTGTCGTACTGGGGTGAACTATGATAACTCCAGAGAAAAGTTCTGTATGTGAACAGGGAAAAAGGTTCTGTGGTACCCCCAAGTTCTAGTTTCATGAATCTCCACAAAGAAATAACAAAGATACTGCTCCATACATAGACAGCTAATGTTTAAGCTCTCTACAAAATGTACAGAAATCTGTTGCCATTAATCTCTGGATAACCACGAAAATGCCTTCTAGTGGGAAATGGTACAGCTATTCTGGCAGCACAGCTATCCACGCTGTGGCCAGGGGACAGAGCCACAATCCGTCCCAGGCACCCTCGTCACTACTCAGGCTATCCTTGAGAACAGACATGCTTCTAAAACTCCAAGAATGTAACAGGGACGGCCCTGCTTCATCTTCACCTGAAGTTTCTTTTTTATTCAAAACACAGCTGGGAAAATAAACTTCACAAAGTCAGAATTCATTTTATAATACCTAAAAAATCAACTTGCTTGATTTGAACGTACTTCTTTTTAAGGGGAGAAAAAAAAAAAAAAAACTTGGGATATGCCATCTTACTTCCTTCTCTGAAATGATTTCTTTGAATGAAAAAGGAAATCAGCAACCCTTTCTTCAATAGTCAGTGGACCCTCTTCAGAAAGGCTTGTCTTGGGGGATCTTACAGTGACAACTGCTATTTAGAACACGGCCCATTGAGTTGAACACGGCCCATTCACACTTCCAGATGAACTACCCTGGCTGCTGCTCTGCACAGTGAGGTGCTCCTCTGCTAACCTAGCTGGGATCCCTGTACTCAGGTGGAACACTGTTTCTGTTCAGCGTTTATCTGTGATAGAGTCAGAAGGCCTGACCAGCTAGTTTAGAGATAGGCTGCTTCCCGCACTGGAGCCATAACTACAGTCTCCAGCCATTTCTGAAAGTAAAGAGATAGTACAAGCTTTTCCTGCAAGAAACTTCTGATGTTATAATGATCATCACACTGCATGCAGGAAATTTGGCAGGAACTCCATCAGGAGAGAAAAGAAAAGCAGTCAAAAAAATGTATCGAGACACCACCTATCATTACACTGAATGTTCCACTGATACTCTTGCTGAGGTCAGGCTGAGCTGGGGATCAATGCAGGTAATTGCTGGAGGGGCTAGAAGAACTTCCAGGGCCAGAAAGAGAAGAATTTGAAACCTGACCTACAGAAGACGGAGGAGGTCCTTAAGCACCATGACAAGAAAAATAGGTGTAGATGGGGGGGAAGTTGTTGCTTATAAACACCCAGGAATCCTCCCCCAGTTCACCAGCTTTTACAGACAAGGATGAGGGCCCAACTTTGCCCCTGGGTGGCACAGGACTCTGGGTTACTTTCTTCCTCTAACTGAGTCTCAGTTTCCTCCTGGGCAGAAGGGGAGGACTGAATAATGTGATGTCCATTCTGGTTCTTCCAGGCATCAGCACATATCTGTAATCTCAGACAGTGCCAGTCAGGAACACCGAACTTCCTGGAATCCCAGGACTGGCAGAGGCCAGTACCCACTGACAGGTACAGGGACATATGGGCTGTGGCTGCATTTGAGAAGTTCACTCTCACCAGTGTCTCCAGTGAGACGAGAGCATGAAACCCCATGTGACCCAGAGGGAGAAGGACCTCCACAGAGGCCCAACCCCGGGCGGACCTACCTGGCTCCCACACTGGTCCCTCGCCGTCCTGTCGATTTTGGCCATTTCTTCATCTGGATCCTGCAAAAACTAACATGAAGCCACCCCCATGACCCCAAGGAAACACACCAAACAAGACAAAAACAGAGAGAGAGAAGAAGAGAAAGCTAATCAGGTTATGAGCACCGTTCCTGCCCAAGGGACCCCCCCACCCGCCGTAGGCAGAGTCAAGTAGGGTACCCAGGTGAGATGGGGGGGTGCTCCTCAACCTGTCTCTTTTGTACTCACAACGGCCACGTTTGCCTTCCTCTTCCTGGAGCGAGCCGAGAACTCTGCGCCGCCGTCCTCCTTCATGGTGTCCCGCTCCTTCGCATCCCTGTGGACCCGGGTGGCACCGGGCCCGGTGAGCACCCGCG
>NW_012116166.1:1956317-1969314 GCF_000951035.1 Colobus angolensis palliatus | reverse complement strand
AAACAAAAAGCCTTCCAGTTGTTTCCCATAAGGATCAAATCCACACTCCCTGTCCTAGGCTACAGGCTCCACAGGACTTGGCCCTGACCCCCCACCCTCAGACCTCAGGTCTCCCCTCCACCGCTGCTCTGTCCTTTCTCCCTCAAGACTTGTATTTTTTCTTGGCGGGGTCGGGGGGCGGGGGGAGGGGAGGTGGCAGGTAGGGATAGGGTCTTGCTCAGGCTGGTCTCAAACCCATGAGCTCAAGCGATCCTTCTGCCTTGGCCTTCCAAAGTGCTGGGAGCCCAGCCCCTACACAGTCTTGGTGCCTCTCTGTTTCTTGTCTCTCTCCTGGCCTTGCTTATCTTGCTCACTGCTGTATCCCTCAGTTCTTGGCATAGTGCCTGGACCAAGGGAGACACTTAAATTGTGTTTCTGAATGAACGTTTGAAAGACAGGCACTGGCCAAGCGCTTGCAGAGTTTACCGGCTAATGAGAGAGACAGGTAGGGAACAGTAATCACCTCAGAGTACCCTCTGTACTCAGCTTCAGGAAGACGTGTGTAAAAGAAGGCTCTGGAATGCTCCCAGGGCCCTTCTTGAGCTAAAGTCTCAGTCCTGTCCTTCACCCTCCCCTAATGACCGTTTTCTTGAAGTTAGAGCCAGGGTCTTATCAAAGAGGCTCACAGATTTGTGACCCCCCAGGTCCTCTGAGGCCAAGGCTGCCGGGCTACTTGCTGAGCATGGACCCACCAGGCTCCTGAACCCCCCATCCTGTGCCCATTAGGAATCACCAGTAACAGGTATCATAAACAGTGTTTCCAAAATGGCAGCCTTGGGCTAAGTCCTTCAAAGTACCATCTCAATTAAACTTCACAATAATCCTATTCATGTTGATACCACGATTATCCTGTTTCACAGATGGCAACTATCTACTCCCAAGGATCATTGTG
Source organism: Colobus angolensis palliatus (assembly GCF_000951035.1). NCBI lineage: Eukaryota > Metazoa > Chordata > Mammalia > Primates > Cercopithecidae > Colobus > Colobus angolensis. The sequence goes on along the minus strand of NW_012116166.1, from coordinate 1,968,383 downwards.
AAGATTGAGATAATGTAGCTGACTCCCATACAGTACCTGGCACATAGTAAATGCTCAGTAAATGAGTTATAATGATAGTAGACAAGACAGAGTTTTCCTTAGTCATTAGAGCAATGTATACACCCACCAGCAAAGATGGAGCCCAAATGCTCCACATCCTAGCTGACATGTTCATCAAAAATAGAATGGATACATAAATGTTGTTATATTAATTCAATGGAATACTACACAGCAATAAAAAGGACAAACTACGGAATCATGCAGCAATGTGAGAATTTCAAAGACAACATGTTGAGCCCAAGAAGCCAGACACACTTATTTGAAGTTTCCATTTATTTGAAGTTTAAGAAAAGGTAAAATGGTGACAGCAGTCACCATAACAGTATTTACCCCTAGGGTGAGTGAGGAGTAATGACTGGGAGCGGACCAGGGGAAACTTCTGGGGGCTAGACATGTATGTTTTGATCTGAGTGGTGGTTTCATGGCTGTATACATACATAAAAGCTCATTGATTTATACATATATAAAAGTTCACACCTAGGATTTGTGCACTTTACTGAATGTGTTTTGTACTTCAATAAAAATGAAAGAATTATTATTATTTAGTTAGTTAGTTAGTTTTTAGATGGAGTTTTGCTGTTGTCACCTGGGCTGGAGTGCAATGGTGCGATCTCAGCTCGCTGCAATCTCTGCCTCCCAGGTTCAAGTGATTCTCCTACCTCAGCCTCCCGAGTAGCTGGGACTACAGGCATGCGCCACCATGCCCAGCTAATTTTTGTATTTGTAGTAGAGATGGGGTTTCACCATGTTGGTCAGGATGATCTCGATCTCTTGACCTCATAATCTGCCCGCCTCAGCCTCCCAAAGTGTTGGGATTACAGGCGTGAGCCACCGTGCCTGGCATCATCATCATCATCATTATTATTATTATTAGAGATGGAGTTTAGCTCTTGTTGCCCAGGCTGGAGTGTGATGACGCTATCTCAGCTCACTGCAACCTCTGCCTCCCAGGTTCAATCGATTCTGCTGCCTCAGCCTCCCAATTAGCTGAGATTACAGGCGTCTGTCACCACGCTCGGCTAATTTTTGTATTTTTAATGAGACAGTGTTTCGCCATGTTGGCCACACTGGTCTCAAACTCCTGGCCTCAAGTGATTCGCCCACCTTGGCCTCCCAAAGTGCTGGGATTACAGGTGTGAGCCACTGCACCCAGCCAATAATAATAATAATAATAATTTTTTTAAATTCAAGACATAGCAAAGCAAGACACAATCCCTGCCATCTTGGGAGCTTCCAGTGTGGACGGGAGGCCATGATGCATTTGCAGAGTAGCATGATAGGGCTGGGAAGGGAAGAGTCTTGGGGCTATGACTTCATGTGGAGAAGGGGGTACCTGAACCATCCTTGGATGGCAAGAAGTTTGCATGAAGGAAACGGCGTGTAAGCTGGAAGGATGAACACATTTAATAGGAGCAATAGAAAACTTGTGTCCAAGATGGCGGACACAGCCTATACAGCAGCTTGGAGTCTTCAGAAACCACTGATGTCTTTTGTTTTTATTTTTATTTTTTTTTTTGAGACAGAATTTCGCTCTTGTTGCTCAGACTGGAGTGCAATGGCGCGATCTCGGCTCACTGCAACCTCCGCCTCCTGGGTTCAAGCGATTCTCCTGCCTCAGCCTCCCTAGTAGCTGGGATTACAGGCATGTGCCATCATGCCTGGCTAATTTTGTATTTTTAATAAAAATAGGGTTTCACCATGTTGGCCAGGCTGGTCTCAAACTCTGACCTCAGGTGATCCGCCCACCTGGGCCTCCCAAAGCACTGGGATTATAGGCGTGAGCCACCGTGCCCGGCCCAATGTCTGCCTTTCTAGGGCAGCTCACCTTTGGTGTTTGGGTTCATTCCATTCTGTGCCTGCCTCCGGTCCAGAGTTCCCGAGCATTGGCCCAGCCTTGAAGGAGATTGTGGATTGCATCAGAGGTGGTGAACCAGCTGCTGTATAGGGAGGACAGCACCTCCCCTTTGCTATGAGACTTTGGGAAAGTTCTCTGACCTCTCTGTGCTTTAATCTTCTCATCCGTAAAACAGGTATAGTTCTAATTGTCCCAACATAATGGGGTTGCTGTGAGGGGTAAATGTATTAATACCCCTCATGTGTTTTCAACAGTATCTGGCACAAGGTAACTGCTCAATTTGTGTTGTTATTACTCATAAAGAGATTCAGGGGTTATTTGCTTAGCTTCCTACATAGTTCAGGCTCTGATGATGGAGGGCAGGCACCAGGACATAAAGGTTAACGAGAAGGAAGAACAAGGGATTGTAAGGGGGAAGTCCTTCCCAGATAGGATTCCTTAACATGGGATCCCTGGACAGCCTTCAGAGACCCAGGAGCCTGCCTACTGATGGGCCCATGTGCATTTCACTGGGCAGCTGGAGCCTAACGTCTACCAGCTCCTCAAACGCGTCTTAGTGGAAAATTGAAGAGCCCTGCTGCTAGTGAAGGTTGATCAGGAAAGGTGTGGGCTGTGTCTGGCAGTGGAGCTGGCTAAGGCCTTGCTGTGGGGCCAAGTTGGACATCTGTGGCCACCTGGATGAGCCAGGCATCTTGTGAGGCTACATATGGAAATACTAGAAGAGGAGGAGCCACACTATACCAGTGTGAGCTGTGAAGTGGGAGCCGGACAAGATGAACAGGACCAGGCTGTCAACCAGAGTGTCTGCGGCCCGGTGCCAGGGAACCTGAGCATGGGAAAGCCCTGGAGGCTTGGCTCCTGTCCTCCCTGGGCGGGACAATCTGCCTGCACAGGCCCCCCAGCCAACCAGGCAAGGGCCCAACCTATGCTCCCCAAGGCTTGGTTCCTGCTCAGAACCAGTGCACACTGCTGTGTAAAGCCACCAAGGTGGGAAGAATGGAAACCAATGAATGGGTGCTTCTGGCCCAGCCTAACCTCCTCTTACACTGGGGAGCAAGCCCAGCCATCGCTTCTTTGGATGGAGGCTATGACCAATGAAAAATTCCAGGGAAAATTAAAATAGGCCTTTTAACTTAGTGTATGATAGGATAATGATGGCAGGTCACATTTTTGGATTCTGTGCTAAGTTCAAGGTTGCAAAGAGCAGACATGGGTTGGGCAGTGGGCACAGCAGCTCACACCTGTAATCCTAGCACTTTGGGAAGCCGAAGTGGGAGGATCGCTCGAGCCCAGGAGTTTGAGACCAGCCTGGGATACAAAGTAAGCCCCCATCTCTACAAAAAATACAAAAATAAGCTAGGCATGGTCGTGCATGTCTATAGTCCCAGCTATTCTAGAGGCTAAGGCAGGAGGATTACTGTAGGTCGAGGCTGCAGTGAGCTGTGATCTCACCACTGCACTCCAACCCCGGGTGACACAGCAAGACCCTGTCTCTGAAAAAAAAAAAAAAAAAAGAGCAGAGACTAATTTGAAGATGCTTGAAAGAGTGGGAGTGTGTGATGAGGTTGGGGAGATGGGGGTGGCTGGGCAGATATGCAGCAGGAAGCTACTCTCAGCACCGGTTAAAATACAAGAGTGCTCTGTTCTGTGTCTGATTGCCATACCCTCAGCTTTCATTTAAATCTCATTTTGGGATTTCTGAAGACAGGCACAGCTGCAAGACAGAGCACGGGCTGGGAGAGCAAAGGCCCTGGCCTCTCCCTTCCTGTCAGGGTCCAGCATTTTCCTCCAAGCAACACCCTCTCTGCACTTTAATGGGGGAGGGGCCTTGGCCAATCAGAGTGCCCCATTCCTGGCCGTGCGATTGGCTCAGGCATAAGCACAATGAGCCAGGCTGGGCCAATGACGAGCCTTAGGAGTTGCTAAGCCGACCAGAAGTGGGCCTGCAGCCATGAGGCCATCTTGCCACATAAGTTGACCTTTCGTAGAGGGAAGTCCTTCCTGGAAAGCAGAGCCAGAGGTTCTGGGAGGCAGGCTTCTGATCCCTTGAGGTTCTGGATCCAATCAAGCCCAAGACTGGATTACTAGAAGCTTCCTGGATACAGGAGTCAATTCACTATTTTCATGTTTTTATGTAGCCAATTGGGTTTGAACTTCTCATAACTTGCAACCAAGACAGTCATGGATGTCAAGGGTGATGAACCGTCAGTTTGTCTAGCCCTGGGCAGGCCCATTTGTGCCCACCAGTGAGCCTCCTAGTAGTCCTGCAGACCCACGTTGGCCCCTCACGTGGAAGGTCTGGAAATCCACTGGCCCTGGTTGTGTAGATGCCAGGCCTGCACATGGGAGTGGACATTAGACTCATTGTCTCAATTCCCCAGGAATCCTGACTTCCCTGGCATCATCCCTCGGCCACACGCTTACATCAGTCATGTGGAAATCCACTGATGACTCAGCCTGGTGGCCTTGGAAGCCCCCGTGTGCCAGTCCAGGGCAAGCTCTAGTGGACTGGGGTGGACCAGCATGGCCCTGCCCTCCAGGAGCTCCCAGGAACACCTCACACACTCTGTGGGTAAGCTGGGCACTAACTGAGCAGGACTTATCTGGAACACCACTGGCCAGCCCAGCAAGCTAGCAAAGCTGTGAATTCCTGGATATGGGAGGGCTTCTTGCTCAGGGGACAATAGGATGATTTGGCACAGTTGAGCCCACACGTGTGCAGAGCAACAGCAGGAGGCTGCCCTCTTTGGGTGGAGCCACCTCACCCTATGTCTTTAATCCCTTAAATATCAACCTGGCCAAGGTCGTTGTCTGACCCTGGGACCTCACATAGGAATTCAGAGCTGACTCGGAGTCTGCATGATAGGGTCCTAGATGAGGTTAGGATTAAGATTAAACAAACAGAAGAAACGGAAGAAGGTTTTGCAGAGGAGTTAGATTGGGAGCGTCCCAGGCCTGGGGGCTGGAGTATTTCCCAGGGCCGGCCAGAGGCTCTGGACAGTCAGGTTTGCTGAATAAATAAGTGCATGGGTGAATGGATGGGGGCAAAGGTGAGAGCTACGAAAAGCGATAGGAAGCCAAGGAGGCCGGGTGCACGGAGTCAGGGGCGCATTCCTTCGCTGGTATTCTGGACACAAAGGAGGCTTCACTCCCAAGGCCAGGGTTTCTCCACCTCCCAACTTCTTCCCCTCTTTTCTCCTCTGCCCTGAGAGCCTCTCCACCTTCAGCCTTTCACTATTACTTCTGTTTCCCATTTAGATCCACTTGTTTGAGAAGTAGATTTCAATCCACTATCATAAATGGAAGAGCAGCCTTGCCAGCCACAAAGAGAAGGGAAGTGAGAAAATGTTTATAACTCAGGATAGCAACGGGAGGCAGAGGCTGCTGCCTGCCCAAGACCTGAGCCTGAGGCCCTGATCTCCTTCCGTGTAGAGAAGGAGGTGACTCTGTGATTCCTTTTATGGGAGGTCTCTAGAGCATTCAAATTCACAGAGACAGAAAGTTGAATGGTGGTTCCTGGGGGCTGGGGGAGGGACATGAGGAGTTTTCGTTTAATGGTACAGCGTTTCAGTTTTACAAGATGAAAAGAGTTCTGTGGATTGATGATGGGGAGGGCTGCACGCTATGAATGTACTTAATGTCACTGCGTTGTACATCTACAAATGGTTAAAACGGTCAATTTTATGTTATGTATATTTTACCACAATTTCTTTTATTTTATTTTTTTGAGACCGGGTCTCTGTCTGTTACCCAGGCTGGAGTGCAGCAGCGTGATCACAGCTCACTGCAGCCTGGTCTTCCCAGGCTCTAGCCATCCTCAGCAATCCACCCGTCAAGTGCCTGGGACCACAGATGCTCCACTACGCACGGCTAATTTTTGTATTTTTGGGAGAGACGGGGTCTCACTGTGTTTCCCAGGCTGGTCTCAAACTGCTAAGAGATCAAGCGATCCACCCACCTTGGCCTCCCAAGGTGCTGGGATTATAGGCGTGAGCCACCACGGGGCCCCACCCCACAGTGTTTTTAAAAAGGAGAAATCCAGGCCGGGCGCGGTGGCTCAAGCCTGTAATCCCAGCACTTTGGGAGGCCGAGACGGGTGGATCACGAGGTCAGGAGATCAAGACCATCCTGGTCTACACGGTGAAACCCCGTCTCTACTAAAAAATACAAAAAACTAGCCGGGCGAGATGGCGGGCGCCTGTAGTCCCAGCTACTCGGGAGGCTGAGGCAGGACAATGGCATAAACCTGGGAGGCGGAGCTTGCAGTGAGCCGAGATCGCGCCACTGCACTCCAGCCTGGGCGACAGAGCGAGACTCTGTCTCAAAAAAAAAAAAGGAGAAATCCAAACATTAGTGAGGTGTTAAAGCTTCTTAACTTCAAACTGAGACTTTCCCTTTGATTAAATGGATCATTTGGAAGAGGATTAAAAAAGAAACAACTCAGTGTGTGATATTATCTAAAATTAATATATAAAACTGTGTCCAGGCCAGGCACAATGGCTCAGCACTTTGGGAGGCCAAGGTGGGAGGATTGCTTGAGCCCAGGAGTTTGAGACCAGCCTGGGCAACATAGCAAGACCCTCTCTCTAAAAAAAAACAAAAACAAAAAAATTAGCCAGACATGGTGGTGAGTGCCTACAATCCCAGCTACTCGAGAGGCTGAGGTGGGAGAGCTGCCTGAGCCCCAGAGTTCGAGGCTGTGGTGAGCTGTAACTGCACCACTGCGCTCCAGCTTGGGCCACAGGGTGAGACTCTGTCTCTAAAAAAATATTAAAACATAAAAATACTGTGTCAGTGTAAGGGAAAGATAAATTATGGGCAGGGGTGTCGGGAGGCCAAAGGATGGGCAGCCCCCGATATATGAGGCTCATTCAGGACAGCATCCTGCAGGGGGAGGCCCTGGAGTGGCTGCAGCGGCTGGCAGGTGCCCACAGTGCCATCCCCTCTGCTGAAGAGAAGTGCCCTGGGGTACATGGAACCCACCTGCAGGGGACGTTGGGGAAGTCACTTCTCCGGCCAAGAGGATAATGAAGAAGGTGAATGTGAGACTGACATGAGGGCTGTGGTGGGTTCCGTGTGCCTGGCCTTTAGAAAGAAGATGGCTATATTTTCTATATTTTCAGGGTCTGTTCCTTGGCTCCCGCAAGGAGTCCCCTCCTAAGTTTGCCCTGATTAATTTTTGGTGGGGTGGTAGGTGATCAATGAGCTAATTTCCTGTGTTTGGGGACAACTGATAAAGTTCCCCCCCCTTTTTTTTTTTTGAAACAGAGTCTCACTCTGTGTTGTCCAGACTGGAGTGCAGTGGCGCAATCTTGGCTCACTGCAACCTTTGCCTCCTGGGTTCAAGCGATTCTCCTGCCTCAACCTCCTGAGTAGCTGGGATTATAGGTGCGTGCCACCATGCCTGACTAATTTTCATATTTTTAGTGGAGATGGGGTTTCACCATGTTGGTCAGGCTGGTCTCGAACTCCTGACCTCATAATCCACCTGCTCAGCCTCCCAAAGTGCTGGGATTACAGGTGTGAGCCACTACACCCGGCCTCAATGAGCTAATTTCCTGTGTTTGGGGACAGCTGATGAAGTTCCCTCTCTTCATGCCCTTCATGCTGGTGGATAACAGGGAACTCAGTTATGGTGCCATCATACTGGGCCCACGGGGTGCCGTGCACACAGCCAGTGCTCTTTTAGCCTGTGGGAATGGCTGCAGGAATGAGTTCTGTTCTAGGGCTGGAAGTCTGAACCAGGCATCCTGCCCTCAAGATGCTTATCCCAGTGGAGGAGAAAAAGAGCCCCCTGCTCATCACAGAACAGCGTAAGAAATGCAGGGAGAAAAGCGCCCCGCAGCAGGGGTCAATAAGCAGCTCAGGGAGAGGACAGGAGCAGAGAGCGAAGTCACTGAAACTGTCTCTGTCAAGGTCACCGCTGTGGTCTCAATGTTTGTGTCTTATACCACATCTGTACATTTTAAATCCTAACCCCCAAAGAGATGGTGTTAGGAGGCCTGTGGGAGGGAATTAGTGCCTTTGTAAAAGAGAGCGGCCGGGTGCAGTGGCTCATGCCTGTAATTCCCGCACTTTGGGAGGCCGAGGCAGGCTGGATCACCTGAGGTCAGGAGTTTGAGACCAGCCTGGCCAACATAGTGAAACCCTGTCTCTACTAAAAACGCAAACAAACAAAACTAGCCGGGCGTGATAGTGGATGCCTGTAATCCCAGCTACTCAGGAGGCTGAGGCAAGAGAATCACTTGAACCCGGGAGGCAGAGGTTGCAGTGAGCAGAGACTGCACCATTGCACTCCAGCCTGGGCGAGAGAGAGAGAGACTATGTCTCAAAAAAAAAGAAGCCCAAGTGAACTCCCTTGTTTTTCTCCGCCATGTGAGCATGTAAGGATTCGGTGACAAGGCCACTTTCTATGAGCCAGGAAGCGGGCCTTCCCCAGACATCGAATCTGCTGGTGCCTTGACCTTGAACTTCTCAGCCTCCAGAACAGTGAGAAATAAATTTCTGCTGTCTATAAGCCACCCAGTCTATGGGATATTTTTTATAGCAGCCAAATGGACAAAGGTACTCAACAGTGCCCCCCATTTCTCCAACTTTGAAGGGCACACACCAGGCTTGATTTCACGGCCCTCTCAGGAGTGTTGGGCCTGGCAAATTATTCCCTTCTTTTTCTTTTTTTGAGACAGGGTCTTACTCTGTCACCTAAGCTGGAGTGCAGTGGTGTGATCACGGCTCACTGCAACCTCAAACTTCTGAGCTCAAGTGATTCTCCCACCTCAGCTTCCCAAGTAGCTGCTTCTACAGTTGCGCACCTCCATGCCTGGCTAATTTTTATTTTTATTATTATTATTTTTTTTGAGACGGAGTCTTGCTCTGTCACCCAGGCTGGAGTGCAATGGCATGATCTCAGCTCACTGCGACCTCTGCCTCCTGGGTTCAAGCAGTTCTCCTGCCTCAGCCTTCCAAGTAGCTGGGATTACACATGCCACCATGCCTGGCTACTTTTTGTGTTTTTTTTTAGTAGAGACAGGGTTTCACCATGTTGGCCAGGCTGGTCTCGAACTCCTGACTTTGTGATCTGCCCGCCTTGGCCTCCCAAAATACTGGAATTACAGGCGTGAGCCACCGTGCCTGGACAATTTTGGATTTTTTTTTTTTTGTAGAGACAGGGTCTCACTATGTTGCCCAGGCTGGTCTTAAACTCCTGGCCTCAAGCGATCCTCCCACCTTAGTCTCCCAAAGTGTTAGAGTTATGGGCAGGAGCTACCATACCCGGCCACTCCCTTTTTTTTGAGAACACCTCTCCTCTGGGGTTAAGGGACGACACTCTCTTCTGGTTCCCTTCCCTCTTCCCTGGCTGCTCCTCCTCGTGCCTTGGCTCCTCCTCCTCTATGTAAATGATGGGAATCTTCAGAATGTCCCTGGGAGCCTGGGAGCCTAAGCTCCATAGGCTCCCTCCCCAGGAGGCCCTCTGTCTCCCACTCCTGCCTCTGCCCTGCCCACTTGGCAGCTTAACTCACTTGCCTGTCTCCCAAGCATTGCTAATTAATGTAGAATATCCAACGGTGAGCTCTGAATTTCCCCACCCTGTCCCCATCTGTGTCTCCCACATCTCAGAAAAATGGCACCACCATTTACTTGACTGGTCAAACCCCGAGCCTGGTACATAGCCTTGAATTTTCCTTTCCAACCCCCTCTACATGGCATGCACCAGCCAGCCCCAATGGCTCTCTGATCCCCAAATATTTCCAATCTGTTTACTTCTCTCCTTCTCTGCCACCATCCTAGACCAAGCCACGGTCTGCAGGCTGGACAGCTGCACCGTCTGCTGAATTGGCTCTTCATCTTCGGTGCTTCCTCCCCACCAAAATGCCTTTGTCACCATAGTTAGAATCATCTCTTAGAGGTCAGCCAGGCGCAGTGGCTCATGCCTGTAATCCCAGCACTTTGGGAGGCCAAAGCTGCTGAATCACCTGAGATCAGGAGTTCGAGACCAGCCTGGCCAACACAAAATAGCCGAGCATGGGCCGGGCATGTCTGTAATCCCAGCTACTCGAGAGGCTAAGGCAGGAGAATCACTTGAACCCAGGAGGTGGAACTTGCAGTGAACAGAGATTGCACCATTGCACTCCAGCCTGGGTGACAAGAGTGAAACTCCATCTCAAAAAAAAAGAAAGTACATCCCATCAAATCTGCCCCTTCTTAAAACCCTCTGACGGGATCCCACTGATTGCGACATCACATCATATCTCCTGTAGGAAGCATGAGGCCCCATCTGGCTGGGCTGGTGCTAGTGCCGTCTCCCCTTGGGCCTCCTTACCCACGGCCCCTCTGTTCCTGGCTTGTGGGCTCACTCCCTTTTTCTCTGACACTCCATGCCTTTTGCTTCTTTGGTGCATTTGCACCTGTTCCTATGCCTCCCACTCCCCACCAATATTTCCCCAGCTTTCTTAGTGAAGCCGCCTTCAGCATCTACATCCCCTCCTGGCGGAGGCCTTTCATGGTCACTATTTCTAAATTCCATTGTCTCCAGCTTAGTGCTGTCATTTTATGTTTCACCTCTCACCAATTTCCTCTCAGCGTCTTCTTTTCCTTCTGTTGTTTTCATTGTAAAAATTTTCAAACATACACACAAGTAGAGAGATGATAGTATAATGAGCCCTCATTGACTTATCATACAGATTGAATAATTCAAATGCCGTCAGATCTGCTTCCTTGAGCCAGGGCTTTTTCTCTTGGCTGAAGAATCATAAGACGGATTCCAAACATGATGTCATTTTACTGTTACACACTTGAATACGCATTTTGAAAAAGGATGAGTGTTTTTTTTTTAATTTTTATTTTTGTTTGAGACAGAATCTCGCTCTGTCACCAGGCTGGAGTGCAGTGGGGCAATCTCGGCTCACTGAAGTCCCTGCCTCCTAGGTTCAAGTGATTCTCCTACCTCAATCTCCTCAGTAGCTGGGACTACAGGCACATGACACCATGCCCAGTTAATTTTTGTATTTTTAGTAGAGACAGGTTTCACCATGTTGGCCAGGATGGTCTTGATCTCATGACTTCATGATCTACCCGCCTCGGCCTCCCAAAGTGCTGGGATTACAGGTGTGAGCCACTGCGCCCGGCCTAGTGTTTTCTTATATAACCACACCAGTAACGCACCTAACAAAATGAACACTAATTCTTGGTATCATTTCATATTCACATCTATTCATACAGGCTCACACCTGTAACCACAGCACTTTGGGAGCCTGAGGCAGGCGGATCACTTGAGGTCAGGGGTTCGAGACCAGCCTGGCCAACATGGTGAAACCCTGTCACTACTAAAACTTAGCTGGAATATGAAACAATTTTCCCAGTTGTCCCAAATATGTCTTTTAATTGTTGGCCTGAGTCACAATCCCAACTGGATCCATGCATCACATCTGCTTATTGTATCTTTTCATCTTTTTTTACCCTAACACAGTCCCCTCTTTTCCATGTTTGCTGGAGAAACCAGGTCAGTCTCCTGTGGGATCGTTCCACATCCTGGATTTGTCTATTGGCTTTTTCATGGAGTTGTTTAACTCATTCCTCTCTTCCCCGTCTTCTTTGGAGATAGAAGCAAGCTCTAGAAGCCCAATGAGATTCGTGTCTAGAGGTGATGCTGCGTGTTCACCTGTCCTCAGCTCCAGGACCCGTGGTGTCTGGCTGTCCCACTCTTATGATGCTGAGATTGGCCGGTGGGGTCAGGTGGCGGATGATTATTATTCCATGGTCAAGTTCCTCATCAGCCCCTGACCCAATATTTCATGCATCGATAATGTTTCCTGAATCAGTCATTTGATTAGGGTTTGCAAAATGGGTGCCTTTTCTATTTCCTTCATGTTTTCCAAACTAGAGGCATACCCGGGGAGGGATGGGGTTTAGAAGCAGTCTACCCTGATGCAGCAATGGGAGTAGGAATTCACAGTCTCTAGAGAACTTAAAAACAATCATGGCTGGCCGTGGTGGTTCGCACCTGTAATCCCAACACTGGGAGGCCGAGGCGGGCAGATCTCTTGAGGTCAGGGGTTCAAGACCAGCCTGGCCAGCATGCTGAAACACCGTCTCTACTAAAAATAAAAAAGTTAGCCGGGACTGGTGGCGGGCACCTGTAATCCCAGCTACTC
>NW_012116166.1:1953280-1955623 GCF_000951035.1 Colobus angolensis palliatus | reverse complement strand
AATTTTATTTTTGTATTTTTAGTAGAAACGGGGTTTCACCGTGTTAGCCAGGATGGTCTCGATCTCCTGACCTCATGACCCGCCTGCCTCAGCCTCCCAAAATGCTGGGATTACAGGCGTGAGCCACTGCGCCCGGCCCTGGTCTTTTGTTTTCCTTTTTTTTAAACGGAGTCTCACTCTGTCACCCAAGCTGCAGTGCAATGGCGTGATCCCAGCTCACTGCAACTTCCACCTCTGGGGTTCAAGTGATTCTCCTGCTTCAGCCTCCTGCGTACCTGGGATTACAGGCATGCGCCACCACTCCTAGCTAATTTTTTGTATTTTAGTAGAGATAAGGTTTCACCATGTTGGCCAGGCTGGCCTCGAACTCCTGACCTCAGGTGATCCACCCACCTCAACCTCCCAAAGTGCTGGGATTACAGGCATGAGCCTCCGTGCCTGGCCACCCCAGGTTGGTCTTGAACTCTTGGGCTCAAGCAGTCCTCCCACCTTGGCCTCTCAAAGTGCTGGGATTGTAGGCATGAGCCATTGCACCCAGCCAAGGCCTCTGCTTTTTATTGTTACCATGCCCTTGAGACTCTAAACTATGCCAGCAATGAAATACGGGGGCAAAATGCCCCTACTTTCCCCTCCCCACCTTGGTGTACCCCTGTTGATTCACTAGAGTCCTCCGGAAAGAAATTTTCCATATCAATCAGGGCTATTTGGTTGCCTTGAAATACAGCTCACATGCTAGAATAAATGCTTCCTCCTTTTAATTAAGCTCCATATTTTTATTCTCCACAGCACCTGAGACATTTTGTAATTGGACGTTTGTTTACTTGTCGGGGGCCCCTTTCCTGGCAGAAGGAAGCCGCACAGAGGCCCGTGGGAGGCGCTCCATATTTCACGAGTTTGAGTGAAAGATGTGTGCAGGAGGGCCGGGAAGGGGGAGCAGGCCGTGTCGGAGGTGGGATGACAGGGGAGCGCCTTTCCTGGGGAAGACCGGGAGGAAGCGGATGCTTTCAGGTGCATTTGAGCAGGGCCTGAGGTTGGGGGAAGCACAGAGGCCCATCTCTTCCACCACCTACCCTGCCCCATGACCTCCTGAGTAGAGCTGCTCCCCAGGAAGCACACACAGCACAGGCCCCAGGATCTGGCCCCATTCTAAGCTCGCATTCGCCTTGCACTCACTCCGTTTTTCTCTCTCTCTCTCTAATTGCTCTGTTTTCCTTCCACTTCACAAGTGGGTTGGCTAGTAACACTGAAGTCTGTTTTATATACATATAGATAGTTAGCAAACACAAAATGTGTGGTGAGCTATGTTCCATCTTTATGTCATTAACACACAAAAGCAAGAAAGCTCCAAGTTAGAGCATCTGCAATTCAGCCCAGTGTGCAACAAGCCATATGGTATGAATGTGAAACAGAAGACAACAGAAGCCCCTCATCCGCCTTCGTCTGCAGAACTCCCTCAAAAGCGAGGACCATGGGCTCCTCCCACCCTGCCCGTCCTCGCAGAGGCTGGGCAGCTTCATCCATTCATTCATCCATCATTCACTGAACTCCTGTCCCATGCCAAGGGCTGTTCTCCCACCAGCGACAGAGGGAACCAAGACAGGAGAGATCTGTCATCAGGTGGGAGAAGGGTCAGGTCATGAGGAAGTGAAACAACATACTCAAAAGGTAAAATGTTACCCTTAGTTATAAGAACTTTTTTTTTTTTTTTTTTTTATTGAAATGGAGTCTTGCACTGTTGCCCGGACTGGTGTGCAGTGGCGTGATCTTGGCTCACTGCAACCTCCACCTCCCGGGTTCATGCAATTCTCCTTCCTCAGCCTCCCGAGTAGCTAGGATTACAGGCGTCCACCACCATGCCTGGCTAATTTTTTGTATTTTTAGTAGAAATGGGATTTCATTTGTTGGCCAGGCTGGTCTCGAACTCGTGACCTTGTGATCCGCCCGCCTTGGCCTCCTAAAGTGCTGGGATTACAGGCATGAGCCTCTGTGCCCAGCCCAGTTATAAGAACTCTTTTAAAAAATCTTTTAAGTGTGTTGTAGAGATGAGGTCTCAGTATGTTGCCCAGGCTGGTCTCAAACTCCTGGGGCTCAAGCAATCCTCCCTCCTCAGCCTCCCAAGTGCTGGGATTACAGGCATGAGCCACTGCGCCCAGCCCAGTTATAAGAACGCTTTTTAAAACTCTTTTAAATGTTTTGTAGAGATGAGGTCTCACTATGTTGCCCAGGCTGGTCTCAAACTCCTGGGGCTCAAGCAATCCTCCCTCCTCAGTCTCCCAAAGTGCTGGGATTACAGGTGTTAGCCACCTCACCTGGCCAGTTATGAGAACTCTTCTTTTTTTTTTT
>NW_012116166.1:1950734-1952450 GCF_000951035.1 Colobus angolensis palliatus | reverse complement strand
TGTAGAGACGGGGTTTCACCGTGTTGGCCAGGCTGGTCTCCTGTGCTCAGGCAATCCGCCCGCCTTGGCCTCCCAAAGTGATAGGATTACAGACATGAGCCACCACATCCAGAGGAGCCTCTCTCAAAAGGAGACATTTGATTTCTTTTTATTTCCATAGGTTTTTGGGGAACAGGTGGGATTTGGTCAATGAGTAAGTTCTTCAGTGGTGATTTGTGAGATTTTGGATGATCCCATCACCTGAGCAGTATACACTGAACCCAATTTGTAGTCTTTTATCACTCACCCCCCTCCCACACTTTCCCTCTGAGTCCCCAAAGTCCACTGTGCCGTTCTTAGGCCTTTGCATCCTCATAACTTAGCTCCCACTTATGAGTGAGAACATAAAATGTTAGGTTTTCCATTCCTGAATTACTTCACTTAGAATAATAGTCTCCAGTCTCATTCAGGTTGCTGCAAATGCCATTAACTCCTTCCTTTTTGTGGCTGAGTAATAGTCCATCTCATATACGTATATATATATAGCAATTGTGCATATATGCATATATCACACAATTGCAAAAATGTGGAACCAGCCCAAATGCCCATCAATCAGCAAGTGGATAAAGAAATTGTGGCTGAGTAACATTCCATCATATATATATTTGCAACTGTGAACTGTGCTGCCATAAACATGCATGTGCAAGTATCTTTTTCATATAATGACTTCTTTTCCTCTGGGTAGATACCCAGTAGTGGGACTGCTGGATCAAATGGCAGTTCTACTTTTAGTTCTTTAAGGAATCTAAGAGGAGACATTGGAGCTAAGACCTGATGCATGAGAAAAATCCAGCAAGGAGAGCTATGGGGAAAGTATTCCAGGCATAGGGAACAGCATGAACATAGGCGCAGTGGGAATAGGTTTCGTGGGATCACAGAACGCAGGAAGGCTGGAGCACAACGAGGGAGGGAGAGTGGGTGAGGTGAGACGGAAGAACTGGGCAGGCAGGGGCACTGTGGGCTGTCACAGGAGTTTGGATCTTAGTCTAATGCTACTAGAAGCTCTTGGAGAGTTTTAAGTAGGAGAGTGACTCATCGGATTTACTTGTTGAAGGATTGCTCTATGACTGTGGGAGACCCCAGGAAGCAGAAATCAGAAACATAGAGACCAGCGGTTCAAACCGGGCAAGATGGCGGCTTGGCCAACACTGGGGCAAGGTGGGATGGACATAGGAGGCAGATAGGTTTGCAAACAGAGAGAAGGCAGGCTGCCCTTGGCCTAATGAGCATGCAGGCCCATGGTCTTGGGACCAGTAGAGGCTGACAAGGACTTGGGCAGGGACAGTTGGACAAAGCATAACATGAAAACACAGCTTCCTGCTCCTCAGGACTCCACCTCTGCAGATGGAGTGCTCTGTCTACGTCACTCCTCACTGAAGACCTAGTTTTCTTTCCTGTCCCCTCACCTCCGTGCTCTTTGATTTTTGAGATAGAGTCTCCCTCTGTCGCCCAGGCTGTAGTGGACTGGCATGATCTCGGCTCACTGCAGCCTACGCCACCTGGGTTCAAGCCATTCTCCTGCCTCAGCCTCCCAAGTAGCTGGGATTACAGGTACATGCTACCATGCCCAGCTAATTTTTGTATTTTTAGTAGAGACGGGGTTTCAACATGCTTGCCATGGTCTCAAACTCCTGACCTTGTGATGTGCCTGCCTCAGCCTCCCAAAGTGCTGGGATT
>NW_012116166.1:1948708-1949812 GCF_000951035.1 Colobus angolensis palliatus | reverse complement strand
TCTCTACTAAAAATACAAAAATTAGCCAGGCGCGGTGGCAGGCGCCTGTTAGTCCCAGCTACTCAGGAAGCTGAGGCAGGAGAATGGCGTGAACCTGCGAGGCGGAGCTTGCAGTGAGCCGAGATCGAGCCACTGCCCTCCAGCCAGGGGGACAGAGCGAGACTCCGTCTCAAAAACAAAACAAAAAACAAAAAACCTGCAGTTTGGGTCGTGCTAAAGTCACATCTTCCTGTTCTTTAAGGAAGAACAGTCAAAAGTTGCAGGCCCGGCCAAGTGGTCTGAGACTCCATGGGAACCCCATTTACATGGCAACAGCTAAAGGGACAAAGACCGCTGCTCCTCCACCATCACGCCAACCCTCTGAACACAGAGACAGTCCCGTGTTCATCTAACTCGATGTCTTTCATTTTCCTTAAAAATGTGCACTGCCTGTCTCTCCAGTGTACTGAGGGCCAGGATGAGCAGGGAACCCCAGGCTGCCCTGCCCTCATGGAGTCCACAGGCTGGTGGGGCAGGGAGACGCCAGACAAATGACCACGCCAGAGGCCAGGTATTGAGTCCCATAACAGCAAACATTTCCCAAGCTCTCGCTGTGTGCTGAGCCTTAGACACACCATTCTGTAGCACTAGATGTGATTTACACACCGTCCTCCACAACAGAAACTGATGTCAGGCCATCCTGCTTCAGCTCCAGACACAGCCACAGTGAGGCCCCAGCAGTCCTCAAGGCCACCAGCCAGGACGCGGTTGGAAGAAGGAACAGAGAGGTCTTTAGAACCTGATGGACTATGAGGGAGGAGGAGGGGGTCGAGGAGGTTCCTCTGAGCAGTGACGCTTGAGTTGAGACATAAGAGATGAGAAGGCATTGACGGGGAAGGGAGGGGTTTAAAGGGAGGAAGAGCATGAACAAGGCCCTGGGGTGGATAACCAAAACTCACCGGAGGAGTCGGGAGGTGGCCGAGGGGGCCACTGTGAGGACTTCCTTCGCGCTCTGTCTCTCTTAGAAACAGGGTCTCACTCTGTCACCCAGGTTGGAGTGCAGTGGTGAAATCACAGCGTATTGCAACCTTAACTTCCTGGGCTCAAGTGATTTTCCACCTTGGT
>NW_012116166.1:1942903-1943253 GCF_000951035.1 Colobus angolensis palliatus | reverse complement strand
AAAGAGCTTTATTGAGATGTCATTCACATACCATACAGTGTACCCATTTAAAATGTTTTTACTATGGATATATTAGTGTGTGTGTGTGTGTGTGTATATATCAATTAGTATATATATGAACATTTTTCAGTATATTTACAGATATGTGCAACCATCACTACAATCAATTTCAGAACATTTTCACTGCCTTAAGAGGAAACCCTTTAGGTATCATGTATGCCCACCTCCTCTGCCCTAGGCAACCACCACTCTACTTTCTGTCTCTTTAGATTTTCCTATTCTGGACTTTGACATGAATGGAATCATGTCATATGTGGGCTTCTGTCACTGGCTTCTTTCACTTTGTGTAT
>NW_012116166.1:1933652-1941158 GCF_000951035.1 Colobus angolensis palliatus | reverse complement strand
AGTTGCTCAAAGAGCTAGTGCTGAACACGGGGCCAGGGCTGCTGCACTGGCCTAACTGGGTGCTGAGACTTCCTGGCTGGCTCTGCAAGGTGCCACGTGTGGCACTGGGGAAGGTGGCAGGAAGGACGTGTTTCCAAGAACAAACGACCCACAGAAGCCTCCATTCCTAGAGTTATTTCCCACTGGGGCTTTGCTGCCCATCTGCTATTTACCAAGGAGGTGCCGATGCCATAGGGGACCTCATGTCCCTGGAAGTGGCCAAGCCAGGCTGAAGCAGCTGGTGGGCCCAGCCTGGAAGGCCAAGGGCTCCACTGGCCCGAGGAGGCTGGGGCTGTTGTAGACTCAGAGCTTGTTCAGACTGCAATCAAACCCTTCCTCTCCACAGAACGCCTGATGCAGAGCTAGGCTGCCTTCCTGGGCTGCTCCAGGGCTGTGGGGTTTGGGTGTTTGCTCCCTGTGGCCAGGTGAGGCTAGAGAGGGCAGATGGTTTACTCTGGCAGGACCCCGAGTCCCCAGCCCACCCCTGCACCCACCCTCTGCTTCTTGGGAGCCAGATGACTCTGGGGACTCTAACCTCCTCCCCTTTCTCCTGCAGTTCTCTTTCCTGGCATGTGCATCTGTCCACATTCTTCTGTCAACATTAGATTTAGGGCCGGCTCAAATGCCACCTCCTCCAGGGAGCTGTCCTCCCTCCCCTCTTCTGGATGCCATGGTGTATATCCGCCCTCCCTCAGACACTGATTTAGTGTCCTGTTGCTCTGAGGTTCAGGTGATCTGGCTCATGACTTCTGATGCTAGCAAATACACAGGGTTCTCCTGGAAGACATGACCCCAGTCCTCTTTATTGATTTGGTCAGAATTATTCTGGGTTTGAAATTAAAGAAAAGAAATTGTATCTTTCCTATTTCTCCGTTTGCAAACTTTATTATTATTATTCTTATTATTGTTTTTGGAGACAAGGCTGCACTATCATGGCTCACTACAGCTTCTACCTTTTGGGCTGAAGCGGTTCTCCCACCTCAGCCTCCTGAGCAGCTGGGACTACAGGCGCACACCACCACATTCAGCCAATTTTTATTTTTGGTAGCGAGGTCTCACCATGTTGCCCAAGCTGGTCTCATAGGAGGGTCCTGATGCCTTGATCTTATCCCATCTCCTTCCCTGTCTCAGCACTGTCCATTCTTGCTGCAGCAGCCAAGACGGGTCTTCCTAAAACACAAGCAGATCACATCCTACTTAAAAAAACAGAAAACAGGCTGGGCGCGGTGGCTCACACCTATAATCCCAGCACTTTGAGAGGCTGAGGCGGGTGGATCACGATGTCAGGAGTTTGAGACCAGCCTTGCCAACATGGTGAAATCCCATCTCTACTAAAAATGCAAAAATTTAGCCAGGCGTGGTGGCGCATGCCGGTAATCCTAGTTACTCGGGAGGCTGAGACAGGAGAATCGCTTGAACCCGGGAGGTGGAGGTTGCAGTGAGCTGAGATCGTGCCACTGCACTACAGCCTGGGTGACAGAGCGAGACTCTGTCTCAGGAAAAACAAACAAACAAACAAAAAAGAAAGCACGTCCAGCCCTTGGTGATTTGGCCCTGAGCCTCCTCCAGCCCCACCTCTTGCTGCTGCTTCTTCCTCCTGGGACTTAAACTCCAGGCTCTCCAAACCACATCCTCTTCCTCCTCACCCAGTTCAGGCATCACTTCCTCCAGGAAGGCCTCCAACATTTTCCCAAGCAGCAAAGACCACCCCCTGCTGAGTGTGCACAGCTGTTCACCACCTTAGCAGGGCTGACTCTGGGGAGCCCACTCTCTGGCCCTGTTTGCCCTATAGGTGCCTGTGCTTTTCCCTGCCCACCTCCCCATTGCCGAGCCTGGCCTGTGGGTAGTGTCCATGGACAGATCTGAGGACTCAAGGGAGTGGGAAGCCGTGAGTGGGCCCCACCTACCCCGGGGAAGGCAGAATTGCAAGCTTCACACCTAGATCCCTTCAGGCCTCAACTTAGATGCTACCTCCTCCAGGCGGCTTTCCCTGACTCCCTCTGAGATGCTGCCCTCCAATGATCTCATCATATCCCTGGTTTCATTTTCTTCCTAGCATGGAGACCAGCTGTTATCTTCCCTGCTTGTTTAATTGTCCCTCTCCCAGCCGCCCACACCCACGGCACTGTCAGCTCCAAGGGGCAGATTATAGTTCCCTCTGTATCCCAGCCCTTGGCATAGCACCCATGCCAGAGAGGCCCAGTAAATAATGAGTAAATGCCTGAGCTTCAGGACCCTCCCCAGGGGTGGGTTTTTGAGCCACCTTTGAGAAGAATTGTCATGGCTTGCAGGTTTAGGAGACGGTACCAGGCTGGGGGAAGTTCCAACAGGGTTGGTGATCCCCTTGACATTGGGACCCCTGTCTCTACCCCAGATTCTGGGTCTTTGGGTGATAGAGGCTGTCCCCGAGAGACAAAAAATGGCTCACTCCTGGTTGGGCATCCCAAGACTTAGTTCTCCAAAGCAGAGGGGCTGTATGTAGTTCTGGGAAGGGCAGAGTGTCCCCAGGTCCTGCCCTCCCTCCTGTAGCCACTGTCCTCTTCAGCTGCCCTTCCAGGCTGCTGGTGGGTACCCCCAGCTCCACCATCCTGTCTCAATAGCCTCGGGCCTTACCTTTTCTTTCTCCTCCCCTTTTCCCTACTCTGTTCTCTTTATTTATCTTTTCCTCCTTCTCTTATGGTCTTCCACATCCACTTACAGTGCGTGACACACAGTAGGTGCACAGCAACTATCTGTTGGCTCATTCAGCTTATAACATACTCCTCTTATTAATAAAGAGAAGGAGATGTCCCCCACTCCAAATCTTTCCCATCATCTCCCTGCATCCTCAAGATTCCTGGTGCATAGTGACTTAACACCTGAGTAACAGTTTATTCCCTCTATTTTATTTGGTTCATCTGTCCATCCATCTAACCACTTGCCCACCCACCCACCTATCCACCCATCCGCCCGCCCTTCCATCCACTCATCCATTCATTCGTCTATCCATCCATCCATCCACCCATCCATTCATTCTACCCATCCATCCATCCACCCACCCTTCCATCCATCCATCCATTCACTCATCTACCCATCCACCAACCATCCACCCATCTATCCATCCACCCACCCACCCATTCATTCACTCAACAACCCACCCACCCCACCCATCCACTCATTTATCCACCCATCTGTCCATTTACCCACCCATCCATTCATCCATCCATTCATCCTCCCACCCAGTGATCCACCCAGCCACCCACCCATCCATTCATCCATCCATCTACCTATCCACCCATCCACCTATCCACCCACCTGCCCATCTATCCATCTTTCTGTCTGTCCACACACCCATCAATCTACCACTCATTCATCCATCTATCCATCGTCCCACCCACCCATTTATACATTCATCCAGCCACCCATCCATCCACCTACTGGGAATAGACTGGTTCTGAGTGATTGTGACATAGAAAGTGGGGTTAGGGGGTGGGGAATAAGACAAATGCACATCTAGATGTACTATGAAGTGGGGCCTACAAACCCAAGTGCTGGCAGGAAGTGGAGTTGGCTGGGTAACCCACCAGGCAAACATGGCAAAATGTCTCCTTAGTCTGCTCATGGCCTGCTGGTTGCCAGTCTGTGAGTCTGATCTGGAGCTACTAGCAGAACATTATTGTGCTGGGAAGCTTGGCTGAGGGTCCCGTGTAGCTAGTGGCAGGAGTGGGGGTTCTAGGCAGAGCCCCCAAGAAGAGGGGGCATTTGAACTGGGCCTGAAGATCTCCTGTCTTTACATCTTCTGGCCAATATGTGATTTCTGCATACTCGGGGCAGCCTGTTTACTGTCCCCTCTTCTCCCCACACCTTCAGCCCAAGGGTGAAGGACAGCCACTGCCCGATGTTCCTCTCTCCTCTCTCCAGGAGTCCAGTGGGGCCATGGAAGACACACACACACACACACAGAGGCACACACAGAGACACACGTACAGATACACACACAGACACACACATGCACACGTACAGACACACACACACAGACACACAGACGCACATACAGACACACACACATGTGTGCACACACACGTGCGCACACACACACGAGTGTGAACTTCTGGGGCAGGGACCTTGTCCACCGTGTTTGTGGCTGCAGCCAGAGCCTGTGCAGGTGCTCAGTGAGCCCTTGCTGAGTGAATGAATGACAGGCGGATGGCACCTGTCGAATGAATGAAGGAGTGTACGAACAGAAATAATCAGGAGGATTTCATGAAGGTCCGGGTTGAGTGGACTGTCCTATATCACTGTGATCAGGGATGTGAGGGCAGAAACCAGCCTCCTAGCATTTCCTTTCTTTTAAAAGGATTATTAATTTTTAATTACAGAAGCATGCATGAATACATCCTCATTATAAGAAGAAGAATTCCAACATGACAGATAAGGCCCAAGCTCTCCTTTATCGCCAGCTCCAGACCTGTCCCGCCTCTTGCCCCCATAGGAGGATGCATGGATGGGGTGCAGTGCTCCCTGCCATGGCGTCCTCCACATATCTTATGTATTTGTAGGTGGATGGACTTGTGTGTGTACGCACACATGTGGATGTGCCTAATCATGACATATGGTGTGGTTTCATAAGATTTTAAAAGATGCATGGGAGTTAGGCATGGTGGCTCGTGCCTGTAATCCCAGCACTTTGGGAGGCCGAGGCAGGAGGATCGCTTGAGCCCAGGAGTTCAAGAGCAGTTTGGGCAACATACTGAGACCCTGTCTCTTCAAATAATTTGTTTTGTTATTATTATTATTTCTTTTGTTCTCTTTTTTTTTTCTTCAAAGAATTTAAAAATTAGCCGGGTGTGGTGGCACATAACTGTAGTCCCAGTTACTTAAGAGGTTGAGGTGGGAGGATTGCTGGAGTCCAGGAGATGGAGGCTACAGTGAACTATGATCGCCCTACTGCACTTCAGCCTGGGCCACAGAGTGAGACTCTATCTCAAAACAAAAAGTGGGGTCACATTGTGTGTGTGCGCACACACACCTACCTTTATTTAACATTTACTTTCTTTTTCAGGAATAACATTTCCTGGAGCTTCCTCCATATGAGAATATCCCCATTCTTTTCGTTACTGTTATTGTGGCCCGGGGTTTCACAGCTTCTTTTTATTTATTTATTTATTTTTTGAGACTGAGTCTCGCTCTATCACCCAGGCTGGAGTGCATTGGTGCGATCTTGGCTCACCGCAATCTCCGCCTCCTGGGTTCAATGGATTCTCCTGCTTCTGCCTCCCGAGTAGCTGGGACTATAGGCACACGCCACCATGCCAAGCAAAGCTTTATATTTTTAGTAGAGATGAGGTTTCATCATGTTGGCCAGGCCCGTCTCGAACTCCTGACCTCAGATGATCTGCCCACCTCAGCCTCTCAAAGTGCTGGGATTACAGACATGTGCCACCACGCCCAGCCTCCACAGCTTCTTGAGTCACCACCCTACTGCTCTCCACCTTGAATGTTCCTAAATACTCGTTCCCACAGAGTCAGCCTCAGTGGACATCACGTGCCCAGCTCCTTGTGTCCCCGTGACATTGCTGGGTTATAGACTGCCCTGACTACCACCTTCCTGATGGCGTGGACCACAACAGGTCCTGCAGTGGAAAGAAAGACTCATGGCTCCGTGATCTCTGAACCTCAGCGTCTGTAAGGCCCCAAGAACACGCCCTGGGGAGCCACAGGCTGCAGAGACTGGGTGTCAGTGTGCAGGGCCCACTGCCCAGAGGCAGAGCCTCCACCAGGACCCTGGCTCCGACCGGAGGCACTGCCTCCACCTACTGCATGCCAGAGCTGGGCAAGGCCCAGGTGCACGTTGACAGCCTTGGTCCTGCCTCAGGAGGCTCTCAGTCTGTAGGGGCCACACAGAGCAAGCTGTCCACCACCTGTTTGTGTCAGTGCTGGGCTGGAGGCCCAAGCTGGGAACTGAGTGGGGCGGCTGCCAATTGGGGCCTAGAGTGACTTCCGTTGAAGCAAAACCCAGGCATTTGAGGAGGTGGGTGTGAGACCTGTCCTTGCACACCCAGCCTCCCCGCATCCTGGTGCTCGGGTGCCACAAGCCAGGCCCCAAAGGCCCCAGGGGCGACCCAGCCCAAGCCCTTGTCCCTCCCTGTCCCGTGCTATGTCCCTGCCCTCCAGCGCTGGAAAGCATCTCCGATTCCGGCAGGCATCACAGTGTGCAGCTCCTCGGGCAAGCTCGGCACAGGTGCCAACTGTGATTCCACTCTCCCCGCTTCCATCTCTATAGCTCAGCACCTGCAGAAGCCCCCACTAGAGCCATGCCAACGAGGGGGCTGCGACTGTGTGCGTGCTGCCCGCGTGCGGGCCCACGTGCCCGTCTGCCAGTGCGTGCACGGAGCCACGAGGGAAATTTCCAGCACAAAGACTGTAGGCCTGAGAGAGAGGGGGAATTGCTCAGCAAACTTCAGAAGCGATCAAAATGTCCTTTCCATAAAGTCCCAGCTTAAAAAATGTTAGCAGGTGCATGTACAATAGCGAGTCAGTTGGGATGGATTACTATGGAATACCATTTCCGCTCATTACAGATTATGAATTCAGGGCATAGTTTTCTGTAAATTGTCATTCTTGTCTGGTAAGGAAAGCTAATTTTTCCCTCATATGGGGGAAAAAAAAAACTCACCATTCTGCTGGGCCACTGCTCCTTGGAACAGCACCTGCTGGAGCCTGGCATCACTTGGGACTGCCAGAACGGGCTGGGGCTGGTCCTCCTGGGATGATCTCTGGCGTGAGCAGAGAGGACTTTGGGGAAGTAAGAAAGGCCCCCGATCATGGGTGCTGGGCATTTTCTGGAAGAAGGATGAAGAGGGTGAGTTTTGTGTGGTGGAGATGAGGTGTGAGTGACCAGGAGGGGAGGAAATTCATTGGCAAGACATAAAGGTCATGCCCATTATTATTCATTCATTCATTCCTTCACTCCTTCATTCATTCATTCCACAAGTGTTTGTTGAGCGGACAGTGTATAGGATCCTCTTCCACAGACTGGCGTCATAACAGTGCTAAGGTCTTCTCTTTCTTGCTCTCTTTTCTTTGGTCTCGCTCTTTCACCGAGGCTGGAGTGCACTGGCACCATCAGAGCTCACTGCAGCCTCAAACTCCTGGGCTCAAGCAATTCTCCTGCTTCAGCCTTTTGAGTAGCTGGGACTATAGGTGCACCTCACCACACCCGGCTTTTTTTTTTTTTTTTTTGAGACGGAGTTGCCCAGGCTGGAGTGCAACCTCCACCTCCCAGGTTCACGTCATTCCCGAGTAGCTGGGACTACAGGCGCACACCACCACATTCAGCCAATTTTTATTTTTGGTAGCGAGGTCTCACCATGTTGCCCAAGCTGGTCTCATGGGAGGGTCCTGATGCCTTGATCTTATCCCATCTCCTTCCCTGTCTCAGCACTGTCCATTCTTGCTGCAGCAGCCAAGACGGGTCTTCCTAAAACA
>NW_012116166.1:1926731-1933368 GCF_000951035.1 Colobus angolensis palliatus | reverse complement strand
TCTCGGCCTCCCTAAGTGCTGGAATTATGGGCATGACCCACCGTGCCCGGCCCAGGTCTTCCCTTCCAGTGGGGAAAAGCAAGTAATAAAGGGAGAGGTCTTTGTTGCTGCAAAGGGAGAGGAAAGGCTGGTCTGGGGGAGGTGACTTTGGGGCTGAGCCTGGGGGAGGAAGAGGAGCCAGCAGCCCTCGTGCACTGCAAGTTTTGGGCAGCGCAAGCCAGGCTTGTCCTACAGTGAGGGAAAAGACCAGAGAGGCTGGAGCTGAGGGGCAGAGGAGAGAGTGGAGAGGCCAGGCTGGGGCCGAGCCACACACACCCAAAGTGCACAAGAAGCTGCTGGATGGTTCTGAACAAAGAGAGATGGGGTTGGCTTCTTTTGGCAGCTCTCTCAGGCTGCTGGGTGGAGAACAACAGGAGGAGGTGCTGTGGTGTGAGAGGACCCGCAGGCTGCGAGAACAAGAGCGGTGCTGCCGCGGCCCCCACTGCAGAGTTCTGAGATTCGTGGTGGTTCATACCTCCACCAACACCCTCCACCCTGCCCCCCATAGGACCAGCCACCTCTGGTCCTTGACGTCTGCCCCCCGGGGTAGCCTCAGGGGAGTGTGGTGATTGTGTGCCAGCTGCCATTTCTTCTCCTAATTGGACTAAGGAAGGGCAGCCCCTCCAGAGGTGTTGGAATTTCTCTCTCTAGTATGATAGCAGCAGACTTCTTTCTTTTTCTTTTTCTTTCTTTTTTTCTTTTTCTTTTGAGACAGAATCTCATTCTGTCGCCCAGGCTGGAGTATAGTGGCGCGATCTCGGCTCACTGCAATCTCCGCCTCCTGGATTCAAGCGATTCTCCTGCCTCAGTCTCCTGAGTAGCTGGGATTATGGGCAGCCCCTCCAGAGGTGTTGGAATTTCTCTCTATGCCTGGCTAATTTTTGTATTTTTATTAAAGATGGGGTGTCGCCATGTTGGTCAGGCTGGTCTTGAACTCCTAACCTCAGGTGATCCACCCACCTCGGCCTCCCAAAGTGCTGGGATTACAGGTGTGAGACACCACTCCCGGCTCTATTTTTTTTTTTTTTTTTTTGAGATGGAGTCTCACTCTGTTGCCCAGGTTCAGCTCACTGCAACCTCCACCTCCTAAATTCAAGTGATTCTCCTGTCCCAGCTTCATGAGTAGGTGGAATTACAGGTGTGAGCCACCGCACCTGGCTAATTTTCTGTATGTTTAGTAAAGAAAGGATTTCATCATGTTGGCCAGGCTGGTCTGGAACTCCTGACCTCAGGTGATCCACCTGCCTCAGCCTCCCAAAGTCCTGGGATTATAGGTGTGAGCCATGGCGCCTGGCCACAGCAGACTCTTTAAGACAGGGGAAGCTGGAACTTATTCTCGTACGAGACCCATATTCCTCAAGACCCATTCAGAGACAAGCAAAAGAAACTTGAATCAACCAGCTCAAGTGCAACTGAAATAACATTAGGAAGTGATTGGTTCTTGCTATCAGCAAGTCCAGGGACTTCAGGCCTGGCTGGATCCAGGGGCTTAAATAATATTGACAGGTCCTTTCTTGGTCTCTGTTCTCCTCTTCTCTGGCTTCATTCTCTGGCAAGTGGTCCCTGAGTGGTGCTAGAGATGCCATCAGCCACTGCAGACTTAACCTCCTGCTAGCTAAGGAGAGTCCTTGGCTCAAATGGGATCCTCTGTGGAAGTTGAGGAGGTAAAGCAAGCCCAGGGGAGCTGCTTTGGCTGGGACTGGGGGAAGCCCCTCTGCTCACTGGCCTCTACTCCTTGGACTCACCACTTGGCCCCTGAAAAATGCAGTGGAAACCTGGAGCTCACCCATGTGGTCCCGGTGTCCCCCACTGCAGCATTCCAGCTGCCTGTTCTAGCACCCACAGTGACCCTGCAGAGCTTTCTCATCTGCAATGAGGGCCTGGGCCAGGGCAGACCCACTGCACTTGCGGCATCCAGGGAGGCCCTGCCTGGAGTGGTCCTAGAAGCAAGACACACTCCCGCCTCACCGGGGACCAGGATTCCTCCAAGGCCCACACACCCTCATAACAGAGGGCTTCACTTCATGCACCTCCCCATAAAAGCACACACCCAGAACTTCCATCCCACTTCCACCCTGAGATCCAAGAAACCACAGTGCTCTCTCAAGCAAGACCAGCTCACTCCTCAAGTATGGAGGCTCTGCAGACAGACGGTCGCAGTTGCTAGCTGTGTGATGCTGGACACATTTCTTAACCTCTCTGTGCCTCAATATCCTTGGCTGTGCAGTGGGAGACATAACATCAGGGCTCTTGTGGGGACTAACTGAGGAATGTGGAGGGCATCTAGCGTGTAGCAGATGCTCCTGACATGTTAACCATGATCATCCCGGGCACAGCTGATCCTGAGGTCATGACAGTCTGGGTTTTGGTTGCAGGTGACAGGAACTAACTTCAGCCATCTCAAACAAAAGGGGCTTCCCATTGGAAAAAGCCCACAGGAATCTTCTCAGGAATTCCCAGGGCCTGTGGTCAGCCCTCGTCTCCACAAGGGGCTGACACTAAACTACGTTCTGGCTTTCCCTATGCAAGCGCTGGACTGGCGCAGGGCCCGTCAGGCAAGAGCTGATTGAGCTGCAGAATGAAGACCTCTGAGATCTGCCCTCGACCCGACTGAGCCAGTTGTGGGGTTGGGGTTTGGTGCTGCCCCTGATGCTTCTGAGACAGGGACACCTTGCAGCCACGGGGTCCTCAGCCTCTCTGTTCTCTGTTCCACTTCCAGGAGGGAGTGGCTGGATCCATGCTCTGGGTCACATGGACATGAGTGATGCCTTCACTGTAGGTGCCCAAGGTGCTGAATCCAGGGCCTTCCGGTGCCAGCTTCAAGCAATGGCCCTGCCACATGCCTCTGTGTGAGCTCATGCAGGTCACTTTCCTCTCTGAGCCTCAAGAGTTATGATAAACCAGAGAAACCCAACCTCCCAGGAGAGGTTCCCTTCCTCCCTGCATCTCTGGCTTAAGACCTGCAGCCCTGGAAGTAGGCATCGGATTGGCTGGGCCCTGCTCTCACCCCCGCCATGCGGTAGACCAGGCAGTGGCAGAGTCAGGTTGGAGCCCATCCTGGTCTTTGTTGTGTGAAAGGGCAGTGAGAGGGAGGCAAGGGGGATCGCCCTCCTGTGAAGACTACCCATCAGGAAATTCCCTGAAAAGGATGCTTCTCGGGATGGAGGCAGGGGCTGGAGACCCAACACCACACATGTGCAGTCTCGACTGTCTGATTTTAAAGTCCTTTTTAAAAATTTTCACTTGAGACAGAGTCTCACTCTTGCCCAGGCTGGAGAGCAGCGGTGCATTTCATGGCTCACTACAGCCTCCACCTCTGAGGTTCAACCGATTCTCCTGCCTCAGCCTCTCGAGTAGCTGGGACTACAGGTGCGCACCACCACACCTGGCTAATTTTTGTATTTTTAGTAGAGACGGGGTTTCACCATGTTGACCAGGCTGGTCTCGAACGCCTGACCTCAGGTGATCCGCCTGCCTCAGCCTCCCACAGTGCTGGGATTACAGGCATGAGCCACCACACCCAGCCTATTTATTTATTTGTTTAGAGACAAGGTCTCACTCTATGGCCCAGGCCAGAGTGCAGTGGCACGATCATAGCTCACTGCAGCCTCAGACTCCTGGGCTCAAGCGATCCTCCACCTCGGCCTCACAATACACTGGGATTACAGGAGGGAGCCACCATGGCCGGCCACACCTGGTGTTCTGGCCACGTCCCTACCCCCACCACTGAGCTCCAGGTTCCTTGGCCCTAGACAGAGGCCCACTGAATAAGAAGAGAGGGACAAGGCCCCCAGCAGGCCTGCCACCAAGGAGCCGGTCAGTACCTACTTTCCTCCTGGAACGTTAGACCCGGGGGAGATGGTGCTGAGGCTGAGACTGGTTTCTTCCCCAAACTGCCTTCTCCTTTCCATCTGCGAAATGGGAATAAGACACCTGTCGTCAGCCATTGCGATGCCACCAGGAGCTCACAGCATGGCTCTGAGAGTTGTTGAAAAGGGCACCAACCACAGCAAAGGGTTATTACTATTATTATTGACCATAAAATACTTGACAAATGATTGCAGAGTCTGCCGGAGAGGAGTCTGCCTGCCTGGGGAGAGATTTTTAGGGCTGCTTTAAGAGTCTTTTGGAAGCGCAAACCCCAGCAGAGGGAGCTGGCTCCATGGAAGCCTTCAGGAGCAGATAGGCCCGGAGCTGGGAAGTCTTTGATTACCTTACATCTGTTTTTATGGAAACTTCTGGGAGCAGCTGAGGGGAAACGGAACTGTAAACAGCACAGCCGGCGTGGCCTCCCCACCAGATTGTTAATGGGGAATCGCCCACGCGTGGCTCCCCTCGCTGGCGAGGGTTTGGCCCCTGGTCTGCCGCAGGAGTGATTAAACGATATGAGCACGCGGAGAGCAAACCCAGCCGCAGAAGACGAATCAGGGTTTTATGTCCCTCAGTTCTGCGCAGTAAAACAAAATACCCCTGTTAAGTGCGAATTAATTGGCTCCTGTAATTGGCGCGTGGCGCTGCCTCTGGCCTCTTTGTGGGCTAGGGGTGGGGGGATCGGAGGCCTGTCCGCTGGGCTGCAGAGTCCCCGTGGGCTGCAGGGCCCGGGAGCAGGGCCCCTGCTGCTGATGAATTGCTTCCTGTTGCTCTGGGAGGTGCCTGCTTGGAGGAGTGCTCGCGCCTGAGCATGCAGCAGGCTTGCAGAGCTGGCTGCTGGCTCTCAACCTCTCACCTGTCAGCTGGGGGCTGTCACCCTTGTTCCATTTGTGTCTTGTTGCTGCTAGAGACTGGATCCCAGTGAAGCACTGTGTACACACACACATACACACACAATTCAGCCCAGAGAGGAGGCGCCATGTCTTCCCAGTACAGTGTTGATATCCTGGTCAGGCCACTACACAGTTGTGCACGTTGTGCACTGCACAAGAGCGTCTGGCTATAACCCACTCTGTGCTCCATTTATCATGCTGTGTACCTTTTAGGGACTGTACCAGGCCAGAAGGGCATCTTTTCCTGAGGGCACCTTGCCAGCTGGCAGGGACATGGTTCTGGTATTCTGAACCCCAGAGCACACTCCCCACACAGCAGCCACACTCTGTTACAGCCCCTACCCCAAAGCCCCGCAGGGCCTGTATCTGCACCATTCCTTCTGTCTGTGTTGCTGCTCTCTCTCTGTGCATGCAGGTGGTGCCCATTCTTCAAAGTCCATGCAAATGCCACCTCCCCAAGCCCTTCCTCTTGAGGCTGCAGTGAACCCCTAAGCTCGGCCTGGGACTCCCACCGTCCTTCTGGAAACAGAACCCCCACACATATGCATGCTTGGGGAAGCCTCCCCTCCCTCACTCCAGCCACGTGGGTCAGGCAGAGGCCATGATCGTTGAAACTGTCTCACCCTGCCCCTGAGACAGTCACTTAGTACCAGAGGGCACCCGATGGAACAAGAGACTTGACTTTTTTTTGTGAGAAATAAGGGTATGAATGCCTCGGGGGACCTTGCTTCCTTCCCATTCCAGGAGGCCAGCCTTGGGCAACTGAGGACTTGCAAAGGTGAGGCAGTCCTAGTCCCTCAGGCTGGTCCCTTCTGCAAGACCCTGTCATTAGACACATACCTGAGTTAAGCATAGCTGTCTCATGGCTCAGTGAGCAGGGCTTATCTGAGGACGGGGACTGCCTGAGGGTCCAGAGAGAGGATGCGTCAGAAAATGTGAAAGAGGGTAACCATAGAATCCCAGTGCCCCCTCCAACCCAGGCAGCCCACGGCAACCCCCAGCTTTCCCTCGTGCCCTGTGGATGTACACAGCATGGCAACCATTGGAAACAGCACACGGGACATTTTCAAGAATTCCTGGGACCTGTGGTCAGCCCTCCTCTCAGCCACCTCTGCAAGGGCCAGGCTGGAGCCGGGCCTGTGGGGCAAGGGCTGGCTGGGCTGCAGGCTCAGGGCCTGGGAGATCTGCCCTCAAGCTATCTGAGCTCTCTGGCGCTACAGGAGGTGCCTCTGACGCTTCTCAGAGCCACGGGAAGATGGGGTAATATCCACCCTTTCCCTGATCTGCGTGTGGGGCTGCCCTGTGACACCCATCCGCCCCATGGGAGCTGAAGGGAGTGCACTGTTGGAAATTATAGGCTGTGTGATACTTGAAAAGTGTCCAGTAGTATCTACAACATAGCAGATGTCTCCATGGCCTCACACAGGAGTAGAGCAGCAGGAGTACAAGGTGTGCTTAACAAGGCTGCCTGGGCACGGTGGCTCAAGCCTGTTATCCCAACACTTTGGGAGGTCAAGATAGGAGGATTACTTGAGCCCAGGAGTTTGAGATCAGTCTGAGCAGCATAGCAAGATCCTGTCTCTAAAAAATGTAATAATGATAAACAGTAGGCTCGGCACAGTGGCTCACTTCTGTAATCTCAGCACTTTAGGAGGCTGAGGTGGGTGGATCACTTGAGGCCGGGAGTTCGAGACTAGCCTGGCCAACAATGGCAAAACCCCGTCTCTACTAAAAATACAAAAATTAGCCAGTGTGGTGGTGTGCACCTGCAATCCCAGCTACTCGGGAGGCTGAGGCAGGAGAATTGCTTGAACCCGGGAGGCGGAGGTTGCAGT
>NW_012116166.1:1919891-1926681 GCF_000951035.1 Colobus angolensis palliatus | reverse complement strand
CGGGAGGCGGAGGTTGCAGTGAGCCGAGATCATGCCACTGCCCTCTAGCCTGGGTGACAGAGTGAGACTATGTCTCAATAATAATAATAAATAGCAGAGTGTCTGCCCCAAGGCTGTCCCTGTGTGGCACCCTGAATAGAGAGGCGAACTCCTGTGAGAGGCAGCAGAGCCACCTGCTGAGCCAGGTCATACGGCCGTCATCCCTCTGAGTGTGTGGCTTTGAGAAACTTGCTGGAATCCCTGGGCTGAGAACTGCTTAGACCGCTGGATGCAAAGATGGTCTCCTCCAGAGGAAAGAGGAGAAAGACTTCAGTGTGCGCCTGTGATAGTGGCATGAGGCACATGGTAAATTCTAAATGCGGTCCCTGGATTATTTTCCTGTGGTCACCATAACAAATTGTCACAGACATGGCGGCTTTAAAACAGCAAGCAGATATTTGTTCTCCCATGCTTCTGGAGGCTGAGCCCGAATTCAAGGTGCCGGCAGGGCCGTGCTCCCCCTGGAGGCTCCAGGCAGGAATCCCTCCTCACCTCCTCCAGCTTCTGGGGGCTCCAGGGATCCCTGACCTTCCTCTGCTGTGGCTGTGTTGTTCCACTTTCTGCCTCTGTCTTTACAAGGCCTTCCTCCCTGTTTTCGTGTCTCTGTGTCTCTATCCAGATTCCCCTCTCCATAGGAGTTGATTCAACTAAAATTCCTCTCAATCCAATGCACCCGTCATTGGATTTAGAAACTACCCTAATCAAGTATGACCCCATTGCATCTTGATTACATCTGCAAAGACCCGATTTCCAAATGAGGCCACAGTCACGGGTACTGGGGGTCAGGACTTCCGTATATCTTTCTGGGGGACACGCTTCAACCTTCAAGTCTCATCCCAGAGGCCTTCCGTGGGGTCCAGGCAGGAGGCAGAGCATGCCTCGATCTTAACTGAGTGAAGCCATGACTGCCATAGAAACCCAAGTGAGCTGAATCCACTAAAATGGAAAATTGGCCAGGCACAGGGGATCACACCTTGTAATTGCTGCAACTTGGGAGGCCAAGGCGGGAGGACCACTTGATCCCAAGAGTCTGAGACCAACCTGGTCAACATAGTGAGGCCCCGTCCCTACAAAAACTAAAACTAAGAATAAAGAGCCAGGTGTGGTGGTGTGCACCTGTAGTCCGAGCTACTCAAGAGGCTGAGGTGGGAGAACTGCTTGAGCCCGGGAGTTTGAGACCAACCTGGACAACATAGTGAGACCTTGTCTCTACAAAAAATAAAAATAAATTAGCTAGGCGTGGTGGCACACACCTGTAGTTGCAGCCACTTGGGAGGCTGAAGCAGGAGGATTGCTTGAGCCCAGGAGGCTGAGGTTGTAGTGACCTATGATCACACCACTGCACTCCAGCCTGGGCAACAGAGCAAGACCTTGTTTCAAAAAAAACCAAAAAGTGATACAAACCATTATTGTCTATAACTATATCACTGGTGCTTTTGGAAAAGCAGTCATACAATCTTGTGTCCGCGGTGATGGTACTAACTGGGTGTTTGTTTTCATCTGAACAGCCATGTCCACCACAGAGCCACTCCTTCAGCGAAACATGTGCAGGAAGTGTGGTCATGAACTGCACTCTTGGTATGACCAACCCTGCAGGATAACAAATCACGATTGCTTACTTGAAGGGACCTTAGCTTGGTTCCTATTTGACAAATGATGGCACATTCAATACATTGATTAAGTTGTGACAAGGGAATTGATCCAACTATAAATAATCAAGAATATGGACTGCGGCCAGGCGTGGCGGCTCACGCCTGTAATTCCAACACTTTGGGAGGCCGAGGCGGGCGCCTGACCAGCCTGACCAACATGGAGAAAACCTATCTCTACTAAAAACACAAAATTAGCTGGGTGCAGTGGCGCATGCTTATAATCCCAGTTACTCGGGAGGCTGAGGCAGGAGAATCGCTTGAACCCTGGAGGGGGAGGTTGCAGTAAGCCGAGATGGTGCCGTTGCACTCCAGCTTAAAATAGAGCGAGGCATGGGTGTCAGGGGCATGTGTAAGGGTCAGTGGGAGTCTGGGGTCAGTGTGTGTGTGTGTGTGTGTGTATACATGAGGTCAGTGTTGGGGCTGGTATGTGTGTCCATGGGAGTTGTGTAGACCGAACAGCAGAAGCTGGAGGCTGGAGGTCCAGCATCAAGGTGCCAGCAGGTTCACTTTCCCCTGAGGCCACTGTCCTAGGCTCCAGCCACCACCGGCTCACGTTGTCCTCACATGGCCTGCTCTCTGCGTGCACAGCCCTGGTGCCTGTGTGTGTCCAAATTTTGCCTTCTTAGGCCGGGCGTGGTGGCTCATTCCTGTAATCCCAGTACTTTGGGAGGCCAGGGCGGGTAGATCACTTGAGGTCAGTTCGAGATCAGCCTGGTCACCATGGGGAAACCCCATCTCCACTAAAAACAAAAATTAGCCAGGCATGGTGGTGCAAGGCCATAATCCCAGCACTTTGGGAGGCCGAGGTGGGCAGATTGCTTGAGGTCAGCAGTTTGAGACAAGCCTGGCCAACATGGCAAACCTCCGTCTCTACTAAAAATACAAAAAAAATTAGCCGGGGCTGGTGGCGCATGCCTGTATCTCAGTTATTCAGGAGGCTGAGGCAGGAGAATCACTTGAACCTGGGAGGCGGAGGTTGCAGTGAGCTGAGATCACACCACTGCACTCCAACCTGGGTGACAGAGTGAGACTCCGTCTCAAAAATGAATAAATAAATAAATAAATAAATAAAGCAGTTTATTTGCAGCCTTGACTCAGTTTGAGCTCCTGGGGGAGGAATCTAAATCCAGAGAAGTCAAGGGGATTTTTGTGGGGAGTGAAACAGAGCGTGAAGCAGGCCACGCCTTGTCTCAGAGACAGTTAGTATAGAGCACAGGGGCCTGGGATTCTGGATTTGCCCTGTGGAGCTCACAAGTGCACCCCACGGGGTGTTAATATTGATATATCCTTCCCCATACCCAGGAGGAAACTGAGGCTGGAGAGGGAGGTGGCTGGCTTGAGGGTGCACGGGGAGTTGGTAGCAGAGGTGGGTCCCAGCACAACACCTGGCTCACCCACGAGCCACCCCACTCCTTAGGAATGGCCGTGTGAGTGGTGTGGTCAAGGCCACTTTGGAGACAGCAATTTGGGGCCCTGATTGCAGACTTTCTGTTGCCACCGTTGTGTTTTCAGAGCAGTGGCCCCGTGTTCTGTCAAAGAGGCCCAGAGAAGATTGGTGGGGGTGAGGGGTGGGGCCAGACGTCTCTGGGCCAAGGGGAGCCCCCAGGGCTGGGACACTTCCGGAGATTGGGGGTGAAGTGGGCTTTGTGGGTCTGGCCGGAGGAGGCCACAGGATGGCCCTGAAGAGGCGGTGCGGGGAGTCACTGTCACCCTGACACTTTCCGGCCGGGCTCCTGCTCAGGGAGGGCCTTACACACAGGTGTCTGAGTTTCTGGTGTCCTGGGGCATTGGAATAACAGAGCAGGGAGAGGAAGGGAGATTTTCCCAAGCCTGGGAGAGCTCAGGCTGCTCCTCAGGGTTGTCCTCTCCCTCAGGGCACCTCAGTCACTGGCCTTTCAGGCCATTCCCAGCTGAGCACTTCCTGACTGCAGGCCTTTGCATGTGCTGTTCCCCCGTCTGGAACTCCCTTCCTCCAGATGTGCACATGACTGCTCTCTTCTCCATGTGCAAGGGCGTCACTCTCCGCCAAGCCTTTCTCTCCCCTCCCTGTGCATCACGTCACTTGTTTTGCTGTCTTCACAGGACCCACTGACTTCCCCATGCCCAGAAGTTCAGCTCCCTGGATTCAGGGATCCGGACTGTTTCATTCACTGCTCTCTCCCCAGTGCCTAGAGCAGCGCCTGTGCATTGCAGGGACTCAGGAATTATGTGTGCAGTGAGTGTGACATGGGTGGTGGATGGATGGGTGGCATTGGCTTTGGGCAGTGAAAACGCCCACTGGGTCAGGTGTGGCCGCGTGCACAAGCGTGCAGGGTCTCTGGCTGGAAACTGTGGTGGAAAGGAGGGCCCGCTGCTGCTCAGAGGCTGTCCCCGGCCCCAGGCGTTTTCCCAGAGCATCAGGGCCAGCTCTGCCTGGGGTTTGGTCACTCACTCACCAGGGGACCTCAGGAAAGTCCCTGTTCATCTGGGCCCAGGACCCGATTCTGTCATTTATGAATTATTATCCCCAGGCTGCCCTCCCCACGGGGTGGGGGAGCCTCAAAGAAGATCCAGTTAGTCTGGGTTTGGTGGCTCACGCCTGCAATCCCAGCACTCTGGAGGCTGAGGCAGGAGTTCAAGACCAGCCTAGGCAACATAGTGAAAACTCATCTTTACAAAAAAATGACATAGCCGGGTATGGTGGTGCACACCTGTAGTCGCTACTTGGGAGGCTGAGAAAGGAGGATCCCTTAGCCCAGGAGAGTGAGGCTGCAGTGAGCTATGATCACACCACTGCACTCCAGCCTGGACAACAGAACAAGACCCTGTCTCAAAAACATAAATAAATAAATATAAAATAAAAAAAATAAAATAAAGTCTGGTCTCTCACTGTGACTGCTCCGGGTGGCTCAGAGAGCTCCCACCTGGAGACGAAGTTTCCCAAGGAAGGAAGGACAGGGCTGCTCGTGGTGGAACTGTGCATGACCAACAACTGAAAACACCCCTAAGGGTTTAAGCCCCAGTGCAGTCCCTGCTTGTCCTTGGGGTCAGCCAGCTGTCACTGCCTCCAGCCCCTTCGGCACCCGTGTGGATCCCGGAAACTCATCCCCTCTGGGCAGGTGAATTACGGCCAAGGGGTGTCCCCACCGCTGGCTGACACAGCCATGTCTGGTGAGTAAGTGAGGCCACGTCAGCCCCCATCCCTGCTGCCTCCTTGCTTTAGGACATGAGGGTAGTAGTAGAATGTAATGGGCAAAGAGAGAGTTCCAGTGAGCGCCTTGGGGGAAAAAGCAAGAAAAGGAAGAACATGTGTGATTCAGCACCATGTATGGGGGCGCCAAAGCCCCAGAGGACAGTAAAATGTGTGTGGCTGCAAATGTATTATGTATCTATGCCTCTATCCATCTGTCATCTGTCTATCCATCTCTCTCTAAATAATCTCTATTTATAATCTATTTATCTATCATCTCTCTTATTTATCAATCACCTATCCACCAATCAATTATCTATCATCTATCTATCTATCTATCTATCATCTATCTATCTATCTATGTATCTATCATCTGTGTAAAATTTAGGATAAAAGTCTGGTAGTGACCCCAGCTACCCGGGCTGGGCAACAGTGATTACTCAAACTGGGTGACAGTGGTCGTCTCTTGGAGAGGGGTCAAAGGGAGCTTCTGCCTTGCTACAAGGAGGTCCAGGTGTCACCAGGGTGCACAGGCAATGCTGAAGCATCCCGGCCCTCCCTGGCCCTGGGTCTTGGTGCCTGCTGGGATCAGAAGAGGGAGCGTGCATCTGTGCTGTGAGCGTCGCATAGTACCACAAATGTCACCAGGTCTCAGTTAATTGGAGAATTCTGTTCAGACTTGCGAAGATGGAGGTGCAGGCCGGGTGCGGTGGCTCATGCCTATAATCCCAGCAGTTGGGAGGCCTAGGTGGGTGGATCACCTGAGGTCAGGAGTTCGAGACCAGACTGGCCAACATGGTGAAACCCCATCTCTACTAAAAATGCAAAAAAATTACCTGGGCACACCGGCTATATGGGAGGCTGAGGCAGGAGAATCACTTGAACCCAGGAGGCAGCAGAGGGCAGGGGTTGCAGTGAGCCGAGATCATGCCATTGCACTCCAGACTGGGCAACAAGAGTGAAATTTTGTTTCAAAAAAAAAAAAAAAAAAAAAAGAAAGGAGAAGGGGAAGGGGAAGGGGAAGAAGAAGGGGAAGAAGAAGTGGAAGAAGAAGGGGAAGAAGAAGGAGGAGGAGGAGGAGGAGGAGGAGGAAACAACCATGGGCCCTAGGTGATTTTATGGAGTTGGTTTGGAAACTGTAACAAATTTGCTGGTAATGATGCTTTGGTGAAAGAGGCTGTTTTAAAAACACTCAGCACAGTTGTTAAAAGTCATAATCATTATGGGAAAGGTGAAAACCTAATCCGCTGCTAGTGTCTGTGAGAGCAGTCACAGAGACTCCAGGGAGTGTCACTGCGGGGAGGAGGGGCCCTCTGGGGGAGTGTGTGAAGACAGCAGTGACTACATGAGCCCTGGCACTCCCACTCCTCCCAACCCCTCTGCTGTTCTGAAGATGTGGGGGCAGGGCCAAGTCCACAATGGTCCACTCTGACCCTCTCTCCTTCCTTCTATCCTTGGTGATTTTACCAATACAACAGCACACAAATGTATTATTCCAGAAAGTGAAGACATTATCCATGGGATTCAAGTTCTCTTTGACCAGCATCACCCAGTCCCCTCCGCAGTGGTAGCCTCTGTCATCAACTGGACTTGTTTCCTTCCAGATATCGTCCTCATTTGGAGCAAGGTTTCTCAGCCTTGGCATGGTTAGCATTTGGGGCTGGACTTCTCTGTGTGGTGGGGGCCATCCCATGCATTACAGGATGTTCAGCCGCAGCCCTGGCTTCTTACCCACTAGGCACACAACTAGCACCCGCTGCCTGGGTGTGACAGCCACTGTCACATGTCCCCTGAGGGGCAGAATTGCTCCTGCTTGTGAGCCACTGCCCATGTGATTGGAGTGTGACTTTGTGGGGTGGCTTTCCTAAAAAACAAAAATAAGGTGGTGTCACGAGCATGGCCAACAGTTATGTCGTACAGATAGGTGTAA
>NW_012116166.1:1915507-1919331 GCF_000951035.1 Colobus angolensis palliatus | reverse complement strand
AGGCGCCCGCCACCTCGCCCGGCTAGTTTTTTGTATTTTTTTAGTAGAGACGGGGTTTCACCTTGTTAGCCAGGATGTTCTCGATCTCCTGACCTCGCGATCCACCCGTCTCAGCCTCCCAAAGTGCTGGGATTACAGGCTTGAGCCACCGCGCCCGGCCTGATGTCTCACTTTTTTTTAGAGGCAGGATCTCTGTCACCCAGGCTGGGCTGCACTGGCATGATCATAGCTCATTGCAGCCTCAAACTCCTGGGCTCAAGCAATCCTCCCACTTCAGTTCCCAAGTAGCTAAGACTACAGGTGTGTGCCACCAAGCTCAGCTAATATTGTTTATTTTTTGTAGAGATGGGGCCTCGCTATGTTGCCTAGGCTGGTCTCAAACTACTGGGCTCAAGCAATCTTTCTGCCTCCCAAGGTGCTGGGATGACAGGCGTGAGTGAACCACCAAGCCTGGCTTTAATCAAGACTTTACAAAGACTGGCGTGGTGGCTCACGCCTGCTATCCCAGCACTTTGGGAGGCTGAGGTGGGTGAATCACTTGAGGTCAGGAGTTTGAGACCAGCATGGCCAACATGGTGAAACCCCACCTCTACTAAAAATACAAAAATTAGCCAGATGTGGTGTCGTGTGCCTGTAATCCCAGCTACTTGGGAGGCTGAGGCAGGAGAATCACTTGAACCCAGGAGGCAGAGGTTGCAGTGAGCCGAGATCTCACCTCTGCCCTCCAGCCTGGGCAACAGAATAAGACTTCGTCTCAAACAAAAAGACTTTAAAAAACACTAGGTAAGCCAAGTAAAGCATCTGCAGCCAGCTGAGTCTCCCAGGTCACCGGCTGACTGTCTCTGTTCTGGACAGAGCATGACATCACAGTTGCCATGCACACTGGCCACGCTCACCCACTGCATCTCCTTTGGTCCTCATGCCAGTGCTGCCGGGAGGTTTTTGTCGATCTCATGTCTCAGTAGAGGCTCAGAGGTGAGGACACTTGCCTAAGGTCAGGCCTGGTGGGAGTGGAGGTTGGAACTCAGGCTGTCCAATTCCCAGGCCCATGGGCTTAAGAGGCGACACCCCAAGAGGGAGCTGAGAGTTTCTTGGGGGCTTTTTGCTGAATTGTGTGCCTAGTCTGCCCGCCCATCGTGCTTCCTTTAGGTCCTGTGATCTCTGGTCAGCTGCACACCACGTCTGAGCCTCAGTTCACCCATTTGTAGTGCAGGGGTAGTGCTCCCTGGCCTGCCCACCTCAGAGGGCTCTTTGGGGCCCCCAGAGCTGCAATGCTTGAAAGCATCTTAAAAATAGCCCATGCTGTCGGGGCATGATGGCTCATGTGTGTAATCTTAGCACTTTGGGAGGCCGAAGTGGGTGGATCACTTGAGGTCAGGAGTTCGAGACCAGCCTGCCCAACGTGGTGAAACCCCGTCTCCACTAAGAAGACACAAAATTAGCCAGGTGTGGTGGCACGTGCCTGTAATTTCAGC
The DNA here is from genome assembly GCF_000951035.1 of Colobus angolensis palliatus. NCBI lineage: Eukaryota > Metazoa > Chordata > Mammalia > Primates > Cercopithecidae > Colobus > Colobus angolensis. Next base: position 1,917,856 of record NW_012116166.1, on the reverse strand, counting down.
TACTCAGGTAGATGAGGCAGAAGAATCGCTTGAACCTGGGAGGCAGAGGTTGCAGTGAGCCAAGATCGCACCACTGCACTCCACCCTGGGTGACAGAGTGAGACTCTGTCTCAAAAAAAAAAAAAAAAAAAAAAAAAAATAGCCTGTCCTGTGCTCAGAGAGGAGAGGTACTACCAAAATCATTCACTTGGGATAATTCTGTTCCCATTACTAATCCAGAAGGAGACTTCTAAGGACTACAACCCCGATATTTTCTCATCTTGTTTTTCTAATTTCCTCCAACATCAGGCAGCTAGGAGAAAAACTGCATTTTCAGATGCAAATTTTCCCCTGAACCACGGAAGCTTTAAAACCACCAGATGAAGTATAGAAAGTACTTGACAATTTCTTTAAGAATCTTGCATTCTCTGGGTTAGAATATCACGCGTGAGGATATGTGTGTGTTGTGTGTTTTTTCAATCCTGCTATCGCGAGCAGCAGGTACCAAAATGTTGATCTTTAATGTGTTAGTAAAACAGCATACATTTGAATATTGGCTTTTTCTGCCATCTGTACCAGTTGACACTGTTTTTCATACCAGCTTATTACATTTCTTGTACAAACATACTTCTGGGTGTCTCTGTTGATTTATGCTATAGTTGCTCTGGTATTTGTGTTAAAATAGCATTTTAAAACTTATAAAATATTGCTATTTATTCCTTCCTTGATTCTTTGCCATTTGACAAGTTGTGGAGTAGTGCATATTTCCCAAGGACTAAGTTTCTGGTCACAGTTTTCTTGAGGGGGCTGCGGGCGGGGGGCAGGCGAGCCCAGAATAGCTCAGGCCCAGGGCCTAGCTGGACATTCCTACGGTACTAAATTCACTGTCCCCCTCGGGTAGGCCTGCAGATTCCCCAGGGCTTTCTTCTTCTTTTTTTTAACCTAAAAATTTCTTTCAGAGGCCATGCACGGTGGTTCACGCCTGTAATCCCAGCACTTTGGGAGGCCGAGGCAAGTGGATCATCTGAGGCCAGGAGTTCGAGACCAGCCTGGCCAATATGGCGAAACCCCATCTCTACTAAAAATACAAAAATTAGCCAGGCGTGGTGGCGGGCACCTGTAATCCCAGCTACTCATGAGGCTGAGGCACGAGAATCATTTGAACCCGGGAGGAGGAGGTTGCAGTGAGCTGAGGTGATGCCACTGTGCTCCAGCCTGGGTGACAGGGTGAAACTGTGTCTCCAAATAAAATAAAATAAAATAAAATGAAAATAAATACATAAAAATTTCTTTGAGAGACAGTGGGTCTTGCTATGTTGCTCAGGCTGGTCTTGAACTCCTGGCCTCAACTGATCCTCCCACCTCAGCCTCCCAAAGTATGCGGATTACAGGTGTGAGCCACCATGCCCCTCCTTGCCCAGGGTTATTTTAAATGTTCAAATGATAAAAATAAAGACAACACGGTAGGTCTCCCTAAATTTGCTCAGTTTGAAGACCTGTTATTCTTTCAGTCTGTCTGCCTTCCCCTTTTGATGTCAAAATTTTATTTCTCCAGTGAATTGAAGAGCTTCTTGGATGATCATCTATTTTTTCTCTTAAATGGCTTTCTTGGGCAAAATCATGAGCCAGTATCCCTATGTTCCTTCCCAGTTGGTCTGGGTGTACTTTTTTTTTTTTTTTTTTTTTGAGGCGGAGTCTCGCTCTGTCGCCCGGACTGGAGTGCAGTGGCCGGATCTCAGCTCACTGCAAGCTCTGCCTCCCGGGTTTACGCCATTCTCCTGCCTTAGCCTCCCGAGGAGCTGGGACTACAGGCGCCCGCCACCTCACCCGGCTAGTTTTTGTATTTTTTTTTAGTAGAGACGGGGTTTCACCGTGTTAGCCAGGATGGTCTCGATCTCCTGACCTCGTGATCCGCCCGTCTCGGCCTCCCAAAGTGCTGGGATTACAGGTTTGAGCCACCGCGCCCGGCCGGTTTGGGTGTACTTTTACTGGTCTGCAGAATCCTCAAATCTGGGGCCCTCTTGTGCTAAAGTAGAGCTTAGATGAGCCCCTCTGCTGGGACTCCACATCGTGGTCCGGGATGGGGGCTCTTCACGGCCCTGGGGGAGGCTCTGTGGCAGTGAATGGCGCTTGCTGCCAGCTGGTGCATAGATGAGGCATTCTGCCACTCTAAAAAAAAAAATCTGTGCAAACTGCCACAGATGGGAGGAAGAGCCGATATTCAAATTGGAGGCTGTTTTGCTAACACGTTAAAGATTAACGTGTTTTTACTGGCTGCTGCATACTGAGGCAGGATGAGTTTTCCTTCTCTGAAAAAGCAGAAAGAAATAGAAGCCGCCTGTTTGGGGCCAGTGCTGGGGATGGCGGTGC
>NW_012116166.1:1905550-1915222 GCF_000951035.1 Colobus angolensis palliatus | reverse complement strand
CTCGAACTCCTGATCTCAGGTGATCCACCTGCCTCAGCCTCCCAAAGTGCTGGGATTACAGGCATGAGCCACCGTGCCCCGCCTTCAGTTCCCTTTTCTTGAGACTCAGTCCCCAGGTGATGATGGTGAGCAGGTGCCAGCAGCCTGCCAAGCACCTCCACAGGCTGCTCTGTGGGACTCTCCTGAGAGGGAGTCCCAGTGCCACATTTTACAGGAGGAGGTGAAACCAACGCATGGAGAGGTGAAGTAACCTGCCTGGGGCCACACAGCAGGGAAGTGTGAGTCCAGAGTCAACCTCTAACTTCAACAGCTCAGCTCAGCCTTTCTCCCCACCTCTCAGCTCCCAGCCCACGGAACTCTCCCTCCCTGGACTCCGTGTAAGGGATCTAATTTTTGTTTTTACAAAATGGCTCACACCTGCACCTGTAATCCCAGCACTTTGGGAGGCTGAGGGGGGCAGATCTTGTGAGGCCAGGAGTTCGAGACCAACCTGGACGACATAGCAAAACCCCATCTTTACCAAAAATAACAAAAATTAGCTGAGCGGTGGTAACCTGTAATCCCAGCTACTAGGGAGGCTGAGGCAAGAGGATCACTTGAACCTGTGAGGTGGAGGTTACAGGGAGCCCAGATCGTGCCACTGCACTCCAGCCTGGGCAACAGAGTGAGACTCCGGCTCAAATAAACAAAACAAAACAAATGCAAAATGTGCAAAATAGGACAGAAAGTGGAGACCTGGTCAGGGGAGTTTAACATAACAATAGTGATGGCAGAAAGCCTAGCAAACAGAACTGACAGCACCTATCAGCTATAGGTGTGTGGCGGGGTTCAGGCTGTCCCGAGAGAGGGCCGGCCTGGCTGCCTCTTCCCGCCTCCTCTGCGCTCCTCTTGGAGCGGGCCCGCCCCGCCGCCTGCCTCCTTCCTGCTGCCCTCCTTGGGCGCCTCGGGCCGCGCCCTCTGCTGGCCAGTGACGGCCATGCAGCCAGCCTTGCCCTTGGGCAGGAGGAGAGCTGGGCTCGGAACCCTGGCAGGCCTGAGCTGATGGGCACTTCCTCCTCTTACTCATGGTTACCAGCGCTGCCCACCGAGGAACGAAGCTTTCATTCCCTCTGAGGGTTAGGGCCATCCCTCACACAGCACAGGCCGGGCTAGAGAAAGGGGACCCTAATGGCAACTTTTTTTTTTTTTTTTAAGACAGAGTCACTCTCTGTTGCCCAGGCTTGGGTGGGTGCAGTGGCTTGATCTCAGCCTTGACCTCCTGGGCTGAAGCTCAGCCTCCCAAATAGATGGAACTGCAGGTGCGCACCACCACACCTGGCTAATTTTTTTATTTTTTGGAGAGGTGAGGTTTCACTATGTTGCTTGCCCAAGCTGGTCTCAAACTCCTGGGCTCAAGCCATCCTCCTACCTTGACCTCCCAAAGTGCTGAGATTACAGTGTGAGCTGTTGCACCTGGCCTCTTCTTTAGTCCAGTACAGCAGAACTAGGAGGTGACCTCTGGGATTCAAGAATGCTGACGTGTGTGAAAGCCCTCCCCACCAAAGCCCTGGGAGCAGCCCGGTGGGAAGGGCATCTGGCAGGTGGCAGAGTGCCATGGGAGCTGGTTAACCCACCAGCCAGACCCTGCCATCCTGCCCTGCATGGCGTTGTACAAGTTGAGATGTCTCAGTTTTCTAATCTGTGAAATGGGCGTATTGGTAATCTCAGAGGTCCCTGCATGGTGGCTCTGGACTCAGATTCCAGTGGACACCCCTCCCTAGAGAGGTCCTGGCAGTGCCCAGGTACTCTGAAAAGGGGAGTTCAACTGCAGGCACAGTGTGGTAGGGTGGGGGATGGGAGTGTGTGAAGACCCATGTGACCCAAGGTAAGGACCCAGGAAGAAGGCAGCCGGGAACTCCGTGGAGTATTTGCCCCAGAGCCCCAAGCCCCAGCCCTGGGATCTCATAGCACCCTGTTGTCTCTTTCATTATTGGTGGTTTCTTGTCCTGTTGTCTTAGAGGGTAAGCATCCCCGGCACTCAGCCAGTTGCCTGCACACAGCTGGGATTCTGCAGATACCTGCATGAGTGGGGAATGCCTGGGTGGAATCTAACAACCATCCCAGCCAGGCCCCTTCCTGCGGGACCCACGGGCTCCTTGCAGGCTCCATGCCTCCCTCCTGGGTCTCTGTCTGAGCACAGATTGTGCATGAGTGTTTCACAGGTGCTCACTTGAGGCAAGGTGATAAACAGAGGCCACTTTTTTTGTTTGTTTGTTTTTGAGAGAGAGTCTCATTCTGTCGCCCAGGCTGGAGGGCAGAGGCGAGATCTCGGCTCACTGCAACCTCTGCCTCCCGGGTTCAAGCGATTCTCCTGCCTCAGCCTCCCCAGTAGCTGGGGTTACAGGTGTGCATCACCACACTCAGCTAATTTTTGCATTATTAGTAGAGATGAGGTTTTGCCACGTTGGCCAGGCTGGTTTCAAACTCCCGACCTCAAGTGATCTGCCTGCCTCAGCCTCCCAAAGTGCTGGGATTACAGGCGTGAGCCACCACACCTGACCCACATATCCTTTTAAAAAAAATTTGACACAGGGTCTCACTCTGTCACCCAGGCTGGAGTGCAGTAGTGTAATCTCAGCTCACTGCAAACTTCGCCTCCCAGGCTCAAGTGATTCTCCTGCCTCAGCCTCCCAAGTAGCTGGGACCACAGACATGTGCCACCATGCCTGGCTAATTTTTGTATTTTTTGTAGAGACAGGGCTTTGCCGTATTGCCCAGTTGGTCTCGAACTTGTGAGCTCAAGCAATCCTCCTGCCTCGGCCTCCCAAAGTGTTGGGATTATAGGCGTGAGCCACCACGCCCAGCCCACGTGTCCTACATCTACATATTTAACAGTTACAAATCAAGCCAACAAACACTTGAATAAATTATGTTCTTTTCCACTGCCCTAACCAATATAACTTCAAAAAGACCTAGAAGGCTAGGTTTAATTTTGGAAATCTCAGGCTCTGGGAGTTCCAGTCTGGAACATGGCAGCCCTGGCCTCTCCACCCGCCCTCCACCCTACCCTCAATTGCCCCTTATGTGGGAGGACACCGCAGGCTGCAAGTCCAGGCTCTGCCCCTACCTCCCACACACACAGCCCTCTGCCACCCCCGGGGCCTAGGGCAGGGCTTCGCAACCTCAGCCCCGTTGACATTTTGGGCCCCATAGCCGTTTATTGTGAGGCCATCCTGTGCATCGTAGGCTATTTAGCAGCCTTCTTAGCTTGTACCCCGTGCTGTAAAAACCAGAAATGTCTCCAGACCTTGCCAAATGTCTTCCAGGGTGCAAAATCACCTCCCCTGCTTTCAGGACCACTGATATAGGGGTACACTGTCCAGGGCCATTAGAACAGGGCATTCTGGGGTGCTAGGTACCCAGCAGGTGGTCATGAAGGGGGCCGAGGCTGTGGAGTGGGGGGAACATTCCCTTGTGGGTAGAGGCTGGCCTGAGGAAGGCTGCTGGATGGCTGCCCTGTCTACATGCATACCCACAGCTCCAGGGAACCCAAGAGGGCATCGGCTCCCTCACGGTGTGGCCCAGCTCTGATTAGTTCAAAGAGCTTCCTAACAGAGGGCAAGTACATCCCCCATCAGCAGCTTGCCAGGTACCAGTGTAAGTGGGGCTTCTTCCTTCCTGACTGCCCGTGGGGTCTTTGAAGTCCCCTGGGCTATCCCTAAATGATCTCCTGTCTTTTTTTTTTTTTTTGAGACGGAGTCTCGCTCTGTCTCCCAGGCTGGAGTGCAGTGGCTAGATCTCAGCTCACTGCAAGCTCCGCCTCCCGGGTTTACGCCATTCTCCTGCCTCAGCCCCCCGAGTAGCGGGGACTATAGGCGCCCACCACCTCGCCCGTCTAGTTTTTTGTATTTTTTTAGTAGAGACGGGGTTTCACCGTGTTAGCCAGGATGGTCTCGATCTCCTGACCTCGTGATCCGCCCGTCTCGGCCTCCCAAAGTGCTGGGATTACAGGCTTGAGCCACCACGCCCGGCCATGATCTCATGTCTTTACTGATGCCCCCGGCTCCTTCAGCACGCTCTCAGGCACTGCATGGCCTCCACAGGTGCCCAGGACACTTTGGAAGGGCAAGGATGAACGCTGCTTATTTTAATAGTTCCAAGAGGTGCGCACGTGTACTCAGGAGAGTAGCACATCAGGCTGTGATCAGGCCTGTGACTTCAGGGCCTTAGGATAAGGATAGGTGATTCAAAGTGTTGATTTTCCTACAGGCCAAAGATGGCGCAATTTAAATATTAGTAAGAAGAATGGCTGCAGCGAACTGAAACAAATGAAATATGCTCAAAGCTGTGACTTTAGAATGGCACTTAAGCCAAAGGAACTCTCACAAGTCACCTTGGGGCAGAATGAACATGCATTAGGGTTCGCCCTGGAGCTTGATGGCTCACGCCTGTTGCCCTTTTGCCTTTGGAAGTGTTGTGGTTTGGATGAGCAATTATATGGTCACCCCTGCCTTGGATTTCAAATTCACTATTTTGTTTTATTTTATTTATTCATTTTTTTGAGACAGAGTCTTGCTCTGTCTCCAGGCTGGAGTGCAGTAGCATGATCTCGGTTCACCGCAACCTCCACCTCCTGGGTTCAAGTGATTCTCCTGCCTCAGTCTCCCGAGTAGCTGAGATTACAGATGTACATCACTACGCCTGGCTAATTTTTTGTATTTTTAGTAGAAACGAGGTTTCACCATTTTGGCCAGGCTGGTCTCGAACTCTTGACCTCAAGTGATCTACCCACTTCAGCCTTCCAAAATGCTGGGATTCAAGCGATTCTCCTGCCTTAGCCTCCCCAGTAGCTGGGGTTACAGGTGTGCACCACCACACTCAGCTAATCCAGAATTAACCTGTCCAGAATCATTATTTTAAAAACTGGTAGGCCAGGCGCGGTGGCTCAGGCCTGTAATCCCAGCACTTTGGGAGGCCAATCTCAGCACTTTGGGAGGATCACCTGAGGTCAGGAGTTCGAGACCAGCCTGGCCAACATGGTGAAACCCCATCTCTACTGAAAATACAAAAATTAATCTGGGTGTGGTGGCAGGCACCTCTAATCCCAACTACTTGAGAGACTGACGTGGGAGAATTGGTAGAACCCGGGAGGCAGATCCCAGCTGAGATCGTGCCACTGCACTTCAGCCTGGGCAACAGAGCAAGACTTTGTCTCAAAAACAAACAAACAAACAAACAAACACACCGTCTCCTCTCGGTGCTGAAGCCCCAGCACTGTCTATAGAAGAATGTGTGAAGGATGTCATGGTTCTGATGGTGTTAAAGCGACATCAAGGACAAGCATGGGAGGATGCCTGGCGCCTGCCCTCTCCCCTATGCAGTGGGGTACAGAGCACATGGGCACCGGGAACTAATTCCTTACTGATAGCTGAACAGCCCGGGAGTCCCGCTCAGAGCTCTGGCCTTGCTGGTGAGATGAGAGGAGGAGGTATGGGGTGGACGGCACACCTCCAGGCCTTCTTGATGGAGTCTCTGAATCCCCCGAAGCCAGCTCCAGGTTCAGGACGTGGATGAATAATGTCCTTCCAGGTGTTCAGAGAGGGAGCCCCACCATCGGGAGCTGCTCAGCACATCCCAGTGCCTCTCGTACAACCTCAGCCCATCCCAGGCCAACCATGTCACCCTGAACATGGGGCGGGCCGTCCATGTGTCCTTGGCCACAGGAGGGATTGGGCCTTCTCCTTGTGAATTCACTCCTGTCATGTTTCTGTCCCCAGAACCCCAAGCAGCATCCTTTTTTAAAAAAAATTTTTAATTTTTTTTTTCTTTTTCGAGATGGAGTTTTGCTCTTGTCCCCCAGGCTGAAGTGCAGTGGTGCGATTTTGGCTCATTGCAACCTCCGCCTCCTGGGTTCAAGCGATTCTTTTACTTCAGCCTCCCAAGTAGCTGGGATTACAGACACACACTACTACACCCAGATAATTTTTGTATTTTTAGTAGAGATGGGGTTTCACCATGTTGGCTAGGCTGGTCTCGAACTCCTGACCTCAAGTGATCCACCCATCTCAGTCTTCCGAAGTGCTAGGATTACAGGTGGGAGCCACCGCACCCGGCCTAATTTTTCATTTTTAAGAATTATTATTAGAGATAGGGGGGGTCTCACTATGTTGACCAGGCTGGTCTCGAACTCCTGGCCTCAAGTAATTCATCCCCCCATCTCAGCTCCCGAAGTGTTGGTATTACAGGCGTGAGCCACTGCATCTGCTAATTCTTAATTTTTTGAGTCAGTGTCTTACTTTGTCATGTAAGCTGAAGTGCAGTGGTACGATGATGGCTCACTGCAGCCTCGACCTTCCAGGCTCAAGCCACCCTCCTGCCTCTGCCTCTGGAGTAACTGGGACTACAAGGGCATGGTGCCCGGCTAATTTTTTTATTTCTTGTACAGATTACAGATGTGATCTCCCTATGTTGCCCAGGCTGGCCTTGAACTCCTGGCCTCAAGCAACCCACCTTGGCCTCCCAAAGTGCTTGGGTTAGAGGTGTGAACCACCATGCCCGGCCCCAGGCAGCATCTTGACTCCACTCTCATTCCCCACATCCAGTCTCTCCCTGGGACCTGTGGATGTCACTTGGGTCACTTCAGTACCCATCCCAGGATCCTGACGAGCCCTTGCCCCCAGCCCAGCCATCTCTGCCTCTCACTTGCGGCAGGAAGAGCTCCGGCATTGGGACCTTTCCCACTCTATGTCCTCTTGGGCACTCTGAGGCTGTGGTGTAGCTGGCAGGGCCCAGGGGTCACCCCCAGGACTCAGGCCCACGGGGGCTGCCAACGGGCAGGCAGGGACTCACAGGACTGAGGCTCCCCTGGCCTCCACCTGTGACAGGGGAAGTCCCCACACTGTGAGCACAGTGGGGAGAGGGCTTTGCTTTGATGCAACATTTGTTGGATTTTTTAAAAAAGTGTTCAAGCTGTCAAAAAAGTATGTTTGTTGAGTTTGGATGTTTGTGTTGGAATGTTGTTCTCTTGAGCAACATTGAAGAGGGATGGAGATGCCTGTTGTATGCAGCCAGCATGGCGGGCAGTGTGCTGCAGGGCTATCCAGCAGAGATTATAAAGACACATAGCCGTGGGCTTGGGGGACCCAGCGCCCGAGGCATCTGGACTTCACGACTGGGACACGGTGAGCCGGCACAGGGTGGAGCCTGGGACTGTTCCTCATCAAATCCACTAAGCCGCCTGCAGGCAAAGCTCGATCTGGGGAATCGGCCTCGCCACTGCTGTCTCCTCTTGGCTGCTGCACTTGTCTTGACTCTCCCTGCCCCGGGTGGCAACTGGGCTTGAGTGACACAGTGTGTCATGATTTGTAAAGCAGACGTTTGACAGTATCAGATTTGAGAGAATGCAAGAAGTAAAACCCGGTAACATTGATGTAAGATGCATTCTGCCATGGAAATGACTTCTTGGTACAAGGTCTCAGGGCCAGGCAGGTGCGAAACTGAGGGAGGACCCTGGGCCCAACGCCTGCACACTCGGGCCCCAGTGTCTGCAAACTCCCTGCAGGTGGCTGGGTAGTCTGGCCGCTGAGGGCAACTCGGCCTCAGGAAAGCCCCAGAAGCCTCAAGGGTGATGCTAGAGGATGGGGAAACTGAGGCAGGGCCTACTGTTGGTCTCTGACCTGGGGAAGAGGCACAGCATCCTTGCACCGGAGGCTAACTGAACTGCCAGGAGGGTGGCAGGCCCCTGGGGTGGCGACTGCACTCTGGGTCCTTTGACCAGGGAGGGGGACTTTGCAGGTGAAGCACAGTGCCAGGTCTAGCCCAGCCTTGAACAGCGGGGGCCTCGCCCCCACACTCAGCCAATCAGCAAACAGCATCCTCTGGCCTCTCTGAGTGGGTCATGGCTAGAGTGCATGTGATCTAATCTGACCAATGAAAACAGCCGAGTCCAGGGGCTTGACTTCTGCCTTCTTGCTTGGTTTGCATGGGTTGGATTTTAAAGTCTGGGTCCCCTGCAAGAAAGGCGCACCCTGTGAGGATGACCAAGGAGCAAAGGATCAGGAACTGGGAAATATTAGGAAACTGATGACACAGGTGGAGGAGATCCTGCCCCACCCCACCCCCATGCACCTTTTATGTACATGAGCTAATACATTGTTGTTTTTGCTTAAATGTCAGTTTCATTTGGGCTTTTAAACTTGCAACAGAAAGCACTCTGAGTATTACCCGGGCTGGATTCCCGTTTACCCTGGAGAAGCTGTCCTGAGTCTTACTGGAATCCTCTGTGCCTCCGTTTCTTCATCTATATAATGGGAATAATAATAGTACCTACGCTGTAAGGCTGTTTTGGTGATTAAATGAGTTAATACTTGGGAAGGGCTTGAAGGAGTGTCCCGGGATCAAGTAATTGCTAGCTACATGCTTGTGATTATTACTATTGGTGTGATCATTAAGTACCTGGGGGCTGCTCACCCCCTTCAGAGACTTCATTCATTCTGACAAGCCTCATTCTGGCTCAGGCCACACCTCTGGAGCCACTAATAAGAGAGAGAAACCCCTGAGCTGGGGCTGGTTTGAGTTTCCAATAATTTATCAAGAATCGAGAGCCAGATTTCCTCTGGGAAATACTAGTTCTTGGGTTTACAAAGTGCCTGGGTTGTAAATATCCATAAAAACGACAATTTGTTGGGCCATATTTATTCTTAAGCTGGTCAAAAGATATTAGTGCGTTCTGACTGTGTAAATCTGCCAACTCCTGAATTCCTTCGTGCTCCTAGCATGCCCTGCTATGTGGGCATGAGCAAGCCAGTCAAGGCAGCCGGAGCTGGGCTTGGGTGTTCATGACCCTGAGCAGTGGTGGGGGTATCTGCCTGGTGATAGAGTCATACAGGTGAAAGGCGGGGTGGCTCTGGCCCCATCAACGAAAACCTTTGCACAGAGAGTAGTCCCTGGGGCTAGAAGAGTAGCAGGACAGGCCAGCAGGATCTGACTGCTCAGTGGAGACCGGACCAGTTGGACAAGCCAGGCTCCTGATGGTGGCGGAGTGGGCCACATGTTGGCTGTTGTGAGAGCACCTTCTGAGAGGCAGTCCCCGGGGCTCCTCCTGTTCTGGCTGTAGCTCTCTGACCCTCCCCACATCTTCACCTCCAGAGACACTTTTCCCTTCCACCTGCCAGAGGCTGCCCCCAGGCCTCTGCCTATGCAGAGGCTTGTAGCCTCCATGAATGTCCTCCCTCTGCCTATCCTGACTCTCCTCGCAAGTCAAGGCTCAACTTGCATCCCTTCTCACTGAGCTGCTGTGGCATTAATGGATACCACCTACTATTTCCTATTTCTCGTGTACAAGAGCAAATGTAATTTTCCTGAGGCAGAGCCCTGTGGCTTCCATCTCGCAGTCCTCAGAGCACCTACCACAGGGCTGGGCACCTAGCCCGTCACCTGGTCAGCACTCTTTGCATTTCTCCCTGATGATGAAAAAAAAAAAAAAAGCGACACGAGAACTGTCACTATTTACTGACTGCGCAGCATTGTTGTGTTTTTTAAATATATTATCTCATTGAACCATCACAGGCTCAGAGATGATTATGCTGATTTTGGAGATGTGGAAATTGAGGCTTGGAGAGAAAGTGTGATCTAGCTAGTGACTAACAGAGCTGAGATGGAAATCCGGGCCATGTAGCTGGGTATGGTGGTGCA
>NW_012116166.1:1901774-1904175 GCF_000951035.1 Colobus angolensis palliatus | reverse complement strand
GGTGTGGTGGCAGATGCCTGTAATCCCAGCTACTTGGGAGGCTGAGGGAAGAGAATTGCTTGAACCTGGGAGACAGAGATTGCAGTGCGCCGAGATTGCAACACTGCACTCCGGCCTGGGCGACACAGCGAGACCCTGCGTCAAAAAATAAAAATAAACATAAAGTAAAATAAAATAAAGTGTAAGTAAGAGTTCAGAACAAGAACAGCATTCGGGGCAGCTTTTAGGTGGGTTGGTGGGGATGAGAAGGACCAGCTGGCCACCAGATTTCATAGTTAAAAACATCAGGAATTGTGGACGCAGCCCAGGGCCTTCATATCTGAGAAATCCTCACCTTCCAGGTAAGCACTGCCCACTTCCATTTGCTCGATTGCTAGTAAATCACGACTTCTTCCTTGCACATAGACACTCTCTGCATTTTTATTCCAAACATTTAACTTGCAGAGTTGACAGAAAGGCTATAGATTTCCCCCCAAATATCCATTTGCCTTGCCATTTATCTACTTCGATCTGAAATACAGAACATGATGGGTGCCCTAGGTAAATCAAGCATTTCCTGTCTTCCGAAATGGGTTTGCAAACGCTTATTTCATGCCATTACCATTTTTCTGTTTCTAGCAGTAAATCAAAAAAGTATCGCCCATTCATCCACTTTAAAAGTAATGTCTTTCTTATGCATAATTACACATACCCAGTGGAGATCTGTGTGTGCACTGTAAATCTACTCTTTTAAAAGGTTTCCCCTTAAGTACATTGGTGACATAAATTGGCGTAGAGCAAATTTATTTATTTAATAGGTTTATTCTTTTAACTGGTCTGATAACCATTACTGTTCACTGTTTGGTTTGGGGGGAGGAGGCAGTTCTTATTAATTTATCTGATTTATTTCTATGGCAGATATTTATGTAAAAGGGTTCCTCTGGAAATGAGGGTGAATGTAATTTATTGGTTTAGCAGGTTTATTCTTCACTGGCCTTCAGGCGATCCACATGGTACTCATAGAAATTGGGAGAGTGTCTTAAAATAATTGAAGTAAGAAAAGGAGGTGCGGCAGACCAGAGGGAGAACGTTTTGGAAGCTTGCATTTGGATGAAAGTTTTCCTAAATACTACACTAAAGGAGCAAGAGATGTGATTGAAAAAAAAGAAGGAAGGGAAGAAGAAAGGAAAGAAAGATAAGAAAGAGAAAGAAAAAGAAAGGAAGAAAAAGAGAAAGAGGAAGAAGAAAGGGGGGAAGAAGGAAGGAAGGGAAAGACAGAAAGAAAGAGAGAGAGAGAGAAAGAGAGAAAGAGAAAGAAAGAGAAAAAGAAAAGAAAGAAAGAAAGAAAAAGAAAGAAAGAAAGAAAGAAAGAAAGAAAGAAAAAGAAAGGAAGGAAGGAAGGAAGGAAAGAAGGAAGGAAACAAAGGACAGAAAGAAAGAAAAGAAAAGAAAGCCTCAATAATAACAACCCCAAAATGTTTTGGCAAATTGAAGATAAAAGAGAATCTGCTGTTCAGGCCCGTGTAAACCTGCTGGCTTTTGTAAATCTTGTTTGTAGCTCCTGATGGTGTTGGAGTGAAAGCAGACAGGCCCAGCTGGTGGAGGCGAGGGAGAGAAATGCTGAATTTTTAGCAGTTCAGGTTTATTTTTAGGCATTGAAGGGTATCTTTAGCTTCCCAGTAAATGAGTCCATCAGAAGGCCATATATGAAATAATTAGAATGTAAAAATACAGAACAGAAACTGAGGGCCCCACGACCAGACTGTGCAACGCAGGCCCCCTCCCTCCCGGCACAGATGGGGTCAGACAAGCTCACTGCATCTTCTGGTCCAGGCTGCCCAAACCCACCTGGAGAAGGACGCAGGGCAGACTGGGCCCTGGGCTTGTCACTGACATCACCAGCAGGCATAACGGCCCATCCTGGAACATTGTCCCTTTGCCTCCCCCGCATGAGGATCTGGTCAGGCTGGGCATGCCCTTAGGAACAGTGACCCTGGACTGGAAACTGGAGAGCGGTGGCCTTCAAGGAATGCGGAGCTTGGTCCAAGGGGGACAGGCCAAGAGCTGGCATGAACAGGCAAAGTTGGGCCATCAGGAACCAGTATTTTTATTTTTATCTTTTAAATCATAGAGATGTGGTCTCCCTGTGTTGCCCACGTTGGGCTTTAGCTCCTGGGTTCAAGCAATGCTCCCACCTTAGCCTCCCAAAGTGCTGGGATTACAGGCATGAGCCACCACACCTGGCTGGAATCAGCCTTTCTAGACAGGGAAAGAGGAGTGAGTCTTGGAGAATCTTTGGACTTCGAAAAGACCTTGAAGTTGGTTTAGTCCTATCCGTTTTCTCTTCTCTTCTTTTTTCTTTCTTTCTTTCTTTCTTTCTTTCTTTCTTTCTTTCTTTCTTTCTTTCTTTCTTTCTTTCTTT